>NC_091101.1:13746250-14079166 GCF_024713975.1 Paralichthys olivaceus
AATTTGTCCCACCCGAGGGGGGTTTCGGCTGGCTGGTGGTGCTCGCAGCCACCTGGTGCAACGGGTCCATCTTCGGGATCCAAAACTCTTTCGGCATCCTGCACATGATGCTGGTGAAGGAACACGCAGACCCACACGACAAGACGTCTCAGTTCAAAGTGGGTGAGTAACGGTGGAGTGTGTGTGGAGGAGAGCTGGAGGTGAAGCAGCACACCAGGGTGACACAGGTACACTTTGTCCTGGGTGTACGCTTGGTGCTTGATCTCTGGTGGGAAACGTGTGTGTCCACTGGGGGGTTCACTGTAGGATAGTACATCTTCATGACACTAACACATTTATGTAAGAACCACCAACGGCATAGATTTGTGTCACACACGTAAATCAGTCTGACAAAGATGTGGGTCAGCACATAAGTTCTGTGAGTTTCTCCTACACTTACCAAAGTGTTAAATAACACATGTGCCTCTCTGGTCTTGTTTACTGTTAATGTATTCTTGTTGTTGTCTTGGAGAGGACAGTCACTAATGTTACTGATTAACACAGTTAACTGAACAGCAGTTTACCTATCTATTCATTAACAACATTGTTATTCTAATTCTCTTACCAAATTATGCAAATTCATTTCACTCCACTCACAAATGCTCCACCAGTGAGCCTGCGGTTCTTGTGACCACAAGTGTGACCAAAGTTGCTTGAAAAAAAACTTTGCTCCTGAAGTTTTGCTCCCCCAAATATTCAATAGGATGTGTGAACTATTTATCTATTGTTTCCATGCCTTTTTGTTTTTTCTATTTCACTCATAGAACAAGGGAAAACAATTAGAGCAAGGGACATGTGGAAAATGCCCCAGTGCTATGGATTAAACCCAATGACATTCTTGCCACATGGAATATAAGAAAAGTAAAAGGACATTACTATAACTTCATTCCATGAACTATCTTCACTTGTGAGACAATAAAGATGCTGTTGACCACTGTCTCTGGCGTACACCAGCAGAATAAGGCCAGTGTTCAGCCTGCTGTGTCCCTGCATACTTCACTTTAAATGATTTTGCTGGGCAATACAAGAATCACAAGCTTCCAGTGGTGTATGTTGAAAGAGTTATGTTGGAGGCAGGATGGAAAGCAGACAAAGAAATCTGTCTTAATATAGAAATCACTGATGTCATTTTTAAGGAATGAGGTGGTTCATTGATGGTCTCTTGATGAAGATTGAAAACTGTGGAACAAAAACTGAAACACTGATGACTTATCAGTGGTTGAATAGGGAACCCTTAAGATCTCTAGAGGTTTGGTCCCTTCATTGTATTACGTATTAGAGCCCTGACCTCTTGTCTTGGCCCTATAACTAAGTGAATAATTATGGGAAAATGGGGTGGACCCTCACTTTGAGCCAACTGCTACTTCTGATTGAGTGAGAGCTGAGGTAAAGGAGTGTACCCATCAGTTCTGTTCTTACAGGAAATAAATGTTTTTCTTTTAGGAGGGGAGTAGTGTGTAATAGAGGTGCGTATTTTTCTGCACTTCCTGTCAAGTCCCACATCCACCAGCAAAGGTTAAGGTCAGGGTGTGGGAAGGGATTATGGTTCTAAGACTGTTCCCTGGAACAAATTCTACCCTTTGTTATTATCAGTCTAAAGAGAGTTACAGGAGGAGAGGAAATAAACCCAAAGCCTCAGATACAATGACTCTCATTTGAGTTGTTTTTGTAGGCACAGTTGAGCATCTTTGCTGCGTCTATGGGCAGCTTCAGTCTGAGAGCGACAGAAATGTCAGGCCTGAATACAAATGCCAGGTGGTTGTCATGTGAAACCTGAAACAATCCCTATATTTTCAAGCAGAGGGCAGTTGCTACCAAGGAATTTATATTGCTTTTCACCTCTGTTTTGGATTTCATCTCTTGGTCGCTCTTGTATGTGGTAGGATTAAGCATTTAGGCTGTGTGCTGACCTTTTCCCTTCAGTAACAGAAGAAAAAGGAGAAGAGCTGCTTAACTACAATGGTCTCAATTGTAAAAGTGCCTTTCAGATTATCCTGTCGGAGAGAGTGCAGCTAGTAAAAGTCCACGTGTGTGGAACGTATTGAAACAACATGTCCAAGCACTTCACAAGCAAAAAATCCAAAAAGCTGTAAACTGAGGATGTGACTAGGAGAGGCAGGGATGTGATTACCTCTTGATGAGAGATTACCATCAGGTCTCTATGCTGAGCTCAATTATACTGGCTATTTATTAAACCTTGAGGGGTAAACAGGAGATTTTCAAATAGCTCTTAGGTGTAACAAGGTGGGGGGAGGGCTCTAAACATTGTTTCTTGTAATAAAAACATAAGGAAAGGTGAGACGATTAAGAGTTGTAAATGGTTTAGCCTTGCTTGATTACAGGCTTCATCCCTGTTGTGCTCACATAGACTTCTGGTATGTTATGTTGTGTACAGAGTGGAGTTTAATTTTAAAAAAAAGTGGGGAATGAACCTCTTGTGTAATTCAGCAGGGGTGCGGTGATGATTTGCAACTCAGGGAATGCGTTTGAAGGGCAGAAGAAAGGGACTGAGCGAGCATGTGATTAATTTTTCATTGATCCTGAAACGATTTCCATCTACATGCCATTTGTGTGAGACAGATTAGTAGGAAGATTCTGCTGAGACAAAAAAACAGAGGTTCATCCAAACACATTGTGTCTTATTTTGGTACATTGAAGAAGTCACTAGGCAATATAAACTTTATTCTCCCTTTTGAGAGAATTTTGGTGCCTTGTTCAAAAGCATCAGGCTCCATTAGTAACACTAATCCATCAGCTAAGGAGGGTTTTCCACTCTAAGTCAGTCTCAAATGGACAGACAATAAAACTGATTGACAGCAGGATATTGGGCTTGGACAATTACTCTTCTCATCCATATTGGGCTAGAGAATTTTCCCTTTAATGTTGATAATGTATAAACAACAGGCTTATAAGCAGAGGTTTGCATCTAGGAAACCTGTAGGCTACACACACACACACACACACCTCTGTGGCACACTTACATATCAACACACAAAGTACTTCAGAATAGCTCATAGTGACTGCAGTAACAGTAGTATCATACAAGTAAAACCAAGCAGATGTTGGCGTTTGTTCATATAAAGTTTCCAAAATTGCTCAAATGTTAACCAAAAGTGTAACCAAACAGTGACCTCGTCAATGTGTCATTTGTCTTGGCAATCATTCATATTAGGCAAGGCAATTTTACTTATGAAGCCCCTTTAGGTTTGAGTCCCCATTTCTTTGGGCGTTTAAACTTTGCAGACCTTCTATATCCACAAAAAGCCCATAACCCTAGATTAAAGGGAAAAATGCTTTAATGCATCGAGGAGATTAGTGTGTGGCCTAGAATTTGAAACAGCATTTCGAACATTATGGAAAGCTACAGCTTAACTGAAACACAGGCTCATAAAATGTGTGCAACATTAGTAGTTCATTAGTAGTTCCTCACTTGGGAAGTGTTGGGTTTCTCTATAAATGTAAGATCTTGACCTTATTATGTTATGATTTGGCTCTTAAATTGGATTGAACACAATACCTTTTATCACAATTCATTCTTCATTATACCATGGACTTTTGTGTGGGGCACTTTGTGGCCTCGTTTGGAAGGGTGCTATACAAATAAAGTTGTTATTATTATTACCTACTTTTAAATCACTGCTTAAAACATGAGATTTGTAACTCTGGTACTACTGTGTTGTTTTAACTCCTTTATTCCTCTAATCTTACTTTACATTGCAACTACATTTTATGTAGCTTTTTAATATGACAGCTTCTGACTATGCTGCCTATGAGAGTAGGTATTTAGTTTAGTTTAAAAAATAAAATAAAATAAAATAAAAAAGACTGATATCAGATGTGGTCAACATTCAGTGGCTGACATTTGTTTGAAGACACACATCAACTTAGTAAAAATAACTTTCTAGCTGAGATTTAGGCAGGTGTCGGTCACAAGCGAACTTCTGTAGTTACTGCTGTGCTCTGCTGCTCTGAGGCTCCGCTGCCCCAGATTGCTTCAGCATCTCTGGGGGTAGGTGGAAATCCCAGGTTGACAGATCAGGGAGTACTGTGGCATTTTTGGCATTCCAGTGGGCTGGGCAATGAGTTCAGTTCAGATCTGAGTCTCTGCAAGCTCCACACACAAGCAGGTACATACAGAATATTAAACACAGTGATTAAGACAGTTTTTGTTAAATGTGGGTTCACAGGGTTAACACATTCATCTACAGGCAGTATTCCAGCAGGTGCAAAAGGAATTAGTGAGGGGGGAAAAAAGTAAAAGCTTCCTTTCTGACACAAAGGAGTGGTGAAGGTTATCAGGACTGAACCCCAAGAGCTGGTTGAGGCAGAAAAATCAAGTTGTGCTGCTACACTGTGCTCTCGGTCTGATACATATCTAATATAACTCCATACGTACTTTTCATCTTGGAAAATTAGTAACATAAACACATGTGGATTGCATAGCAATACTTTTAGCTTGATGACATCAGCATTGAATTCTAATTGTTAGTGATTGGTACCAAATTAAGCACTTATACAGCATCTAGAGATCCCTGCATTACATTTTTCATGCACTCAGGCTACTAATTGTTAAAGTCTTCAACTAGTAAACACAGTTAACACAACACCATGCAACTTTTTAAACCTTAAAACAGAAACTTTAAAAAAAAATGTTTTGACACATTCCTACTCCTCACCCCGAACAGTTGTTCTTGCTCATTGTAACTTTGGTAGTCACAGCTCAAACTGCTAGAATCCGGCCCAGCAAGTTCAAGAGTAAAGCCAAACTTTACATAATAAGACTTAGAAGTCATTATAAGAACAGCGTCTATTTTCAGTTATGGTGTTTTTGTTACAGCAGCAGCTCTTCTGGTTCATGAGGATCATCCACCATTCAGTTTTGTGTCTGTTGTGTAAAATCACTGACATCTGTGTTTTTCAGTTGAGATGACCATGTATGTCATACAGCAGCACATTGTCCACCCCTAGCATCTGCTTAGGGCATTTCATGTGGCCATGAGGAAATGGGCTTCCTTACCAACAAGTTCATGGTGTACCTTTGTGTGTTTATTAATGTTGCAAACATATGTACAGCTATTGTTAATTTAACTGTTGTTACCCGGGACAGTTTCGAAGAAAATGTGTTGCATTGTTTTGCAGATGGAATATTTCCTCCCCGTCGCTTTTGGAAATCGTTTGAGGCACAAACACTGCGCTAGGAAATCATTTGACATTTGTTTGGGCACATTGGATTTTCCTTTAACTTGAAAGGTTTGAGTTTATATGGAGGTCTGAAACTGCCTAAATTTATATTAAATAAAGAAAAAACATAAACTAATATACAATTAAATCCACTTTAAAATTGTTGCAGTTTTGTTCCTCCAAAGATTCTACTAAGTAAAACCAAACCATCTCCAAAGTTTGGAGATGTGCATCTCTTCTGACAGTCAATACTTTGTTTGTACTGCTCAAAGCATTGCAAATGTTACAATAAGTTGGCATCAACCCCACTTTCTAGTAACAATGTCCTTTGAATTTCTCTACGGGGATTAATAAAGTATTTCTGATTCTGATTCGGGTTACTCAGGATAATCCTCAGAACAGACTGTGAACCTTTTTCTTTGAAAGCACTTTCATTCTGTCTGAGGGGCTGGAGTAAATCCTTCAGTCGTCAGCTGATAATAGATGAAATTTGCCACTTTTACCTCATAGTTTCTTTTCAGAGCCAATCTTGGAGCACGGGGCCAACACAACAAATATAGTGTCACTGTCCAAACTCTGTTTCGCTGTATCTGCAACAACTGTCACAGCACCATATTGTAAGAGGAGTGTTGAGGTGATTGCTCCATCACAGCCTTGTAAATGTCAGTCCTAAAGGCACTCGGAGGACCTGAATGACGCATGTGACTCACTGTTGGTGCTCTCACAGCAGCAGAAAAGCTGCTGCGTTTGGCATGCAAAACATTTTTTCAGATATTGAAGTTGTCTGGGGCCAGTTAAAGCTATAAGTACCATGACACGGACCAGCCAAAAAAGCCACATGTTCCAGCATGTGTAGAAAAACAGTATGCTATGAATATTACTCCAACTCTGGTGATTTAGTTGGGTTTGCACAGAACAAACAGCATGCATGTATACTATACAGCTTGCACTGCCTAATACAAGCTAAACCTAGTGACCTAGGGTAAAGCTCTTGATGCATTAAATGACTATTTAAAAATCCAACAGCATTTCCCTGCTGCAAGAAGTTTTTCCTGCTAATGTAAAGACGGGACCTATTGAATCTCTTCCCTGCACACACACACACACACACACACACACACACACACACACACACACACACACACACACACACACACACACACACACACACACACACACACACTTTCTTTTCATTTAGCATCAGCCTTCCTCGCTGAGTTCTTTTTTCTTTTGTTCAAAACTGTCCTGAACTAATCTTCTCTAATGAATATGCTCTCCTCTGTCTATTCACAGACCTTGGCCTGTGCCAGCACAGAGGAGAATAGGGCATTGGTGGGTGGGTTGACCAGAAGAGAGAAAAGAAAGGGGAGGAAAACAGGCATGGGTCTGCATTTTTGTTCGCCTCTGAGTGCACACTAGACCCTGTTATTTTTTAGACGTGCTTGTTTTTTTCCCTGCACAGTAACATAGGGTACACTGCACTTTGCAGAGTTTACCCACACATTCAGTGATCGTCTTCTCCACATGGGTCCAGTCAAGAACCTATAGATGCAGGTTTGAGGAAAAATAATTTAGAGGAACAACATCAACCATTAATTAAGGTGGTACTGGTGCTTAGTTAATCATGTTACCTTAGAGCCAGATTGCTGTCGCCTTCAGTTCGAGCGAAGACACAAGGTACTGAGGAAGCTAGGAAAAGGGTTGAAGAATGAGTTTCTGGAAGTTAAGCCATGAATCTTGTCTTCCTAGTCTTCAATAATACATTGACTGTCCTTCTGTTTGTCTCTATTCAGTCTGTTGTTCTACATTACTCATGCTCTATTTATCTGATCCCATCTTCCTGTAAACATTTATTCAGCTAGGGAAAGTATAAAACAGTGAACTATCTGTCTTTGTTAACTCCACCAAGGAGGTTATGTTTTCATCTGTTTGTCTGTTAGTTAGCAGGATTAGACAAAAACTACTGGATGGAGTTGTACGAGACTTGGTGAAAAGATGCGATATGATTCAGGAGTGCAGAGTTGGTTCATGGGTCTGAGCCAGGATTTTTGTTTTTCACTTTTTTAACAATGCGAGATAGGGTTTTGATTTCTCAGAGAATAATTCATGGATTTTGATAAAAAAACTAAAAACAGACATGTCTACATATAACAGTGCATGTCCAGATGGTAGACAAGGCTGTGGCTAAACTGAGAGTGACATATATACTGTAAGATCCTGTGATCCATCCATACTAACCAACTGGCCATACGGTTTGTGAACAAGGAGCGGAAACTTGTGCTGGAGATAGAGTCAAAGAGTGTGAAGTGACAGCACCATCAATAAGAAGGAATATGAGAAGCTGGAGAAATACCAATGAAGGCAAAAGTGATCCCAATTGTAGAACCATGCAAGACTGTGGCCATTAATTTCTGAGATTCCAGAGGCCTCTAACCTAAACTGAAATTGACCTGATTCTGTCAGGAGGTCTGAGTGCAGCATTTTTTTTTAGATATATACATAAGTCATAAAATTTTAAGTCTGCAGGCTGTTCTCATGGTTCATGTAGAAACATCCCTAAACAGAATTGGGATGCCTCTATAATGAAGAGGGTCATTAAATGGCTTCCTCGGTTATATATAAATATATATAAATATACAGTATATGTGTTTCGCATTGTGGTGTTGTTCATACTGTAAAGCCATAGAGTATGTTCAACCTTGTTCAGAATATTAAAGGTGCTATAATCCATGTTTTTATATAAAGGATTACGTGTAATGTGAAAATGATTGATTTTAGTGAAGAACAAACAGAAGTTTTAACCCAAGTTACTCTACAGCACCATTGTTTCAGTTTAAAGCACCTACCCTGTTTGGATTCATCGTTTCGTTTTTGAGCGACAGGAAGCAGCAGTTTTAAGTGAAAAAGTTCTAAATAGTGACTGTACTCTAACCACCCAGCACCAAATAACAGGCAATGGATGAGAAGCTAGTGACCGAACAGAGGCATTTACCAGATATTCCCCTCAGGACTTGGTGGTTACCAAAACAGATTGTATCATCAGAAATGCATCGGTTAGACGGTTACAGACCTTGTTAGACAATCCACTAAATTTAAAGCAGCAATCCCTTAAGAGAGCGCTATCGTGCCATGGGAGATTAAATCTACATCCAGATGAACATATACCAGGTTCAACAGCTGCTTCTGCCTCCTGTTCCCAGGCTCATTTTAACAGTTGATGTCAGGCAGGACCTGCATTTGTTTAAACACGATTTGATTGGCTGGTGCCTCCACTGCCACATGAAAACTTTTACCATATGCAGTGTGAGCAACAGAACCACAATGTAGTTCGGCAACGCATGACGTAGGCCCACTTGAAGTGAATGAGCAGTGTTCTTATTGAAGCCTCCAAAGAATGCGTGAGTCCTGCATTAACGCTCTAGATCAGTTGAGCAATATAGGGCAATTGTAATGCTAAGGTGCTTATAGGAAGCCAAACCCCAACTCTTTGGCTCATTAAGTAAAGTGGGTTAATCTGATCTCATCCAACGTTGCTACTGATTTCGTCCTCAGCACTATATGTTTTCATGTCAAGTGTTAAGTATGAGACATGTGGGAGGCAGATGTAAAGCATCTATAATACCTATTTTACTGTTGCACATCTCATGTTTCACTGTGTGGGTGTATGCATGTGTGTGTGTCTAAGTGGGTGTATCAGTGCATCCACCTGTTTGTCAATCTGTCTGGTCTCATTCCCGTCGATCTTTTAGATCAGTGTGACCCACAGCCCAGACAACACCGTAGACATTAAAGCTACCTTTGCTCCCTGGACGCAGGCACTTGTTTATTTGCACTTCAGGGTACACAGGCTTGTGACGTTTTAACTCTGGTTGAATATTACACCACCAGACAGAACTGCCCACTTTGATTGACTTTTTGATCTGCTTAATCACCATGAGAAATCTCATAGAGTGTGTCTGATGAACAGAACATGATGCAGAGTTACATTAATTTATATTAATATATATATTATTTTCAAATCAAATCACATTGCAGTTATTAGTGTTATTGTTCTATTGTTGAGTCATAATGTATATATAATTTTCTTTCCTACTGCTAATTTCTTTCAAGTAGGGCTGTAAATACACACAATTATTGTACTATAAGTAGCAGTAAGGGCAAATCCTTTGATTTATAGGAATTTGCCTTTCTTGTAGAAACTGTTGAATGATAACACACGACACAGTTTTTCTGTGTATTACTTCCATTCAGGAAAGAGAATCAGTTTCTCCTCATTGTCCACACGTCAGTTGCAATGCATAGAACTGCATCCTGTATTTCCTCCATTTGTTGATTTACAGCCACAACCTTTAGCATTTCCACGTTACGATGATTAATCATCTCCCTTCTCCTCTTCCACTGCAGCCTGGGTCGGGGCCCTGGCCATGGGCATGATCTTCTTCTGTTCCCCTGTGGTCAGCATGTTCACCGACCGCTTTGGCTGCAGGAAGACGGCTGTCTGTGGGGCAGTGCTGGCTTTCATAGGCTTGCTCAGTACATCCTTTGCAAAGTAAGCTAGGGAACATTTCATAAAGACATCGCTTGGCCTTGCCCCAGTTTGTGTTTCTGGTGTAATTTCACTGCATTTTAGTTACAGAGCTACTGTTAGCATTCATTATTCGGAAATTCGTTTCCCAGTAAAGATTTAACCTGTTTCTTTAGTTACAAATGTATTTTCTAACCTAGAAGCTGGAAATAACTTTGTCTGCTATTTTGGAAAAATATGAATTCATGTGTGTAAATCCTTTTGTTATGTAAATATTTAAAAATAGAAAGTAACATCAGTATAGATATAAATGTACAAATTGGATCAGGAAAAGGAAAAACATTTTTTAATGTAACCTCTGGTTTATTTGAGCTGTGTGAAAAATCTGATATGGGCAGCCTGACTTTGGCAATTTTGTTACAGTGGCATGCATGGTGTCTAATCATATTTTTTATTTCTTGTTTGCATAATAATAATAATAACTTTAAAGCAGAGCAACTTTTTAATTGCTTTACTCTTTTATTGCAGCTCCTTGGGCCTTCGTTATTTCACATATGGCATACTGTTTGGCTGTGGCTCCTCCTTCGCGTTCCAGCCCTCGTTGGTCATCCTCGGCCACTACTTCCGCCGGCGCCTGGGCCTGGCCAACGGCATGGTGACAGCCGGTGCCAGCCTCTTCTCCATGGGCCTCCCAGTTTTCCTCAACAAGGTGGTGGAACCTCTGGGCCTCAGCAGGACCTTCCAGATCCTCAGCCTCTTCATGCTGGTCCAGGCACTGCTGGCGCTGACGTTCAGACCTTTAATGCCTGCTGGAGGAGGCATGGGACCACCGGGCATGGGTCCTGGTTCTGCTGAGCCCCAAACCCAGTCAGGGGCTACTGTTCAGGGCGTGAGCTGTTGGAGCAGGGTTCTAGCTGGGCTCAGGAAATACTTCAACCTGCGTGTGTTTCACATCGTGACATATCGGCTGTGGGCGTTTGGAGTAGCTACAGCTGTGCTGGGCTACTTTGTACCGTATATCCATCTGGTAAGAACAACTCATGGTTGTTTGTAGTTACATGTTGTGTGTTCCTGATTTAAATTACGGTAACTAACCTCAGATGGTACATACTGTATATCTTCTGTCTATCACAAGTACAAGTGTTAAGTCATATAGCTGTGTTATATTTACTTACATTTAATGGCAAAGGAAGACTGAATGTAGAAACCTTGTGCACTTTATCGTCTTCATCCATCTCATCAGTGCTAAAACATCACCTAATATAGAATACATAATGTTCCTGGGTATTTTTGGAATGTGAGCATAATGTGTGCAGAATTATGTTGATTAGTCAGAGTTTTATAATCTTGTATCTGATATAAAAGGATGTTCCTCAGCTGACTTCAGCTGGTTGGAGACAGTCAAACATTTTGTACCACGGGTGGTCTGATGCCATTAATTTTTCTGTGTCCTCAGGTTGAGGGCAGTGGAATGTAAATGAGCAATGAAACTGAACATATGACTCCTTTCTATTAGAGTGATAACAGGGATAGTGACTCTCAACAGCCAGTTTCAACCGGTGTCGTTTACAATGGAAACTAAATGTAATGTTTTTCCTCCTCAGCATGCATACCTGCATTTCAACGTCTCATGACGCCCCCTATATTTGCATAAGAATCAAAGACTTTGCATAACAACCAACTGTAGCTTTCATGACATGAACACACATCTTTTCCATAGACTGTCAATCGACCTATTGCTCCAGGGTCTGTGACAAAAAGTGAAATTTTTAATATTCTCCTCGTTTTTCTAATTATAAAAATAATTGACGATAACTTTTAAATAACACTGACATTATTTTTGTCTTAAAACATTTATGACTAAATGATAATGGTATAGTAATTTTTCTGTTGAAGAGCAAAAGTCAGTTGTAGTAAATTTAGAAAATCTCCACTCGAACTATGACCAACTTTGGAGTGAGATAGTGAGATAGTGATGGATGAGGATGGAAGTGTAAAGCTGTAGCGTGGAGTTGTGAAGTTGATCTCCCTCCATCCAGATGTCGGACGTTCCAGCTCCGGCCTCCCTCTGTCAGGTCTGTTGTTTCAGGCCCGGGCCCAGATGTAAACACAGCCCCGGCCTTTGTATTGGCTCAACCACCTCAGGAAACCTCTCCTGTATGGCCTCTCTGTATCCCTAAACATGCCTATCCTATGGCCATTGATGAATGTAGAGCCCTTCAAAGCAGAGCAAATATTTCACAGGGACCAGCTTGCTCAGGAAAGACTTCAGAGGGTGGTTTCATGTTTTGGATCTGAATTGGGGGGTCAGGGCTGAGGGGAGTGGGAGGCTTTGACATATATGCGTCGGGTCTCACTCTCCTGCTGTTCCAAAGGTCGGCGGATGAAGACATTTTGTTGTTGTTAGACTGTAGCTTTGGGGTTATGGAGAATTCTGCCATTCCACTAAACACACCTATTTACTGACTTCACTGATTTCATAGCAACACAGAACAAAAACATGTGAAAAAGCTCACCAGCAAGTTTTGTGGGATCTTTGTCTGCTCATACATTATTGGCAGCTTGGGAGTGTTTTCTCCTGCAGCACATTATCCACTGTTGCAAGCAGTGAAATCTCACACAGCACTGTGTCTGTTTTTCTCTTTCATGTCTCAGATCAACTTTGTGAAGGAGCGCTTCGAGGGGACAGAGAAGGATTGGGTTCTCCTGGTGTGCATTGGAGCTTCATCCGGGGTGGGACGCCTTGCTTTTGGAAAGATCGGAGACCTTATTTCAGGCCTTCAAAAGATCTACATGCAGGTGCGGAAATTAAACATCTGCACATTAACTTTAACCTGAAACAGAAGACGTCTTTGAGCTAACTATTAACACGTGTGCTTTGTTTGTTATTCAGACTCTGTCGCTGTCCCTGGCGCACACATTAAACCAATATTTATTTCATATAATCCAATAAAAGGCTGATTGGGTTTTACTGATTGAAACTTGGATATTATATGTGCAATTAGAGTGATTTAGTGGATGTTAATGGTTTATTAGGCATAAGACTTTGCACTTTTTACCAGTTTTGACAACTTAAATATGTTGGTCGTTATAAAGCTGGGGGACTTTGTCTCTCAGTATAATTTATTATCAGTAAAACATATAACTATACAACTATAAAGACATTAATTTCTAATCATCTCACTGTCTGTTTCAGGTGGTGTCTTTCATTGCTCTGGGCCTGATGTCCATGCTGATTCCTCAATGTTATGCGTTTGAGGCGCTGGCGGTCGTGTGTGTGTTCCTGGGCCTGTGCGATGGATGCTTCCTCACAATGATGGCACCCATAGCGTTCGAGCTGGTCGGGCCCATGCAGGCCTCGCAGGCCATAGGATACCTGCTGGGCCTCATGGCTCTTCCCATGACGGCAGGTCCACCCATCGCTGGTGAGTAGCTTGTTCTTTTTCCTGTTTTTCACAACTCAGCACAGATTTATACAGAACATCCCATAAGGAACTCATATCCTGTGGTCTGCCTTCAAGAGTTTGGCAGGAACAGGGCACAGTAAGTTGAAATATATAACAGAGAAAAACATTGGCCAAGGATAGAACAAATGTAGGTGGAAAGAATGTATGGCAGGTTATTTGTGCTGCACATTGTGTTTAGAGAGGTTTGGGCTTGTAGCCAACCCTAGTTAGTCTCCAGGGATTTGTCCTGAGAGAGAAAACCTTGGACATTTTACCAGGAAACTTGGTGGAAGGATGTCAGAGAAGAATCTGTTGAATGTTGGTGCAGATCTGGATCCGAGGGCAGATAATTTTTCTAACATTGCGAGATAGGGCGTTGTTCAACAAGCTCTCTGATTTCTTAGAAAATATTTCACAGATCTTAATGAAAAAAACCGCAATAAAAACCCCAGATCTGGATCCTTGCCAAAATTGACTCTGTTCTTCCCTGACCCATATCGCATCCTTCCAATTACCTTTGCTTGCTGTTTCCTGTTGTTCCTGCACATATATGTCTGAAATGTGTCCATCTTTTATCAGATAATAGGCTTCAGAGCTTCCAGTGCATTTAATATGCCACTGTAAGAGGCTAACCAGCAAAATGATTGCACTCTTTGTGTGCGCACAATTTAGTGCTGTATGATTACAGCCTTCTTTCTGACTCTGTCTTTATCTCCTGTGTTAAACCAAACATGTAGCTGGCATGATGCAGGCTGTTATAATGTGCAGTATACATACTGTATAAAATCCTGCATGATATCTTACATTTGTCTAAATACTAAAATGCATACATTTACTCTACATTCAATAGAAAGGCAGCCAAGCTAAAGGGCTGAATTAAATTATTCCTTCATAAACATACCGTATGTGCTTCTGTACGGTATGTTCAGTTCAGAAGCAAGAATGTGTACACAACAGGCAACAATGTATGCACTCACCCCCTCCCATTAGTCTCATGTCACAAGCTCCGTGCAGTAAACTTGATGACCTTGTTCAGTCAGTGCACTGTGGGTATAGTTTGTTTGTTTTTACTCACATGTAGATGAATATATGTGTTCGTCAGCAGCAGCATTAAAACCAGGAGCAAGATGTGTTCCACAGAAGTTTTTGATGTTGCGGCTCATCAGTGTACAAAGTATAGTACAGACAGAGTGAGGTTTTAGTGCTGTTTTGTGATACAATAGTACAATGTCCTTGTTGACTGCCACTGATGAGAGCAGGTGGATCTACAGGATTTCAGATACTTAAGTTGAAATTCTGAAAGTAAATTCATATTTGTCATTTGTGATCAAGACTGATGCTGATTCAAAAATGAAGAAATTGCAAGTGAAAAATAATATAAAATAATTCTTATTTTGAATTGTTAGCAGTTTTGGTGAGGAGACATTTTTGTACTTAAGTTGCTGAGAAATGTGACTGAAAGTGTTACACACAAACAATGTGAATGCAAAAAAGTCAGTGTTAAAACAAATCTCACAGAACTGGTATTTAAAGGGTTACAATGCTGAAAATGAATAAGTGTTTGGTATTTGCGCTCAGGACTGATATTAGTTAAAAAAAATAGTTATTGGAAGTGAAAAATAACATTAATCTATATAGTGTTATATAGAAGTGTTAGAGATGGCATTTTTATCATTTAGGTTTAAATGTTTAAATATGAAACTACACAAAATAAGAATAGATTACATACATTTAAAATAAATATATAATTTGCAAAAACAATGCAAACATGTCAATGTTGTTAGTAACATATTCCAGGTGGTGTTGACTTTACATTATCATGTATTTTATGAAAATAGATAACATATATAGCAGTTTTAGGAAGTAGACATTTTGTCCCAAAGTTACTGAGAGGAGTCCTATGGGTTAAAGATAAATTGATTAAAATGTTTGACAGAATTATTGTGGCCATATCTTGTGTAAGACATAATGTCAGAATGAAATGTTGCTTAATTTATTGAATTGGATCGTGAACTTCCTGACTATTGCAAATTGATTAGCCAAAACAAATAAATCAATGTGCCAGGTTTACTAAAAGGATGCCAACTCTTCAATCATCCCTCGTAGTTCAACACTATTCTTCAGGGTTAGCTGAGAAAATTGATGCATCTCTCATCAGGACTGTGTGTACGGAGCTCGACCTGAGACATTGTCACCCTCGTGTAGGATTAACTTCCGGTAACAAGGTTCAGGCAAAGTTCAAAAATAGGCCTTTGAGCGGCTAGATAGAAACAGTAAATGATTCAATCCACGCGAAAACAAGGCCAGTTTTTAATATTTGTATCCTGCATGGTTTATATTAATGTTTGCTAACTGTTTGTCTTTTGGCGTTGCTTGTATACAGGTATGTTTGTTGCTGTATTATCACCACCAGCTGTCAATGAGCAGAATGGTGCGAATTCAATAGCAGGATGTGACTCGCTTTGTCTACTTCCATAACATTTAATGTCTCCTCCTTCCACCACTGCCCAGGTCTCCTACATGATTACTTTGGGAACTACACGGTAGCCTTCTCCCTGGCCGGTGTGCCTCCTATGGTGGGGGCTGTGGTGCTGTTCTTTGTGCCCCTGATGCACTCCAGGCTCCAGCGAGGCCAGGGCGCGGCGTCACCAGAGGAGACGTCCACAACTGCCCACATGTTGCCCACCGCACCGCTAGCAGAGGAGCCCAAGAGCTGCACCAATGGAGACATCCTCCCTGGCTACACTGACGTAGAAACACACATCTGAGTCGCACTGTTTAAAGGTTACACACATTTACAACTATTGTGCACATGTCTAGAATCTGCACCTGGAAATATGTTAATACGTTTCCTTAACGTTTCCTTTCCTTTTGGTTTTTCTCAGGGATTCAGCCCACCAGCACCTTTTCTCATCCTTTGATTGCGCTCCTCCCAACAAGAGCTCTCAACAATGGACTTCTGTTTGCTGACCTTTGACCCCACCTGGCCTTCATTGGCTGTTTTGTTATTTTCACATGGAGAGAAGTGGAAAAGGGCACTCCGGCTACAAGCTGCAGAAAGGACAAAAACAGGCACATCAGGGTAGGATGATGGAAACATTTAGGGAGGATAAGCACAACAAAGTCTCTACTCCGATTGTTTCATCAGTGGGGACTCTGTAGTAATATTAACTGTACCTCCAAGAGGAAAGAAAGGAAGAGATTTTACCTGACAGCGGTAGTTTCTGATTTCACAGCAAGTATGACTAGAAATACATTATATTACATATATTTAAGTCATAAAAATAAAGAATAGTCATATTTACTTTTTAAAATGACTATTCTTTGTTTTTAGATTCCTTGTTAACACATTTTGAGGCATATAAAATATGAACTAGTGAAGGGATACATTTTAAATTTCTTTACGTAGTACCTCAAGCATCAAAGTTTTCTTAATACACTGCAGGTTTTAATTTGTTCTACTGTTTTCTGCTGAGCCAGCGACAAGAGAATCATATGTACAGTATGTGTTGTAAATGTCACTGCAAAGTCCTCTGAAAGATCCACCACCAGACACAATCACCTCAATTCAACCGCACACTGTTCCACACCGTGCTCAAAGCCAGGGTCTAAAACTCAACTACTCGACCATCCTGCCTGCATGGGAGACACATATGTGACTGTGGCAGCTGCTGATTCCACTGATTTATTTGCCACGGACTCATGTGTTGGATTTTTTAAGCGTTATAAGTCAGTTCAGTGCGATCAGTGCATCTCCTGCACGAATCACGAGATGAAACACCACAGTCGATACAAGGTCTTCTCGTGAGTCAGCCTTAATTTTTTACTTTTGATTTTGTTTGTTTCTCCAATAATTCAACACTTCATTTGTCTTATTGGCCTTTTAACATTTTTAGCGGGGTGCTAGATAAATCCACATGAACTGTTTGCTATGACTTTGAAAAAGAATTCAAGAATAGTTTTGTAGTGTGCACACTGTCTACTCATATTAGTAGAAAAGCTGGAATCCCGCAGGCCTCATCAGAGGTTGACGACTGTTGTTAGCTTTAGATTTTCATCATAACAACAAAAGGCATTTTTTGACTTTTACTATGTATGAATGAGTGTGTGTGTGTGCGTGCGTGCTTGTTTTTGTTGCCTCTTTAGGACCTTTTCCAGCATAAACACTGACCTTGTCAGGACCAGTAGAACTCATGGGGACCAAGGTTAAGGTTAGAGGTAAGATATGACTGGTGGTTAGATTCATGGTAAAGGTTTGGGATAAAGTTTTGGATAGGCTGTCCACAACGATTGCAAGTTGTTGCATAGTCCTAGTAAGGATAGCTGCGCAAAAAACCCTGTGTGCAGTTGTGTGTCTTTGTGTGTGTGTGTGTGTACATGTGCGGATGTGTCAGTGTGTGGCATCTGTGTATCTGCATTAGTAGTAGAGGCAGTTCTGTAATATGAAACTAAGATGTTACAGTCTGTTGATAAGAGGGGGACTTCTGAGATTCAAACTGCCAAACGGCCCTGGGTCCTCATGAGGCCACTTCACAGAAACAATTAATTCGCTGCTGTAGTTTAGTCTCGTCATGAGCACCTCGATCACTGTGTTAGCAGTAATGAAACAAAAAGTTACAGCCTGCAATCTTAGATTACAATGAACTGTAATGAACAGATGTGAAGTAGAGCTGCAATAATGGACAGTTTTTAATGTTTTGAGTTTGAGTTACACTCTGTGGTGATCTGCGTAGCTGAATGACAGAGGGGGGGGGGGGGGCAGGGACAAGGAAACGCCCTGGTGTTAAGGTGGTATTCCTTTTGTTCAACTCCCTTTGTTGCTTTCACTGCCATTATTCAGTCTGTTACACACTTTAGGGCCAAACAGCTACACAAACCTCACTGCTGAGTGTAGGTTTTTTGTGTGTGCGTTTGTGTGGAGTGGTAACGCTACATTACAAACTGTTCTGAATAGGAAATATACACTTATACCTCAGTGATCAATCAATCAATCAATCAGTCAATCCTCAGCAGTTTATGTTTGTGCGCGGCGACATTCTTCATTAACTTCTTCATGGTTTGTTTTTGAGTTGTCTGAGTCTCAAAACCATTGAGTTGCCAAATGCTTTTTTTTCACTTCCTCTGAACAAAAGCTCGTTAGTGTCCCTTTAAGTTTTAACGTCGAACTTCCATTCCTCATGATCAGTTGGTGCAAAATGTATCCTTCCTGTTGTGTTTTTGCCTTCTCATCCATTTGCCCTGTTGTTTTTCATCATTTACTACAAAATTCAGTTGTCAGTTGCTGTAGCGTGTCCTAATCACAGCCTGATTTCCTTGTCTGTGATTCAAAAATGCAGTTATTTTAAATGTCTTGTATTCTTAACTGAAGTTAGGAGATGTTTAACCATAGGCAGTGGTGACATTAAATTGTTAAATGGTGTTTAAAAGCAAAATCACAGGCCTCCAATTTGACTTTGAGGCAGTGTTAAAATCTCTTTGCAGAACAGATGTTAATTTGCAGCTGCTCAGAAAATGTAGGGGGGTCATTAAAACTACAGGCTGCATGAGTGGTTCATCTACCAGCTATATAAGCTAACCAATATCATAAATTGTGATCACAAGTTAATTTTATTTCAAATGAGCCAATCATCTTTCAGATCCCGTAAACCTGAACGCTCCTGCACATTAATATAATTTCAACCAATTAAATCTTTAAAATAATCAGAAATCTTTTTTGTCAATTTCAAATAATTAATTTCCAGTTTTAACTTTTCATTTTTCATCTATGAAGTTAAACTAAAAGCTATGTATCGCTAACTTCCTGCCTATTAAACAATAGGGTAGAGGTCAAAATCAATGTGTTACTACTTTTTGGAAAATTAGTAACCCATTAGCCTAATAGCAGATTTTTTGTAGTCTGCAATTTAAAGATGATGATATTTTGTTCATCAGACGATCAACAGGTAACATTATTATCTGTATCATCAGATTCTGCTGGTTTGCACAGCACTACCCCAGTGAAAGCATAGCGTTGCATGCTACTGACATGTTGCACTAGTTTACTAGTTTGCTGAACTAGACGCACGTGTCTCAGAATCTAGCAAATGAACTAGTGAATGAAAAGTCCGCAGGGGACTTTAAACCTCTGGCAGCCATATTGGACGACCCTGACTGTGTTTCTGTGCGTGAAACAAAGATTAAAATTAGCTAGAATCATTTGATTTGAGTGTTTTCTTTTATGTCACCTCCTTACCACGCACTGTTGTTTGTAAAAACACGTTTTCGAAGTGACAAGGAATAAAAATAAGACATTTGAGTTACAGCAGTAAAGAAAAATTATAATTCTGCCTTATAGATACACTAGAACTTGTTGCTACAGATTAGAGTAAAAACAGCAAAGCCTATAAAAAAAAATTCAGATCTTAATGTGACTTTTTACTTCTTATTTTTCTGTTTACTTTATTGTTATATTCTGTCCTGAAACTTTCTGGAAAAGCTTTGTTACTTAGTTTCAGTAAAGTCGGCCCCAGATTCTGGTCAGAACCAGCTGAGGCTCCTTTTATAACTTTACTGTAGACTCAAATAGAGTAAACTGATATATGTATACCAACATATGTACTTGTGTACTTTTTTTTAATTAACCATAAACTGTTTTATTGTTATTAATGACTGATTTTTTGGGGGGGTTGTGTTTTAATGATGTAATTCAATGACTACTGGAAAAGAAGATGAACTGTTAGTAAGTTCAGATTTAAACATGTATCTAAAAGTGAAGGAACTGGGTGTATGAAGAATAATTCAATACATGTGATTGATGTTGCCAGAGTTTTGGGCTTGTGGTCCTGCGACTACTTCACTTCCCGAAGTCTGAACACGTCAAAGTCAAAACCATGGATGTTTGACTTTGACTCTAGAGTTTTTGTTACAGGAACACTTAAATCTGTCGTAGAGCCCCTTCTATGTTACCCAACCTACATGTATAATACTAACACTCACTTAGTACTTAGTTACGTAAATCTTTTTTATCATTAGAAAGTTTTAGGACTTTTAGTTGTTTTCCCTGACAATCAAAACTTCACATTTCTCCTCTGGTGCCTGCCGGTGACACACAATACACAGGTCAGAGATAAATAGTGGCACATTCAACACAACAGTCTACACACGAATAAAAACAGGCTTTTATTAAAGATTCAGTGTGTAGAATTTAGTGACATCTACTGGTGAGGTTGCATGTTGCAGCTGAATAGCCCTCACCTCACCCTCCCCTTGAAAGAGAAACCTGTGGTCGCATTCAGTCGTCATAAATATTCTAAGGTGTTTAGTTTTTACAGTCTGGGCTACTGTAAAAACATGGCGGCCTCCTTAGAGAGGATCCGCTCCCACTGTAATTATTAATTATTTAAATACACATTCTAGTGTAAAGAAAGTAATTTGTTGAAATTTGGATGATGACACACTAGTGAAAACATCACTAGGATTATTTTATATAAAATTTCTGCGAATAGATCTAAATCTCACACACTGGACTTTTAAACCCTGTCTCAAAGCGAGAGCAGGATTTAGTTTCTCAGTTGTTTCATTCTTCTAAAATAAGCGCCTGAACATTATTCTGAAGTTTGTGATATCTTATTCCACTACAGTGTAATTTCATTCAACAGTAACTTCAATTTCTGGTTGATAATCTTTCTTAATCTCTCAGAACCTAACTTCTCAGTTGTTCACCATTAGACTTTTTCACTGGCAAGAAAAAAAAAAGGAAAGAAAGATACCACAATTATTCTACTCTCCGATTTGTGCCATTTCGACTGCTCCTCTGACCTCACTCTCTCCGCTTACACTTTAACTGCTGTGCTTTTTCTCCAAACTGCACAAGCAGCATGTGACTGCTGAGGGTCTGTACATTATGTGGCTGAGATGTGATTTGCGAAAAAACAAGTCAACGCCTCAGAGACGGCCATGGACCACTTCCACCCTCAATCTGTTTCTGGCTCTTCTCCTAGCACCATTCATCACTTTTCATTTCACTTAAGTAACATTTTTAAAGCTCCTGGTCGCACCTGAATAATGTATAGACCTTTTTATATGCTGTTCTAGAAACCTTGTATTCTTCATGCATATCTGTCATCATCTTGACTGTAGGCGTCTCGTTTTCTCAACTGTAAATCCCCTGACTTTTGCAGGTGATGTATTCTCATTTATATTTGTGCTCAGTCCCGGGGCAACGCTCGGCCCAGGCCTTCCCACAGCCTTATATGTTTAAGTCATATTTCAGGGCAGGGCTCTGCTAAACTTTCCACCTCTAACCTCCAGTAAGGCTGCTGCAGTTAAACCTCTCTTGCCTCTCCCTTCTTAAAGCTTTAAGCTTCTGTCCTCGCACCACAAGCTACTATACCTTTTTTGTAAGAATATATATGTTTCACTTCATTTTTCAAAAAAAAACTTTAACAAGGCCAGTGGCGTCACACCATCTGAAATCAAGTCAAGCTGCTAGAAGATATTCATGTAATCTGTGTTTTTGTCAAATAATTCTGAATCTGTATCATAAAAAGGCACATTTTTTCTATTAAACCAACAATAAAGATGTAACATGAAAAGAATCCATGTGGTCTTTCATCTCATGTGTTTTCAGTCCTCACTTCCACGTGACCTGCTGCAGGCGCTCAGGTGATTTTAGACATGCAGTCAGTTTGAGATTAAATCCAGGCTACTTTAAATGCATAAAAGACTCGACTCATTCAGAACAGAAATGTAATACCCAGCTGCAGCTGTGCTGGGACACACTGAATGTGTCCTTAAATGTGTGATCTGCTCATTATCACCACAGCAACATGGCTGAGTTTATTAAGGCATCAAGTCCTCTCTTGACTCCCTCTTGCTCTGTTTAACATCAGTAAATCACAGCCACTGATGCTCAGTCTTATATCACACCAGTCCCTGAATCTCTCCCTGGCAGCAGAGCTCTTTATGTACACACAGGGAACTATTGCATGTGACAAGGCAACAAATAAATCACTTGTTGAGTCCGGCTCTGAACCTGGGGCTGTTGTTTCCTGGTGTGATAAATAAGCATCAACACAAAGAGGAACAATCTTTAACTTGGGAAAATTACATTAAAGATGTTGTGTTGAGCCTGAACTCTTTTATTAAACCAGTTGACCTCTATGGATTCTTTCTACTTTCAGCAAAGGCCCAGGATTCAGAAACTCTCAGGAAACAAATACCTGTGTATTAGAGTATTTTATTCCAACATAATTCAGGATTATCAACCTTGAGGATTATTTTACTTACATCTAAATTTGATGTGCAGTGAAGCATCACACAGCTCCCTGTATATGAATAGTTTTAGAATAAATGCTCTCAGTTGTTTGGGTACAGATTGTACAAATGCAGGCTTAAGTCATTTCACTGTATGTTTGTGAGTGTACATGACAGCCAGTAGGTGTCACCATACCACTGTTCTGCAATAACGAATGTAATACTGTGGGTTGACCAGTAGGGGTCCTCCCCTCACTTATGTTTTTGAGTGAACCATTTTGACTGAACTCATCATAAAGTATCTGGAGTTTAACTGAGTGCTGTTAGAGACCCATGAACATCTCATGGAGTCCAAACAGAGAGACGTTAGCTTTGAGTTTATTTTAGTTGAATGACTATACTTTATGTCTTGTCTTATAGAAAATCTATTTCGGGACTTTTCAACAATACAATAAAATACAATTTACAATTAGTAGTTATTTTTAAAAGCACATTATTTATCAAGAACTTCCCATAAAAAGCATTTATATGAATGGAAAGTACTTATTGCTAAGTATTGCTATATGAATATAATCAAAAGACAATAAAAACATTTATAAACATGAACAGACTATTTTTCCTACCTTGGTTCATATTTTGACAAGAAATACTGTATATTTTGAATAGTTTGTAATTCAAGATATTATGATTTACTTGAAGTCTTTGATGTGGCTAGCGTTAATGTTTTCTGTGGTTGTGAAATTTTGCTTTCGGGTTAACTCGTGTCGTCACAATGGAAACTAAAATCAGAAATTAACCAGAGACATATATATATATATATATATATAGCACATTGTTCAAAATAAGGTTTAAGTTTGAGAAAATAAGATGCATGTTTCGAGTTAGTCACAGAAAATATGTTTTCATCTGTGACTTGGGATGGAGGTTAAAGGTTAAACCATGAATAATTCTTAATAAAAAACAAAAAGTCCATTGTGTCAATATGCAGGAATCTTATTATGAATAATTTCCCAGGAGAAAGTTAAAAGTAAACAGCTTTGGTTCTTGATAGCGATGAATGAGGAACAAAGCATGTGCACACACACATGTGCACACACACATGGCACCGCGAAGGAGAAAACAAGAAGAACAAAAGAGTAGATAAGCTCTACATTGGTTTGTTTGTTTTATCTCACATCCAGGGGCCTGTGGGTCTTCACGGAGCATGGCAGGAAGTGACGTAAAGAGGGTGATAAAACTGTGGTCATTTTGTTTCACAAGTGTCACAAGCTTTTCTTTCCCTTCCTGCCACTGCATGAGAACTGTCCCTCAAATAAAGTCCTGTACACTGTTACTACATATCAGCAGGTTGTTACAAACAAAAGTGTGGAAACTTCTCACCATGTTCCACATTCACAGAAAAATGTTGTAATCTTGTTAAATCACCTTCACCAGCAGCAGCAAGACTGGACTTCTGAACTGTTGCAAACTGAAAGAAGAAGAAAAAAGAAGGAGGAAAGGGGGAAGAAGGACAACCTGTTTCCTCTCTAACACTATTTCGATTTTTATTAACCATACTTGGGCCATACCAAATGACTGATATATATATTTTATATTATATATCCGCTCTCGAGTCTGTGATCTCATTTGTTAGTTATATTATTTTTAATAGTAATTTTGATATAAGCGATTTTTCACATGTGAAAAGTGCTTTACAAATAAAGTTGACTTACTGTAATATATATATTACGGCTGAGAGCTGCCTCTGTCTATCGTCTGATGTCAGATGATGATGATGATGATGATGATGATGATGATGATGATGATGCTACCCACAAATGGTTTCACCACAAACAACTTGAAAATTGTCACCTTTGGACAAAACAGGCATTTAAAGATGTCAACAGATTGATTAATCAACAACACAAAGTAGTTGTTTTTAATTTTATTAAAAGATTTTATGTCTTTATGTTGTTTTTAAAGAGCAAATTGAAAGTTAATGGGATGCTTTTACTTGATTACATTTCTGTCTATCTATTTGTTGTTTTACTTACTTTTGCCACTTCAGGAATTGCATCCAAAGAAATGTGCACAAATGTGGACAAACAAGTGGTAGAGGATTAAAACAAAAGACCAATTAAAACAGCCAGTCCTGGTAAAGATTACTAATAAGGACAGGCCCATAGTTAGAGGTCACATTATTGCATATCAATGTGTCCATAAGTTCATCACATGCCAGAGTAAGGAGAGGGTGGCTCTAAAGATTAAGTTGGATTGTGTTTAACATAAAAAAAAAAATTCCTCAACATGAAATAAGTTAAACCAATAAAATGTCAGGAGGGTAAAACAGCAGCAGGTATCCTGGAACCACCAGGAAGCTGCATCACCTCACAAATCTGCTTTACCCCTTCTAATGTCACATAAGGGTCTAAGAGCCAAAAACTTACAATATATAGCATCACTTTCTTTTTGTGCATGGCAATAAAACTGTTAAAAAGTCTCTTCTGATTGAAATAGATACACGTACATGTATCTAGGAGCAAATAAGTCTCAGCCATCTAACCGCTGTGTAATCGCAGGGAGGAGTTACATACCACATACAGTGGTCATCAAAAATAGGAAATACATAAAAAATTCTGAATTGAGTAAATCCTGTCAAAGCCTCAGTGTGACCCACAGAGTTCAGTCTCTACTGACGATGCTCGGCCTGTATTTCTTGTCGTCGGCTCTTTCACACGCTGCAAAGACACAATTATTCAGTTGGAGTTGAACACAGGTGCTGTGTCGTGCTGCTGAGATAACAGACAGAGTGTTATTGTTTTCAGAGAGATAAAGTGGACAGCCAGGCATTACATGCCACTGCTGTGTCAATGTGCCAACACATGTCCTGTCCAAGATGATTCTGTCCTCCAAACGAAACACACCCCCAGTACCGGAAACTTCCTCAGCTGATAACAAGGTAATAAAGGTCAGTCGGGCCCGCAAACACGTCGCTCGTTTTTAAGCCTCGCACAGACGGGGCCCAAAATACACAGCTTAGACACACACGCACACCGGCGCCTTGTAGATCTCACTGTTTCCCTTCCAGTTACCTCAATATTTCATCTTCTTCTCGCAAATATTTAAACTTGGAGCAGATTAATGTTGGAACCAAACTTGCCATTGTTTCTAGTGGGAGGACCTGGTGGAGGAGGATAAGCCGAAATAACAGTTCAGGAACAATTTGCACTAGAGACAGATGGAGCAGAGAAAGAACAGAGATAATGTAGTGGAAAGAAGGAAGAAAACACTATTGTTTGAAGCTGTGCATGTTCAAATACCTGAAGTTTTGAAAGCACAAATTATAGTTACAATTCTTTTGGAACGGGCTGTTTGCTCAGTCTCTGTTAAAGCTCCCGAGCTACTTCAGAATTCCTTGTCATTAGTGATTCCTCCTCAAACAGTTCTACAATATACTGTCACTTTTTATTGTTTGTGTGCTGAATTTTTTATAGACAGTCTATGTTGCGAAGGGAAGTTAGTGTTCATCCTACCTGGTTTATCTACAATGAAGATTTTATAGTCAATGTTTTTCATAAAATTAGAGTGTGAGATATAAGTTTGAATGATTTACTTAACTGCTGTTGTATTTTCATGTTCATATTTTCAGAGGTCTGTTAAGCAACTGACGATTTATAGACCCAAATCCACCACTTTTCAAAATAAAAGCTCTGTAATTCAGACCATTGCTGCAATACCATTTTATGAACTTATTGAGTGTATAAATCACACCAGGTTCGACACTACACTTCCCTGGACCACTAAGAATACACACACCAAGTGTGAAGCTGATAAGATGAACAGTTCACTGGATATGCATCCCACAGACAGACAGACCGACCGACCGACCGACAGACAGACAGACAGCCACAGACAGACAGACAGACAGAAAGTGGAATTAGTAGGTAGATTCAATGTTTATATAAATTCTTATAAAGCAAAAAAAACAAAACAACTTTTCTAATGATATACAGCCAGTCAAACTGTTTACATTCTTCTCTATTATTTACACAAGCTTACATTCAAAAAGTTTGATGTGCAGTTCGCAAAGCTTAAAAGTGTTTATCTTAAAACAAATATCTAAACTATCAACTATCAACATATACATTTTAATCTGAACTAAAATTATAAAATGCCACACTGGCAATAAGGGGAAAATGTAAACAAAGTTGTGGCTACAGAAGAAATAGCTTTTCCAATACAATATTTGATATATAACTTAAGAAGTTCTCTGCATAACAATTTAACTCATCACTTGCCAAACACTGAAAAAACACAAAAATACAAAACACACTCTGCTACTAAAATGCCGCTGCAGGCGATTGGTGAGATCTGTAGCTTTAGAGCAGCTGCTGCGTGTCACAGCCCAGGACCTCCAGACGCAGGGCGATGCTGTTGATCCAGCCACGCGGGTGGATGCGGAGGTAGCGGCTGAACAAGGGGGGATCGAACAGTGTGACAGCCTCCTCGTCTGATTCATTGTTTCCTGTGAAGATCTGAGGGTGGACAGAGGAGGAGAGAGAAATGGCCGATGAAGAATTGTAATAAACCAACACTGAAGTCCATGAGTTTCAGATAACTACAAAAATAAATCTGTAGACTTATGTATTCAACTGTGAGTTCAACAGATATGGTTTTTTGAAAGGCCTGATACTAAGAAGCAAATATTTGTCCTAATGTTTTATTAGTTTCAAGGTTTTTCTGTCACCACAACATAAAAACATGGTTTTATAGTATGGTGGACTACCAGCTCCTTAACAGAGAGTGACTCATCCAGAGTAATGGAAACTGGGAGTTAGGCCTGTGTTAATGATGAATTGAAGGAATAAGTGAAATATTAGTCATTGCACTTTTATGGACTGTTTTTATGGCTGGCAGGAACCAGGATCATGTTAGCTTGGTCTACCTGTTCTTTCTGGGAGCTGCCCTCTAACACGCTGCTCCAGGATTGTCCGTCCTGGCTGAAGGTGACTGAGAACTCTGTCACCATCATTGGGGTGAACAGTGATCGTGCTCCTTGGGTTATGACCCCTGTGATGCGTCTGACTTTCCCCAAATCGACTTGCAGCCACTCATGGGGGTTGTTGTTCTGAGATGAAGTGAACAGAGGAAACATTGTTAGAGCTCAGGAGACAAAATATTCATATTAAAGAAAACAGATGTACCAGGGTCCCAGAAATCAGTACAACTCAGGGGTCAAAAGACTGTATTTAAGATGTTGAGAACAATGATATAATTGAATCCTGGCTGTGGCTGCTGTAAAAGATAATACATGCTCGAAAACCTTTAAGAACTAGTAACAAATAAAAGCCCTGTGTTAGGCAAAATATTTCAGATAATAGTTGACCCACAATTTTTGACCCCTGTCCAATACTCATAAGTGCTCCATACTGTCCGACGTGTGTCTTTTAATAACAGCTCAACAGTTTGACAGAGGGAAAAATCACACCTCTAAAGCTCAGTGCTGCAAAGTGTGAAATCGATAAGCTCCAGACAGGAGGAGACTAGGAACTGCAATGCAAAAATAATATGACGGTAAAGACACGTAGAACGAGTCTTGTGATGCATGATACTTTTTTCAAGTAGATTACAAGTTCAATTTTTATCAAGCACCCACTATCTGGAGAAAGGATCAACCTGACAATGACGACATCATGATCCTTGACTGAGGCCAGAAGAACTTCACTCACCGATTTTAACAAGTCATGTTATGCTCATTCAGTCTGTTCAAAGGCAGTGGGAGATGAGCTGAAGTCATGGCAGCTGATGATAATATAACTGATTTATAATGTGTAATAATACACTATGTGCATGTACAGCAGACATGTATTTGTGAGTATATGTGTGTGTTTGTTCACCATTGGCCTCCAGGCATTGGCTCTGCCCTCCAGATGGAGACGGGCAAGACTGGGCCTCCAGTAATCAAACAGAGACCTGTGAAATGAGGAGGCACTGAAGCTGCTGTCAGGAATCCGCCGAATCTCCTGGAGCCCGAGAGGGAGCGAGCAGCCTGATGACACAAACACACACACAGATATACACTGATTTTTTTCACAGTAAAATAATCACTTCTGATAATTGATGTCACTGTTTGGGGAAACTCACTGTTGAGATCGCAGCCCAGCAGCTCCATTCGGAGCGCAGGCCTTTGCTTAAAATCTAACGGCTGAATCCGGACGTAGCGAGCCACAAACGGAGGAGAGAATGGATTGGTTTTCACGCTGGAGCTGTCCGTGGTGCCTTCAAAGATCTAAAACACAGCCACACAAGCACTTTAGCACTTTCATTCATTGATGGAAAAAATATGTCCTTTTGTTTGTCTTGCACTGATTTCCTGACAACACATATACACAACCAGCAACAACTTTCAAAAACCAACTCATAACTTCTTAACCAGACCTCTGTCTTTGGTTCACGTGCAAAGGGGGTTAAATGCTAAATTTACCAGTTACAAAATCTTCAATCTTTTATATGTTTGCAATTTGATTCCTAAACACTGGCTGATTAGTTTTATCAAGATCCATGACTTAGAAAATATTGCATAACGCTGTATCTCGCAATGTTAAAGACAGATGACAAAATTGAAATCTAATTGGGTTCTTCTCTGACCCACATCCTTCCACCATGTTTTGTGAAAATTGGTTCAGTAGTTTATTTTGTGTTTAATTGTGATGATTTTTAGAGGAACAAAGAAACAAACAGATAAAATGTACAGACTGGGGGGATAATCTTCCTGACAATGAAAACAGATTGTTAGCGTTGCTTCTAGAAATATCTTCAATGTCTACAAATTGAAATCACATCAGTAGCCACATGGTCTGTTTGATTTTCAGGGAACTACATGTTCTCTGACTGCTTGTACTTGAGACTCAGTCTCTGCACTGCTGCTGAGAAACTAATTTCCTGAAGCATCAACATTTTATTACTGATACAGATGAAGCCTAATCCTGCTATGTTACCACAGCAGAGGACGTACGTTGTTTCTGGTTCTATTTCCTTTGTAAGTGGTCCAAGTTCTCTTGTCCAGACTGTAGGAGACGTTGAAGATTGTGATGCAGTGGTCCTTCAGCTTTGAACTGACGCCCTGTGTCTGCACACCATGCAGCAGCGTGGGCCGGCGGAGGTCCACCTAACAACAAACACATTACATCACATGATTGAATTCAGGGCTTGCATTGGTCATGCAGGCACCACAGACTGTGGCAGATACACAAGATTAAACTGAGACAGACTGTTTGTTTACCTGGATCCATGACATACTGTTTTTGCCCATCCAGGCATTGATGTAACCTGATTGATCCAGCCTGGCCAGCCCGGGCTCCCAGTTATCTGGACACATTTATGTAAACATGTTTATAATCACATTTAATTGTGCCAATATCCAGGGTTTAATATTTCATAAAGCTGCTTGGGGTGGTATTTCCAGTGCACTGGTAAGCATGTCCTCTCTCTGTAAGTATATACAAGAATTAATTGTCTTCTTGGTGTGTTTGTCTTGTTAAATGAAAATGAAAAACAAAGTAAGTGACTTACCTATGTGATCTGATGCTGTAATCTGGGAATCCTCAATTCGTCCTGATTTCATTCCCAGAGGTAAAACACAGCCTACATGTCAGGAAGAGAAAAACATGTTTTCATCATTATTACTTAAAATTCCCAAATTTCTCAGTGTACTATATAAATCTATCCAGTGCAGAAGAACCCATTGTCTGTGTTGGGGCTTTTCTGGAAATTATGAAATGTGCTACAATGTAAGTTTACCACAAATATTGCCACAAATATTTGCCCTGAAAATTCATCAATAACATTCTACTATATGACGATTTCAAAATGCTACAGCACTGATGTTAGCATTTAATGCAACTGTGAGTAATTGAGTCACTAGTCTAGTCTAGTTTATTTTGTTTTAGGTCAAAATATCTACAGCTCAGCCCGAAGCTCCATGAAGCTGTGAAGGACTTATTACAATAGTAATAAGTAATAATGAGTTGACAAAAAATTGAAAACATTGCTACTAGCCTACCAATTTATTAATTCTTCATTGTATGCACACTTGGAACTGGTAAAAGATGAAATGTTGACCCAAAGGTGTCTTTTAAGTTAAATCTAGGATTCATTCTCTGGAAACAAGAACAACAAACACTCCAAAATTCCAATCACCATACATCCATCATATTGAAGTCATCTAATATATTTTAAGTCCAATTACCTTATAAATAATATTTTTCACACATATGTGACACGTGTACCTACGTGGATTATACACCAGTAGTTTTGCCCTCATGCCAGCCATCTGATAATCTCCTATGGTGCACTCCACCAGCCACGTGCCGACTGTAGGGGGCCACATCTCCACTGTGCCAAACACTCCTGCACAAAATAACAAATAAACAAATAAAATATGTGAGACAGCGTATAATACATTTATCAAAGAAATACAGAGATTCTTTATATAACATAACCATGAAAACTAGAATAAGCATGTTTACATGTGTTCAAATGTAATGATCGGTCTTCATCATCTGATGTGAAAAGACAGAACCTGCTGAGGTTGACACTGACAAAGAAACTCAAATCTGCAGACAGAGACAGTTTGTATGATCATGGGATGGACAACATAATATTTAATAGAAATATAAAGTCTGACAGAGTGTAGGATGGAGGGTTCATGTATAAATGTACGAGTATATACATATGAAAGTGTATGTGTATGTACCAGGGAAGAGGTTGAAGACACCCATGCGATGTTCCTGTTCAGTGTGGAGGGTGAAAGGTAAACCATGGAAGTGCACAGCGTGGTATTCCCCGTCACTTCCTACATTCAGCAGGTGCCATCTCACTCTCTGGTACTGGGCGACCAACAGACCAGGAAGTGTCTCAGCCACATAACCATTTATAGCTACATAGAAAAGAAATCATTGGCATTATAGAAAAACAAGCTGAAACAAGTTGTTGGGCTAATTAAGACACAACACCAACAATCAACCTTATTGCCTCATCATTACCTGCAAACTTGTTGTTGATGTGGTAGTAGGGGTCGTCTATGTTGACCTGGCAGGGGGGGGTACAGTGCTGCTGCAGATTCTCCTCCAGGTACCAGCTTTTAGTTTCGTCAAAGGTGTGGAAGAGCAGAGAGAACTCTGTGATGTCTGGCTGTGTGCGCTGACGGGTGCGGAGGGTGCCGGGCTTACAGATCACCAGTGGACCGATCAGACCTGAGTGAAGGTCCTTCTCCTGGACATGGGAGGAAATATGTTTTATAACCATTTGAATAAAGCCAAGGTTTTTTTTTAGCAATGATAATAATATTTTTTGGGAAATCTTTTGTGATTGAAAGGATAAAACAAGAATAAATTTGAGATTCCAAAGATTCTCAGCATCTGCTATTTAAAACAACATACAAACTACAATTATAATACTTAACAAAAAATATGAAGAGAGCTAATTTAAAAAATCTTCACTATATTAATTTTAAAAAACTTCATATATACATCTATTGAGCTGGACAGTGATAGATGAAACAGAAAAATATGGTATTCCCAGCTCTGTGCTGCATGTCTATGACAGATTTGAAGGCTGAGACTCATACAGACCTTGTCGACACTGGAGTAGTAAGCTCCTGTCTTGCAGTCAAACTCAGTGTCGGTGGGTCCTTGTTTCTTGGTTATTCTCCAGTTGTAGGTCCGCATCTCTCCAGGGGCCACAGGCTCTCCTGGGACCCCAGGTGGCGCAGAAGAGGCATGGGTCTGTGCTATGCTGGCCCCCTGACTAAGGTCATACACTCCCTGGAGGTGAAATGAGTAAGGCCTGGATGCCTTGTTTTTAAAGATCACCTTGAATAAGATAAAGAGGGAAATTATATCAAACACTCATCTAAAATGCAGAGGCACAAACAGCTTAATAGCTTTATTTCATAATTCAATTGTTTCATGAAACGTCAAAATTGTTTACATATTTCTCACGTTTGATGACAGATGTAAAAGAGGATGTAGCGACAGAAAATTATTTATTTGTATATGATTTCATTTTACTACAGCCCCACTCACAGTGACAAGATCATTGATCTCAGCTCTGATGAAAGGTCCCATGATTCCCAGGTGTTGGTGTAGCGCTTCTCTCTGAATGGGTTGGCGGAAGTCTTCATTCCTGTAGGCCCGAAACACCGCCTTCTTATACTTGGGCAGGAACTTCCTCATCACTCGACGCTTCTCTCTAAAGGGAGGGTCAATACTGATGCTTTAACACCTCAATCAATTCATGCTCTTTGATGGATTTTAGCTCAATATGCAGTTTACGAAAAGCTCATTTTGTTTCAAATAATTCAACTTTCATAAGTTACACTGCTTATGTGTCCTATCATTTCAGCTATAAAATAGATTTTCCACGTGCTTCCACTTAAGATAAGCTGATACCGTGGTTAGCTTCAAGATAGCTTGAATCGAGCTGGTAGAGCTAGCTTCACCTTCAAACTGTATTTAGTGTACAGACATGAGAGTGTTGTTGATCTTCTAATCTAACTAACAAAGTGTGTAACTAACAAACCCAATATGCTTTCAGACATGCACAGAGGTCCAGTCCTATGTGAGAACACAAATGTTTGCATCAGCCGCTCAGAACATTTTCTGCCTGCCCACATGTCAACTGTCTGGAAGAATGTCTGAATGAGCCCACGTGAAAATCCAATAGGAAATGATCATGTTGATGAAGTTCCTGACACTCAAAACTGGAAGAATATAAATATGTCAGGATGAAGAAGAGGTGCCATACATGAAGAAGATGCTGACAACTGTCAATTTGGAAAGACAACAAGATTTAAGAGCTTCCGGTGATAATGGCCGACGACAGTGTTGATATGCTGTGAACAAAAACAGTGTGCTTTGCCATTATACATCATGTTTAACTAACTTCCCTTCAGACCTTGCCCCAAAACCAGGATGATATCATGGATTTTTACCTGTCATCGATGACTTGATTCGGTTTTCTGATGCCATAGTCCCACTGGATCTCCTCTGCAGCGATGTAGTAAGTACGATATCTGGTCCCTCCAGAGCGTGGGTCCACGCTAACTGAGGCAAAGATATTGGTTGTTCTGTTCTCCTACAAAAAATATTTACATTGGTATAGGTGAGCCGGGAGAGTTTGGGTTCATGGTATCTGCAATTAATTATACTTAATAAATGTATAAGACACAGATAGAAAATAGTACCTGCTGGCCGTAGAAATCATATTCTAGAGACAGATCTATTTGTGTATCATTATAGTCAGAAGAGTAGTAGTCGTGTCCCAGGTCCACTCTTACTTCCTCAGGCCCAGACTGGATGTGGTTTTTCCAAACAAAGTTTTTCTCTATTTCCTCTGAAGTGCTTGGCTCCTCAGCTACCAACTTCCTTGTCAGCAGTGGGGTGCTGTTCAGTGAGATCTCGTTACTCTCTTCAAGCTCCTCCTTTGACCTAATCTCTTCACTTGGCATGTCACTTCTTTCCTCAGACTTTACCTCTGCAGCAGTGCCCGTGATGTTTCCGACAATCCCTCCACCAATCTCCAGCTCAGTTCCTCCATCCTCTGAGGCTCCAGAGCTGATGTCTCCATCTGTCCAGTTTCCCTCCGCCTGTCTTCTCTGTCTGCCACCTCCAGGTCCAGTCTCATTAGCATCTGTCCACCCCCCATCTCCATTTAGTTCCTCCAAGATGTCCAATGGGATTCCTCCCTCTGACTCCATGTCTGGGTTTTGTCCTTGTGCTGATGTTACTGTGACTCTCTTCAGCTGACATATTTTCTGTCCCTTAGCGTGAGTTCCATTTTGTCCTGTAGAGTTTCCTGACAGAGTGCTGTTATCATCCTTGCATACTGTGTGATTTTGAGGTCTACTGCCTCTTGGTTGCAGATCGATCTGATCAATATAGTCAGAGATATCTTCATCTTCATCTCGATCGAATAATGAGTTTTCGCAAAGGCGAACGCTGTAATTGATGGTCATCCCTCGGCTCTTCAGGTTGCCATCAAAAGCGCTGATCTCCCACTCACCTAAGAGAAGAGACAGGAAAAGGTCAAATGTCTTCAAGAAACAAAGGAAGCCTAATTGCCTATGTACACTTGTACAACTCCTGAAGATCAACACCTTTTGTTTTCATGTGTGCCCAATCATGACGCTTTCTTAGTGGAAAGAACAGTAGCATGTAGCCTTGATATTTCTCAACCAATACAATCTATGGTGTCAAAGCTGGGAAGAGGCATTAACTCTCAATGCTCCAAAAATGTGAAAAGTTTTCTTTGCCTCACAGAAGAGGAACTTTCTTGCGAATATACCTTATTTGTGGATTATGACAAATGGGATTCTTTTATTAAGCTACCACCAGGGGTTTCAAATGATGCACAATGTTATGTATTTTATCAGTGGAATAGTGTGATTCTATTGGCACGAATGTGTATCATCAGTGTACACATGCACAAAATGGGGATCCACTTCTAAAAACATTGCTCTGTGACATTACTAATGGGGAAACATGGTACTGTCTCAAAAGTTATTATTAGCTCAGACTGGTTGGATTGCTACATGTTCAAAACCTCACCTGTCAGCTCAGTCTCCATTGGAATGGTCATGCCAGTCATGGGGAACAGGGTGAGGACGGACTGGTAGAGGCCTTGGTACTGAAACAGGTTTCCTGTGAAGTAAATGGACAGGAAGTCGCTCTGGGTGCCCACACTGGCCACGTGCCAGAAGGTGACATCAGTCTGACACATCACAAACTGACGCCCTCTGAACATGAATCCATTCACACCTAGAAGAGGAGGACATTAAAAGTAGTTATGATAGTGTATGTTGAAGACTGATATTAATTCCACTTATCCTTAAGAAGAAACAAACATATAACATGAACTCACTGTAAATGACGTTGGAGTCGTAGACTTCAGGGTCGGTGATGTTCGACTTCTGTTTGGACTTCTCCATGTTTTCATTAAAGTACCAACTTCTGTTCTCATCAAACACAGCAAAAATCAAGCTCCACTCTTTATCTGGGCCCAACTGTGTGTAGCAACAGATCCAGTAAAAGAGACATGAGATATTAAGTCACATTTTGAAAAGATGTCTTTCAAATAATTTTGGATCTTTTGCAGATTCTTCTCACCAGGCGTCCTCTGGTGTCGATAGCTTCATACTTGCAGATGAGCAGGGTGCCCACCAGCCCGGACATCAAGTCCCTCTCCTGTGAGACGGTGCTCTGATACAATTGGGTCAGACACTGGGGGTCCCCCTCCAAAGGCCCATCATCTGTCGTTAGCATCCAGATGTAGCCAAACGTTGCATTGGGAGGGACACCCATAGAGCGCAGGTCCTTCTCTGCATCTGTTCAATAAGAGGAAATTGATTTAATTGTGATGTTAGGAGTTTTTGAGGTGATACAGCAGAAAACAGCAGAATTTCATAAGTTGCAACTTTAAAACATGATCTTAAATCATTACAGATATTTTATTAGCTTAAAGTTTCTTGTCAAATCATTCCCTTGTGTATTTACACTCAGTAGTATATTACAAATATATGATTCTAATGCCAAGCTGTGCACAGTTGTAATGTGGTTATAGCATTATAAAACTCACATTGGAATTGATGTTTTAAGTTTTTTGGCATCAGAAATTAGATAATTCCAGAGACAATGAATGTTTTCTTTGTGTTGTTTCACCAATTTCATTCCATTTATACTTTTTTTTAAATTTCATGTAATGTAATAGTTGCCCTCTTATCTTATTATAAGATAATATTAAAGACATTTTTTTTGTTACGTGAATATATAATACAAAGTGTTCAGATTTATCGTGAGGCTTCGGACATAAATGAACTCATCAAATTAAATGTGATTTAGCTTGACTGTTAGCTTATGTGCTGTAATAGCCGAGCAGCATCTCTGGTTACAAAAGTATGTGTTTGGATGTCAGTTGGCAAGAACTTTGTTTACATTGACAAACGATCAGGGATTGGCTTGTTAATATGTGATGGTGTTGTGAAACAAATAATCCAGCTCAATATGGATGTGGTTCTCCAGAGAAGCTGTTTAAGTGTTCCAATCAAACCCTTGAACCATTTGAAAATCCCTCTTGATATTGTTTCTCTTCATATATTCATTTTCATTAAAAAATACACAAACTTGAATGAGCTCAGGATGTTCAAGATGTCTTTTAAACTAGGAATATTAGGATGCTGTCTGTTGGTTTACGTCTGTTGTTGTTTAGTCTCACCGTTTGTGGTTCTCTGCAGTGGCGAGATCTTGGTGAGGCCATTGGGGAAGATATTGTAGGAGCGACTGGCCAGGTTTCTGAAAATGATCTGGAGACACAATTTAAACCAAATATAAGATAAATACAGTCATAAAAGGACCTTCAAGTTTTTTGTACAATCATCTTTTCTTTTGTTTTGTCTCACATTTTTTATTCACATAATTCCCATGAACCAACTCACTCACATGAAACTGGTCGTTGACTTTTCCCTTCAGAAGAGGACCCAGTAGCCCGTCAGGGTTCTTCCTCCTAGTGAAAGATGCGTCTGTGTATTCTACATACACTACCTTTTTATATTTGTAACCCAGGTGATGAGGAGGCGCAGGCAAATATCCAGACTGCAACTTACTGACGACGCCAAGAAAGGAGACAGAAACTTCCATCACAAACAATTCAAATCAGGTCGGCGACTCACTTCCTGATCTTCCACCTCCATTGTTCCGACCTGTCTGTGGGTTCTAGATGAGGAGCGTAGTCCCAGGTGACCTCCTCAGCGGCGATATAATGCTTCCAGGTAATAGACTTCTGTCCTCCGCTGGATCTCACTTGCACTTGTTGTCTTTTGGATGAAAAGTTGATGGTGTTGAACATATTTCCATCCTCGTCGTCTTCGCCATCGCTGTAATCCTCATGTTTCACTTTACGCAGGTCAGGCGGTCTGACGGGTTCGGGGCATTTCTCCACCGTGAACAAGGCATTCATACCATCTGGGGGGAGCAGCGGTGCACCATGACAACTGCAGTTATGACTCAGATTGAAGAGATAAAATACATTTTCGTCAGAGTAACAGAAGTTTGTCGTTACCGTGGCGATGAGCATGTATCTGACAGCTGATAAGGAAGTGGCCTATCTTAGCGGGTTTCATTTCGGCTGTGATGAAGGTCATGGGAGTCACCTCCATCGTCACTTTACGATGAGTCAACACCTGGAAAATCGAAGCAGAGGCAATCGATTTTAGGCAACGCAGTTTGTTAAAAAACAGGAAAATAAATATGAAATAAATGTCATCCATTTTATCGTTATCTGCTATTTTTCAAACAAAAACTAAATTGAGTATAGAGAAGAAATAAACAATTACACCATCTGCTATGTTGCATACTTTAGACTGTTTATTCTATCATAGAAGCCTACTATTCCACTATAACAACACATTTAACACAGTGCTTCATACTTTTGATACGTCTGGTTTTAAGCATTACTTACTTTACGCACTGGTTATTTTTCTATTTTGACTTTGAAGTAAACATATAAAACTTTCATTTGATTTCACTTTTTCACATGTTTAATATTTTGCCCAAAACATTTCTACCTCGGCCAAGGAGGTTATGTTTCCATCTGCATTTGTTTTTCTGTTTGTTTATCTGTAAATTAGCAGGATTATGCAAAATTTGCAGGCTGGATTACCACAAAATTTGGTGGACGGATGCAGTATGGTGTCAGGGAAGAACTCGTTGGAACTCCTTTGTGCCGAACCAAATCATGGGGTGGATCCAGGATCTATTTCTCACTTTCTTTTACATTTTCACTGATTTATCAAGGAATAATTCGGATATGTATAAGTGTGTGATATTTGATGCAGCTTGACTGAATTTAAAGGGGACTGTCTTGGCAGTGGCATGTGCTCTACTGAGTGCAATTCTACCTGTTATCTGTGGCTGACTTTTATGTGACGACTTGATTTACCTGCAGCGAGTGATCCTGAAACTGAATGGAGTGGATTTCTGGTGTTGTGCCCAAACCAATCAAATGCCAAAACACATGATTACGGCCCTGACACATTGTCAGACCTACACACACACACATAGAGAGAGGGGAGAGAAAATGAGGCCAAATTCCAGTGCAGACAACACTCAACACAGCCACTGATACACCGAGCACAGTGTTGGCAACACTTAACATTACAACGCGACTTCATGGAACAAACTCCAGTCTGGTGCATTACCAGGTAACGTGGAGTTGACATATCCATTGATGGTGTGGTATTCCTTCCTGCCGTAGCTCCTCTTGAATTTCTCTCTGCTGATCCTCTCTCCTACCGCTCCGTACCAACTCTTCGTCTCATCGAACACAGCAAACAACAGGACGAACGCTGGATTTCTCCTCTGGCCTTCTTCTGTGAAGGCACCTGAGGAAGAACACACGATGCAAGCATTAAACATAATTGATGTATGATTAGGCACAGGTGTCAAAGGTAGTTTTGAGTTCTTGCCCAAGGACTCTTCTGAATGCAGACTGGAGGTGCTGGGGATCAAACCACCAACCAGGAGCCATACAGAATGGCAAAAGAGCAAGATAAATACAAACCATAAACTATAAAATGCCAGAGATAAAAAAAAAGGCTATTTTGAAAGAACAGAAAGGCTAAGAAATTCTCTCTGTGAGTCTCTGATCATTGCAGATCAAAGCTGCTGTTTGCTCCTCAAAATACTGACTTGATTTGCAAATGAGCAGGGCACCGATGAGTCCCGTGTTGAGGTCTCGCACTGCGTCCACCTGGGATGAGTAGGAGTAGGTGAGGCAGTCGGGGTCACTGCTGGTGGGTCCGTCTTTGGGGCTGATGTCCCACACGTACTCATAGTATCCTCCTGGAGCGACGGCGTCATCCTCCTTCTCCTGACCCACTGTGGCGTCATCATATCCGGCTCCTGGAGAGAGGAGACACATTGTGACTCATCTGTATTCATTCAGAAGTAGAAGAGGGTGAAAGCAGGAAAAATATTGTCACTGGAAGATGAAATAAAAAAAATCCTCTTTGAGATAAAGGAGCATGATCATTTAAAAAATCCTGGATTTGACCCCTGATCCAGATCTGCTCCAACATTTTATGGGTTGTCCCCTGACCGATATCATATCCTCCCACTGAGGCAGTAGCTCAGTCGATAGAGACTTGGGGACTTGGCTTGGGAACCGGAGGGGGGCCGGTTCAAGTCCAGCATGGACAGAAGTTGGAGAGGGTGCAAGTTCACCTCCTGGGCCATACCTGGGCCATACCACTGCTGAGGTGCCCTTGAACCCCCCAATTGCTCCCCGGGCGCCTTCATGGCTGCCCACTGTTCTGTGCGGTCACTGTATGTGCTGTGTTCACACGGATGGGTTAAATACAGAGATCAAATTTCCCCATGTTTGCATGTTGCATGCTGTGTGTGGGACAATAAAGAGGAATCTTAATCACTACCTCCCACTAAGTTTGGTGAAAATCCATCCAGTTGTTTTTGTGTAATTTTGCTAAAAACAAACACACAGGTGAAAAACATAAATTTACAAACAATAATTAGCAGAGGTAAAAAAAATCCTCCAGTAACATGGCCAGATAGAAATAATAACAAGTAAATAATTTATTAAATCAATCAATAAATCACAATTGAAAAGAAACTAACCTCTCCTCTCCTGTGATTCGAGTGAGATGAGATTTACTTCATGAAACATTATTCCTGGACGTGATGGGAGCAGCTTTTCAGCTTATGAAAAACTCTGTTGTAAGAATCTAACCACTGACAGGAAGACATGAGCTGTTTTACAGGAACTGGCTGACTCTTCATCTACAGCAGAATTATGACAAACGCCAGCGCCTGCTGTGAGTGGGATTAACCATTAAAAGCTTCTTTCATCAGGGATGTTCAATCATTGCCTAGTTGGTGGTCAGGAAGCATGTCAAATTATAAATGTTAACCTCATTGGATTTCTGTAAGTGTGGGTTTTGTGCCGATTTTTTTTAGTGCCGTAAAAAAAAGTTTGGCTCTAACTTGCTGCACAGAATCTGCACATACAAGATAATGATAACCGTTGACCGCTGCAGTTTCTAAAGAATCTGATGTTAGTTAATGTTAGTTTCTGCCAATAATTAGATTGAAGGTACATTAACAACCTTGACATTTCCATGAACCGATTCTTTTTTCACTTTTCTGAGTCTTTATTCACTTTTGACTCAAACAGATTGACATTCAATCTAAGTCACATCTTCACTGGAACGTTACTCTTATAGGGTTCTGTGGTTTTTCCATTTTCCTGTTGTAGGGACTTCATATTTTAAAAAAACGTATGAGTCAAAAAGCTGAGTCAGGTTGTTGCTCACTATTTGACCAAGAAGAACAGAATGCTGCTGACTAATGTACAGCTTGTGATCTCACACAGTTTAAATGTTCGTTCAGCTCACTCAGTTCTCTTAGTACCTTCAGCCTGTTTCCAGTAGGTGATCCCCACAGGGCTGATACTGTACGGCTGAGAGGCCAGGTTTTTAAAGTGGACCACCACCCTGTCACCGGCCTGAGCCACGATCACAGGACCTTGAATACCTGCAACCAACAGACACAACTTACTTTAAGAATTCACAATAAGAAGAATGAGGAGAAGAAGAGCAGCAAGAAAAGGAAGAAACATGCTCTGAATCAGAATAGAAACTATCAGGGTTTGTTTAGCGCTGGACAATATGGCAAAATGATATTAAGATAAACATGTTTATATCAGTAGATATCGATAATTATCCCAATAAATGTCACATTATCTTTTCAGTTAAAAGACTGATTTTCAATCCAAAGTGAAGGTTGTGATAAACAACACCAAAAACTTTACAAATCTGAGGTGTATGTGTTGCATCTCCTCAAGCTCCCAATCTTTTGTTTCTTCCTTCATGTGTTCAGAAATACTTGGTTAACAGTTTACTGGCCATTGATAGACTATTATCTATATCATCTACATGTGATTATGACACAGAACTAGGCTAGAAGAAGTGTGGCCCATGATTGAAGAACACCCACCTGTCCACGCTGCTCTGGGTTTGGGGGCAGTGTATGTGGAGTCTGTGTACTCCCTGTAAACTGCCTTGATGTATTTCTGAGGAATGTCTCCGGATCTCCCTCTAAAAAACCAAGCACAGTGAAACCAACTCCAAAGTTAGAATAATAAAAAATAAAAAAAGCCCATTATTATTATTGTGGTTTTATGCTGATAGAGCGGGAATGACAGCAGCAGAACATTTAACATATCTGAGGTATACACTTCCTCACTTTGCTTTCACCATGTCTCACTTGTAATAATAATAATAATAATTGTTATTATAATTATTATAATAATACCATTCATCTAAAAAAACACATTGGTTCAGTTGACAATATTTAAAACATTTTCTAATACATTTCTGAAAAACATGACTTTTAATTAAAGTAACAGGACTTAATACACTGACACTGAATTGAACTGATTAATAAACTTTGAACACTGAATTATAAAATGACAGCATGAACACAGACGGGACAGATCGATGAAGTTCAACAAAGAAGTGTTCACCTCTGGACGGAGTCACCATCTTCCAGGTAGATATAATCCCAGCCGATCTCCACAGCAGCGATGAAATACTCCCTCACTGCGGAGGCTCGCTGCGGCTGCGGAGCTTGTCCGGCGGAGGCGCAGATGAGAGGCAGCAGCAGCGACAGAACAACGGCTGTCATCGTGATGATCAGCGGTCAACTACACGAGCAGGAGCCCGGGTCTGGAGCTTCTGCTACGGGGCTGCAGGCTTTAAAGACCGGGGGAGAGGGAGGGGAGCAGGGAAACTGTGTGTGTGCGTGTGTGCGCGCGTGTGTGTGTGTAGATTAGATGACCCGGGAGAGACACGAGGACTCACCAGAGCTGCAGAACAATGGGGATTTACTAATTGCTCCATAAATGAGTCATGTCTATATAGTTATCATGCTGGTTGTGAAAATAAACGACATACTTGATAACATCTTTGAAAGTGGGAACGTTTTAATGAATGGAGTGTTAGCATTTAGAGCTGCTCATATTAAAGGGATAGTTCACCCAAAAATGAAACTTCACTTCATATCTACTCACCACTATGCCAATGTCAGAGCTTACGGACATTTAGAAGACACCACAGGACACTACAAGTATGGAGACTTTTTTTTCTGTAGTTTCTTTTTACATTTGAAGAAGTGGTCACCATTGACTTAAATTGGATTTGGTTGCAACACTGTTTACCCTTGAAACTCCAAAAGTGTTCCGTGAACTCAAACACTTCACCCACCCAAAGTGGTGAATACATAATGAGTGACATTTGTTACAGTTTCTAAACCTTTTATAAAGTGTTCATTTAAAGTAAGCACTGTTGTGGCCACTGCTCCTGGTGTCCATAGTTTGCTTGTCCAATATACAGAGTATGTTTTGTACCTATTGTATCTAATCCAACAGATGATTCAGTCTGAGACGTTGTAGTGTGGATACATATTAGAGAATAATAAGATTCGGGCATCTAAAGAACAGATCATAGTCCAATTCAGTGTCCTTTACTGACTACAGACTCAAATGTCTGATACCCTGGGAAGCTAGTTGCTAGAGAAATGGTGGTTAAAACAAAAGCATCAAACAAAAAATAAATTGTAAGGATTTCAGAGGTCGACATAATAATAACACAATTTCACGGTAGACATGTGAGAGAACCATGTTTTATTACTCGCCTTCACTGCCACCTTATGGCAAATAATAGGTACTGCATAACTAGCACATTTTTCAGTGCAGTGATAAAATATACATCACATGGTTTAAATATTCTATGGCAAATATTAAGCGTCGTGTTTATAACTTATATGTGAGTCTATAAAAAAGCATTATTTTATGACTCTGACAGAATAATTTCACCACGTGTATAAAACAAAGTAATATAATAGTTAAATAGTTAAAAAAGCAGGGAGAACAAATAACAGCAGAATATCACACTTTTTAAAGAAAACCAATAAAAACACAAGTTTAGATCAAGAAGTACATGATAAAGTAAATGAGCAGCAGATATAATATGGAAAAAAGGATCAATATATGTAGTCTGACTTTGACAACTTTGACCATTACAGTAAATATGGATAAATGATGTAATTATGGATAACTCATTTTTATGAGTGGGGATATCAAAATTAGTCCCAACAAGATAAATTACAACTGCTCTTCACTTTACCTTCATGTCTGTCACAGATTTTTGTATTAGAAGAATTGTATACTTATATACATATTTCTTTCATGTAATTTGAAGCACACTGAGAAAATATAATAATGTGACATACAAATATTATATTGCAGAGTTCGTCCATAACAACCAGTAATGGAATTTTTTTTACATGAGAATAACTTTCCAAGTGAGACAAATAATAATTATTAATTATTATCAGATTGGACTGAAGTTTTATTGACCAAACTTTGGGTAAATTTAAAGGCACCAATATCAGAAATCTGCAGGATATAATAAGAAGAGTGATCATAGTTTCAGTGAGTTGACCTCTATGATCTGCTGCAGGATATCGTCCACGTCCGTCGTCTCCAGACTGATGCCAGTGAGGTCCAGCTGAGGCAGCAGAGCCGTGAGAAGCACCACCATGTTGTGACGGACACCACGCAGATTCTCCTGAGCCGATCTGTTTGAGGAGGGGGGAGGAGATTTAACTTTATTTAGTGCCATTCTTAAAGTTAGTGGAGCCTGTGTACGTAACTGCATGTGTTTGTCTCTGCAGAACATACACACCTGCTGTCTTCACAGGCCTCGCAGTCACTGACCCTCGTCCTGCTCTGAGCTTCAGTCTTCTCCTTCCTGAGTCTGTTCTCCTCGGGCTGCTCCTTCAGTCCACACACTGCTCTCTGATCCTGGACCAGGATGAGGGCCGGGTGGCTGGATGAAGCAGAGCTCTGGTGCAGAGATGGAGAGAAGGCAGAAGTTTTCTGTTCGATGCTCATGCAGGATTAATGAGTCTGAGCATATTTAGATGAATAATTCTAATACATTTAGAATAAAGCATTTTCAAACCTCTCATATGTGAATGTTATGGTCAAAGTTATATTCAGTAGGATTTTCCTAAGAGTGTAATTATATGAGCATGTCACCTGATCTGTTTATATGAGGTTACATTAACAGTGTGAAGCTGCTTCAAAAATAATTCAAACTAAATCATGTCCTTGGGTATTTTACAATAAACAAACCACAAACTACACCAGACAGTAAAAACACTTCAAATGTATGAGACGATGTTATAAGTTTTGTAATTGATGGATATAAACTCTGCTGACCTCAGCCATGTCTGTCTGGCAGCCGACCTCTCTGCTCGCTGTGGCTGCTGGGAGTTTTTCAGAGCCGTTTCCAGCAGTTGTCATTGTTCCTCGAGATGTTTTTGTGTGTTCTCGACCACGAAGCCTCCGCAGCTCCTGAACCTCTTTCTCTAAAGCGGCCAGTTTTTGTACTGAAGCCTCCTGCTCACTCGCTCTGAGATGCAGCGGCCTGGTCTGTGTGGATGGCGGGGAGTGATACCAGGTGAGGTTAAGGGGGGTTTCCTGCTCTGTACCACCTGGTTTTTCCATCCGCCAGCAACTGTCCTGATTGGTTTTCTCTGAGGAAAGTGTCTCGGACACACATGCTGGCTTTTCAGGGTTCATCTCCTCTGCCATGTTCTCTGAGTCAGGCAGTCGCTCCTCCAAAAGACATGACTTCTTCCTCACACAGTTAAATAAAAATTTCCTCTTGGGGCTACAAAGAACAGATACTAGTGAGTTTCTTTTATCATACAAGTTATCAATAACACAGAACATTTCATGGGTTTTAATTTTATTGTCAAATATATACTACTGTTGAGTGATAATTCTGCTGAAAAAAGACCCTATATTTGTGACTGACCATACATTTGTTTGTAATAGAAAAATCACCTACTTGTTTCGTCTCTAGTCAGTGGTAACACATTTCTAAAATTAATCAATGAATTAATAATTTAAGGGGCTAACTAAATAACAATAACATACAAATCATCTTCATTACTTTTAAACAAGTGCAAATTAACAGTATTTTCTGACCAAACACCTACACAAAGGTGACCAACAACACAACTCTGTCATAGCTTTTCATTCGAAACTTAAATATATTTAAGTCAACACCTAAAACCTAAAGAGTGCTTTTGAGAATGTTTCTGAAGAATATACAGGTTGTTTGATTATTCTAGTGTGAATCATAGACAGTATATAAAGATAGATGACACTTCCTCCCACTATTCAGAAATGAAGCCAAAATATCCCAAAAACAAGCTCCGCCATCGTGTGGCTGGGTCTACGTGTGGAGCCAGTTCCCTCTGACTTTGATTTTTTAGTTTGGACCTTGTCACATCTGTCAACACAGAGGAGGCAGAATTTACGGCCTGTACTGCAGTCAACCACCAGGTGGCGACCGAGACGCTTTGGCTTCAATTATGGGAGCTTTCGTGTCGTTCATCGATATATAAAGTCTGTGGTTCTGAACATACAACCTTATGTCTCACCTTAATATGTCTGTGTCCTTTTCTCTCGCCACATCTGCATCTTTCTTTCTGTCCGTCTCTTCACTTTCAACTCTCTGAGGATTTGTGCCACTTTCCTCGTCCACCTGTCCTAGTGAGATTTTCACCTTGTCTTTAACGACCCTGATTCTTACAACGGACTTCTGTTGTGTGTGCGGGAGTTCGACCATCACCTTGTTTTTTGTCTGTGCCTCATCACTTGTGTGTGTGTCTGCGTGATAATCTGTGTATGTCTGATCGTCTTCATATGTGTTTCCCTCTTTGTGGCATCTATCAGGTGCGTGTGTAAACTGGTACGTGGGCTGAATCGGCTCTGATGAACAACGTGAGAGGATCTGATGTTTTACCACTTGGTCCTGGAAGTCACACACCTGCAACACACAAATGAAGAAACACATTTAAAAACACATGTTCATAAGTGATAGACTATACAGAGAAAACTTTTCACATACCTCCTCTGATCTTTCTCTTTTTCTGCTTTTGAGATGGTCTCTGTAGGAAAATCAGAACAAAATATAATTCAATATACAGTAGAGGTTTAACTGGCTGATGTCTGCGGTTCTTTGTATGGTGCTACACACAGTGCTGCATGTGCAGGTAATGGTCAGTTTGTTTGATCAATCATATTTCTGGGTAGTTATACCGAAACAAACAGGCTATACTTAAAAAAATCTATTCGGTGCTCAGAAAATGTTTTAATAACTTAACTATCATCAACATAAATGAAAAATGAGAAACTTTCTCTCAGAACCCTTTGACTCTCTGAGAACTGAGATGACATAACATGCACACACAGATACATACATATATACTTTGACAGGCACACACGTACATTTGCATGTTTGAGAACAGAAATAGACATTTACTGTTTCTTGTGGTTTTTCTGGTAGCTGGGCGAGAGCATCTTCTCACTCTCGTCTGCTTCCTCTGGTGATGAGCAGCTTCTGAAAGTCATTAAAACCTAATTTAGAAACTACTGAAGTTCAACAAAAAGCCTCACTACAGCCAAACACACTCACACTCACTCTCTGTTAAAACACATGGAGATGCCTCGAGTCATTTATTTTGGATTGGAACTGTGTTGTGAGGTTGTGTGTTGCGAGGGCAATAACGCACTTGTAACGTGGGTTTGGGTTCTGGCTGCAGTCCCACCTCTCAGGAACGTCACTGTAAAATCTCAAAGGGACGCTGCGCCACTTCAGACACTCTTCACACTGGAGCCACATGGGACCCCTGCAAACACAGACGTACACACGGAAGGGGCCTTTATTTGGGTGGTCCACTCTGACAGAGTTTGGCAGACTTTCAGATCCTGCTTTTTGAGAACTGTCTGTTAAAGCAGCCAGCAGGTGGGATTAAAGGGACAGTCCTCTCATTATGAATATATTTTAAATTATCTCTTCATCTTGTTTGACCTCCTCAAGAGTGTTTGGGGGGAAAAGTTGCACTTACCCATTCATTTTAAAGTTCCTACATGAGAGATGCAGACGCTAGATTATCCACCTCTTTGTATATTACAGTATTTATTAATCTAGGGTTGATGTAACATCCAGTGGCTTTAGTAATGTGTGCAGATTAAAAGGCAGATGAGGGACAAGATGATCCACATTCCAAGACATGAACATGCTTTAATAATAATAATTAGATTGAGGCTCCCTTCATGAAACCCAAAAATATATTATACAAAGTAAACACGGAAAGATAAATGATAAATGTACATTTAAAAACAGAATGAATTCAGTGGATTGATATCGGGAGAGTGTTATGTTATGATGATACTTGTAGCAGAGGAATATTCTCTTTTCACAACAATTAAAAATTAAAAAACAGTCAACACTGACTCATCTGCGTCTTGCTCATCTTCCTTTTCTTCTCTGGAGTCGAGAGCCTGAAACTCTCGCTCTCTCGACAGCTTCTCTGTCATCTCCTTCCAGTAGTCGTTGAGTTTTAGGCCCAAAGCACCGAGCGTGAGTCTTAAAAGAGGACAAAAGGAAAATACTTTAAAAAAAATATTTCTTGATAAGGCTGTTTCAATGAACCAAAACAAGATAGTGTGGCCAAAATTACTTGAAAAATACTCTGCTATTTCTGCTATTCTAAATTAGAACACTCAAATTTGCAGAAGCACATCCAGGAACTACATGGGTCATAACTTTGTAAATACAGTTTGTGGCATTATTTTCTGCTTTCTATTCTGTATGCGTCAACTTTAGCATAAACCTCTTGCAGACGTCTGACATCGTGTGTTGTACCTGTATTCTTTGGTGTACTCAAAGTCTTGCTTGTTGTGAGCAGGTTTGAGAAAGTTACACTCGATGATGCCGATGACGCCGACTCCTGCTCTTTGGCCTGAACCCTGCAGAACATTGGGGAGTGAGATTTAAGAAGAGGAAAATATCTGTTAAGAATAAATATGGAGGAAAGCAGATCACTCGTGTGTGAAGATATACAGCCTTACCTTCAGCTGGCAGCCCACTTTCTCATAGGCTTTAATGAGTCGGTTCTTGTGATACATCAGGATTCCATAGTGATCTTTGTTTTTTAGATTCAGCCCAAACGTCACTTTCACCTTCTCTTTCTGACACACATCAGTAAAGGTTAACAGTGCTGGAATATTGCATTTTGCAGTAAGAAAAAAAATCCACTTGGGACTACTGATTCTCCACATGCATTTCTTGAGAGGAGATGAGAGGATGTGTCAAATATACGACAAATGGTGTGAACCCTGCAAACTACTTCAGGCAGCCAACTCGAGCTGCCCTGCTCCAATCATGTGACACACATCATGTGACATATCTCATTCTCCACAATCATCTATTATACAAATCCACCTTATTAGGCAGAGAGAAATTTGCTTCTGCAGTATCCCTACCAGTTGTTTCAGCCCCTCCACCACCCCAGCAACCACCTGTAGCCTTCGGGGGGGGGGGTTGTTATAAGTATTTGCTCGTCACTCTCACCATATCTGTGTAATCATATCGGGGGAATGATTGAGTTGAAGCCTAGACGCCAAAAACAAACTATGTTCTAATGCTGCAATAAACAGTTGAACATGAGTTGTCTGAATGAAATATGAAAATGATGTGACTAAATATGATTTCAAAACTGACACAAAACTCACATGACTTAGTTTGCATTTTCCCTTCTGTCACTTACTCACACACACAAACACACACAGTTAGCAAAGGGATACACTGAAGTGGGGTTTGTACACGTCATGCTCAGTGTGTATCAGCTTCTTCGACACCAACTTGGTACTAATCTTCTTCCCCCTCAGTATGATCTGTGTCCTTGGCTTCAGATACAAAATACTGAGGTAGGCCTGAGGCAAACACACAAAATGTAAAAGTGATATATTTTACATATAAAATAGAAATCTGTTGCTAATGTGTTTTATGAATTATTAGATAAATTAACCAAACTTATATCTCAACCATCATCACCTCTGTTTTAGTGAACACACAGGATATTTTACCCTTGACTCACCCGGAGACTGAAGTGCATGTCGGGGAGGTTCTGTGTGGCACTGTTCCTCAATCCCTTCTTCATCTCCTCGATCTGAATCTCAGGTAAACGGAAGTCACTCACATCCGTCTCAAAGTCGATCTCCGGCTTACCATCCTTGGCCCTTCAAGATAATATCAAAGGAAGCAGGTAAGCATTAAATGAGTTTTGACCAGTGACAGTGTATAAAGATGGATGACATGACATTGAAGCTAAATCATCTTGATCACCTCCTGGTGGCTGGCTGTATTACATGTTTTAGACCCCGCCCCCTCTGTGTTAACAAACTAGGTACAACTTAAATTTACCTAAAGGCTAATTTTTTCCAAGATGGTTTGTGTCATCTTAGGAAGTTCTTATTACGCAGATTTACAAGTGTCATTAGCACAAGATGGCAGCACCTGTATCTGGGCTATTTTGGCTTCACTTTTGTACGATGGTAGGAAATAGAGACATGTGATCCATCTTGATATAAAATCACTGGTTTTGCTTTGAATTATTTGTAGCTGGGTGAAATGTATTAGTGCAGCACTAAGTATTTGATGATTCTGATCATTACACAACAATGGTTTTCTCTGTAATCATGTAAAAATTAAGTAAAACAGAACCTTCAAACTTTCTATGATCTTCATATGAAGGTTCTTATTTAAATGTATGATTCCTGGCACACATTTGTCTAAAGGCATGATAGAACAAGAATCAGATGCAGGTTCACAAGATAAGATAAAAGTTGACTGATCAACACAACCGGGAAATCACCAAAACAAGTACCGCCCGAACAGGGACTTGAACTCTGGACCCTCAGATTAAAAGTCTGATGCTCTACCGACTGAGCTATCCGGGCTCTGAGCAATGTCATTTATACATCTTAAATTGTTCCAAAAGAAGATATCAAATGACAAGTTAAGCTAACTCCCTTCATTGAAAGAACTGAATAAAAGTTTGAACTACGAACATGCATGAAAAAAAAAAAAATCCTTCGAGCAAACGTGTGACTCCTACCTGCGGATGTTCCAGATTAATATCTTGGTGCCTTTTTTGGAGAGAATGGAGGCAAAGTGTGCATGGATCTGCTCCTGGGTGCTGACGATGGAGTGTTTGAGAATGGCTGCCAGACTTGCCTCTGAGTCCTCTGTCACCACCAACGACTGTGACTCTGGGTTTAAGGACCAATGTGTAAGATTCAGAACATCCAGAGAGGAGGTTACACATTACATCCAACTGAGTCCCCATCGCCTCACTACTTCCTTTACAGGAGCGTTAGAGATTCTGCAGTGGCCTTCAGGTAAAGACACATACAAACGGTCGTCTTCACTGTTTAGTGTGTTCATTCTGGGCTACTGTAGAATCATGGCCGGCGATGATGAGGACCTGAGATCTGGAGCCGCGTTCATGCGTGGATCACAGCAGACATTTAGGCTGAAAACATGGTGTCAATGACTCTGCTTTGAGTGGAATTTGAATGTTGGGGCTTTTTGATACCTGGATGACACCACAGGAGAAGCATGGAGGCATTTTCTGAATTTTCAGATTTTTGTTTTAGGGTGAACAATCCCTTTAGGTTAGGATATAAAGGAAGCATGTAAGCCGACACACAGACCAAGGTCAGAACCCAGGTTCATGTCATTGTTACATTGTTTACAGTTGATCTGGTAAGTTTTGGTTTTACTCTGCAATTTAGGGAGCATGCGTAAGAATTTTGTTATATGTACGTCCTGTCATCATCACTTTTTTGAATGAAGTGCATAGAGAAAAGTTGTCTTTCCATTGGAATGGAGAAAATGAATGAACCAGTTCCTTCAATTTTGTTGCCACTGTAATGTTATGTTATTACAACAAGTTATCCTGCAAGCCGCCTCTGCTTCTTTTTCTGTTGTCTGCAATTGGTCTCAAAGTCCTATCTATAAAAAAGCATATATATATATCAAGTAAATATATATATATATTTAATATATATACATTTCAAGTAAAAACTATTTACAACCATAATACATGTATATAATTTTATAAAATGTAAATGTAACATTGAGCATTATGCTTTGACAACTAGAGGTGAATGGCATTTATGAATTTATCTGAAGGGCAAAACCCATACAAAGCAGATGAGAAAGTGTCCGGACATTCATTTCCCGATATCTTCAGCTCATTCAAGTCAATGACATGTAGATTTTTAACAAGTCACCAACATGATCATGGTATTGATGGTTTACATTAATGACACACTGATGATATGCTGATGAAACAAACACACTCTAATGGTCTGAATATTCCCTCATTCTTAAAGGATATTGGTTTGTTGGTTGAAGGGGACGATCGGAACGATAATGGCCTGGGCCTTGATATTCTCCAGGTAGGTCTGAGATAGCATTCCCACCGTCTGGCAGCCACCATTCTTGGTGAAGATGAGTGCATCACGGCCCAGACGCATGGAGCCAGACTTGAAACCATTTCCGTACAAGCCGATGGCCTGCTGACTGGCTTTGCCTGAGCCCTTGTCTGTAAAACCAAAACTGAACACAAAGGTGAAGGGGAAATTGAGGAAAGTGGGTATTGGTCTGTAGTTAATGATTCATTTCATTCTGCAACATGTTTAGCATCAAAAAGATATATATTTGAAGAAATAACGGTTTTAAAAAATTGTTTTAATGAACTACATGCAGCAGTAGTGACTGATTCATCAACCTAACCTCTCTGTGTTAGTGTAGTGACCTATTTGTGTGTGAACTGTGTGGGCGTGGGAAAATGAACGTGTGTGTGTTGTCTTTACGAGTGTACTAATATGTGACCTGTTCTGTTTTTTAAATGAAGCTCAGCGTTAGTTCAATCAGGAAGAATTTCCCCCATTCAATCAATCTCAAGAGAAGAAGGATTCCTGTCCTATACTCTGCTCCACCCCCTTCTAATCCTGATGACATCACATAGGGGTCTAAAACGCTAAAAGACTTATAACATTCACATCACTTTCTCGTTGTGCATGTCAATAAATGTTTGTTAAACCAATGAATGAAGGTCTCTCCTGATTGAAATATGGAAAAACGAACAGTATGACTGTGACAATGTAAAGACAACATTTCTGATGCAGCACACTGTTCATTTGTTGTTATTTCATTTGCATGTACCTGAGCATCTTGTGCAGTTTGTTGGGGGTCATCCCGCTGCCATTATCCGTGAACGTCAGACAGAGGTGACCGACATCTTCAACTACATCTATCCAGGTCTGTTTAGCGGATACACCAGGATCTGATGCATTGTCTGTAACATGTAGGAAACAACATTAACAATGGATGTTTGCATTTCTATTTGCATGCATGTTGCTAAATTTGGGTTTGACATCTACTGAGTGCCATTCTACTTTAAAATTTCTTTGACTTCTCCTTGTCTCTCAGGGTCTGTTGATGTAAATCTGATTTTAGTAGTCATGTGACCATCCTTATGATGTGTGCCCATACATCTCCCTCATTGGAAGCTGTTGGGGGACTGAAGCTCTACTTAGTTCAGTCCAGCAGAGTTCAGCATCTTGAATTTGGAAGTGTCTGTCTGCACACCGATGAAGACCATGGCCTCTGTCAACTAGCAGTTGGTATTTGTGCAGATCCAGTTTAGTCAGATTATTTGATCTGTGCTCTGAAACTGGAGCAGTTACATTCAATTTATTATTTATTGTGCTTTTCCTAATGAAGCATGTCAAAAATGACCTCTGTGAAAAATATAGGGGGCCACTTCTTGAAGGAAAAGTTAAAGAAATTAAGACAAATGCATATTAAAGTATGATATAGATTCACCACTGAATCCTTTACCTGTTTTACATTAAAATTAGCAGGTACACGTGTTAAAATCTGCTGCAAAAGGTGATTGACTTCTTTCCTATTTCCAGTAGTGGAGTTTGCCTTTCTAATGCTCCTAACTCTGCACTCTGTGATGTACAACAGTGCATCTGCATTTGCACTCCTCTAGTCCTTCCTGCTAAAAGCCAGCAGTCAACAGCAGGTCAGCACGTCTGAACTTATGAAAGGAGGAATGACAAAGCTCACACATTTTTCAGTGACTCTTATGCACTAGTGAAACTCATCCCACTGAAATACAGAGATCTACACCATGAAACAAAAAAATGGTGAAGCTACGATAAACTCCTTCACCTTCTTCTAAATTGGACTCAAAACTCACCTTTTTAAATCTGCTTTTAAACTGTGATTTATTAATTTAATATAAACTTTTAACTGCTGTAATGTTACCCTGTTATTGTTTTTACTGTCACTCTTTTTACCATGTTAAGTGCCTTTGAGTATCTTTTTATAGTGCTACACAAATAAAATGTATTATTATTATTATTAATACAACCTGACCACTCTTTTTGGAGTTAGTATATTATTGTTGCTAAGAGGTGCATAACAGCATAAATAGAACAAAGCTGACTTTTCATGACTTAACAACACGATCATGGCGGTGATAAGGCTGTGAAGTGTAACATGGAGGAACATGTTGCTGACAGGCTGTGACAGTTTTCAGATTACTGAGGGTGTGATAGAGGAAGTGCGCACATTTCATTTGCGCATCAACACAAAGAAGGTTCAGTGTGCGCCACAGCAGAACAGTTGATAAAGTGAAACCATGCAAAGCAGCAGGTGCACAGGAATCAACGCGCAACGCGTCAGGTGGTAATGTTGCATCTTTACCTATCAACTCTGCCACCGCGCTGAAGGGCCACGTGTGACTGGTGGAGTTGCTGTTCAGGAAGGAAGGACTCATCTGAAAAAGACATGAAAACAAGTCGCTCCGTTTATATCATCCGTCAACAGGCATCGTGTTATTTCATCCAAATGTGAAATACGCACAGAACTCAGACGAATCCCATGTTCGCTCAGCCTCGACATGATCTGCTGCGTCCGAGTGTCACTGCTGCGGTGTGTGTGTGGTTAGTGCGCGCAGGGACAGGCGCGACTGTGGGCGTGACAGACACACACGTCTGTCTGTTGTTGAGAACCTTAACTCTCAAACTGCACATTTAATTATAGAGGACCAGCCAAAATGTCCTCCCAACGTCACACACACGTTACTCTAAAACTTGTTCAACAGATACACCAAGGCTTGGATCTTAAGGGAACATAATTTATATATTGGCTGTCAATCACTCTCCACTTTTACCAGCAACATTAAAACGAAATACATCTTAAATCATCAAGGATTCAAATCCACAGTTTATCTGTGATATATGCACATAATGCTGAAATGAACCGTTCTGCATAATCAGTCAAGTTGTTGTTGGTCAGTACATTTTGAGGTTCAGAATGTTCTCCTTTTAATCAGGGACATGTTTGAGTGCTTCAGTTTTGCTGTTTGAATCAGCTCATTTAAAAAAATGTGTTCTCCTCATTGTTCAGTGCTAAACCAGAGCTCCGACTGTGTCCCACTGACTGAACCGAGAGAGGTTGTATATACCTCATGACCCCTGGCTTCCACACCTGTAAGTGCTGTTACTTCACTAAAATGAAGTGTAGCTGCTTTATTCATTTGCGGGTTAAGGTAAATTGCCGAGCCTTAGGATTATGAGAAGACAAGGTGTTAGGACGGCGCATAAGGGCTAAATGTTTCGGAGGACATGAAAAGTCCCATAATGGTTCACTTTGGCCTGATGCCAAGCTGTTGGTCATGCCCATCTCCCCCCTCAGATGAACACACCACATCCACAGGAACTCTTGTGAATGCATTTTCACCACAGTGCCTGAGGGCAAACTGATATACACATCAGAAAAAAGGGAGCTGGTTGCAAGTACAAGTCTGACAAGTTTGGAAGGATAATTTGCTGCTCAAAGAAAAATAATGTTTTTCTGCAGTAATTGTTCCTAAAGTGTAAACTAATTTTTGTCAAAGTCACTAGTGTAAACAAACACAACTGGCTAATCTTACCAGCCAAACAGTTATTTTGTGTCTCTATTGACTGTCACAGTGCTGGTGATAAAAGTAAGTGAACCCTTGAATAGACTGGTTGAACCTCTTTTGGAAGCAATAACCTCAAACAAGCTCTTCCAGTAGCTCCTGATCAGACCTGCGCAATGTTCAGGAAAGACATTAAACCATTCGTCTTTACAGAACTGCTTCTACTCTTAAAGGACTCTCTTGAGGTTATTCCACAACATCTGTCGGCTCCGGGTTCAGATTTGGCAAATCCACTAAGTCCGAACCCAGGCGGACTGTCTTTGTTACCTCAGCCAAGGAGGTTATGTTTTCACCCCTGACTGTTGTAAGGAAGCAAAATGACACAAAAACAAATGCACAGACCTTCACCAAACTTGGCAAAAGGATGCATGGGTCAGGGAAGAACCCATCAAGTTTGGTGCAGATCCAGATCAGGGGGGAGACACAAGTTACTTTCTACTTCTTTAACATTGTTGTGTTTACAACATTTTCACCGTGTATCCCAGGAATAATTCATGGATCTTGAAAATCTGGCATTTTCAGGAAATTCATTACTTTGGTTGTGAAATTGGTGCAAGTTGATTAAATATTAACGGAACATTGGGCCTTGGCAGAGGCATATGATGTACTGAGTCCATTCTAGATTCAAATCATTGTGTAGTAGATCTACTTTGATGCATCCTGGGGCAGCTGGCCGACAGTTACCTGCTAAGACATCTTGATAAAGTTGATCGACTTATAATATGAGAGGGAATTTTATTTTAAACATTGTTTTACATGCACCAATCTGAGTACGTAAATATCAATTTGTTGGGTGATTTTCTGAAATGGACTGAGGGTAGAAATCAAACAAAAAAAGTTAAAAATTTAATTTAATTTAATTTAAAACAGCGTTTTATGAGAGGTACAGAAAACAAAGAGGAATGGAAAGCCGCTGACGAACACTAGGGGGAAAGTAGAGTTGTATTTGTAATTTTTGACTATTTCGTATAAGGGTCAGACAAGAAAAGTATGTTGCTTCTTCCTACTTCTTTTTAGATGGAAAATAACTGAATATTGAATTCTGAATATTTATGTCATGTTTTTAGTTTCTTCTACCATTCATATTGATTATTTATTTTGTGATTTTTATAAGAAAGCTTCTCAAAGAACATAAAAAGAGACAATAAGAAAAGAAACGTTCATTTTACTAGTTTTATTATCTTCTCCATGTCATCACTCAAACTTTTGTTGCATAAAATAGTCCCCATCGTTGATCTCCACTGTTGGAACGTTCCAGTTTTTCCCTCCAACCATTCACTATTGCAAAATAGTCCTCTTCAGAGAATTCCTGCAGGCAACAGGAATTTAGGTTTTCATTAAGTTGATAAATAAAGCAATGTTACACGTGCAAGTACAACTTAGTGATGTTGTGTGCAGCACACATTTACCTCAATGAATTCACTCTTGATGGCCTCTGCTCTCTGCAGCTCTGTCTTGATCACCTGGATGAACTGGTCTGTTCGGTCCTCTGCCTGAACGTTGCAGAAACCAGCTTCTTCAATGAACTGTAGGAAAGGGTTTGTGATAAGGAGGGAGGAGCACCACCAGCTGCTGGATGTTGTTATATATTAGCAAGTTCACATTCACAGTAGGAGCTCTCTGCACAGGCGAAGACAGTTTCTTGAATTTCACAGCATATATGATGAAGAGCGAAACAAACACCCTCAAAGCCTAAAATGACCTTTGGCCCCTGCATAGCAGACCTGTGTCTCTGGTGTACAGGGACATGCCTCATGAAAAAGAAATGTTTTCTTATAGACCACCATCATGCTCCATTGTTGACTATTTATAAGGCTGCTGCAGGATTTAAAGATTTATTGTTGGTTGAAGAACATTTGCAAAGTTTCCTTATTATTCATCTGACAATTTTTGCAACTTACCAGCCAGCGTGTTCACCAAGACGATTTACTGTGTCTGTGATCGGCTAATATCGGCATTGTGGCTTGCTTCATTGATTGTCACAGAATTACATAATTGGAAGAATTACACTTTTACTTTGGACATAAATTGACCATCAATCAAGAGAACATAACACTTTTCGTTCCTTTCACTAAGTATAAGTCTGCACTGTGTTTTTACCTTGCCATACTGTGAGGGTGTATAAAGGACGTAGCCTCTCTGTTTGACGTAGGCATCGAACACTGGTGTCCAGGGCTTCTCCCCACAGCAGTAGTCACTAATTAGCAACTTCCCTCCAGGTTTTAACCATGACTGGAAATAAAGTAAATTAAATAATGGATAAAATACATTTTTAAATGACACAAAATGTTATTTTCTTTGGAAGATTTTAACAACAATTAGATTTTATCGCTATTGAATTTTATTGCTATTGTGTAAAGCATGAGAAAATGCTCACGTGAAAGCGTTTGAAAAGGGCCAGTTTGTCATCTATGTGCAGGATTGTGTCTCTGCTGTAGATCACGTCGAAGGAACCTTCTGAGAACATCCTCTTTGTGGCATCGGCGACTTCAAACCGGACCTGATGTAAAGCAAAGGCCATTACTGATTTACTTTTAAAACAAACCTTTGTGTGTGAAGTTTAAACCAATAAGGGAACATTTAGACGTACTGATGGCAGCTTCTCATTGATCGCCCTCTCCATGGCAATGTCCACCATGTTGTCTGACAGGTCCAGTCCGAGCACTTCAACACCAAAGGTCTAGAAAGTGACATTATCATCGCGATCATTACAGTGCTTACAGTTGATCTAAATATGACAACATCCCTCTGTCATCATTACTAGTCCCGCCCTAACTATCCCAGAATTCTTGGTTCTACCTTTGCCATATAGAAATCTCCTCCTCCGATGCCACAGCCTACATCCAGAACCTTCTGTCCAGGCTTTAGTGTCAGCAGGTCCACAAACTCCTGTCAGCACAAGTTGTACACACATTTTAGTTTAAAAAACCATACTGTGCATCTGTATATCATCCAGTATCTCCAAGGATGATGATGATTAGCATAAACATTTTGAAGTGTAGGTTTCTATACACAAAAATAATCAAACAATCAGTTAAGGAGAAGGAGAGAACAGCATCCACTGATGAAGCTGCTATGACAAGGGCCAATTCTCTTTCTGTATGTTTGATAAAGAGACTGCGAGTGGCTCCTTCCTGTTTCTTTGGTTTTGTCCAGACTTCTTTCATACCTTGGTGGTGCTAGGGCCCCCTGTGCTGACGTAACCAGCTCCAAACATCTTCTCGTAGCGTAGGATACCGCGGCTGGTGTACTGCTGGTTGTCTAGGAACTGCTGGAAGGTGCAGAATCCGTTCTGGGTGTTTGAGGAGCGAGAAACCTTCTCCAACAGCCAGCAGATTTGATTGGGATTGTTCTTCATCTGGAATAGGAGGACATTAAACATCACACACTGCTTAGTCCTTTTATTTCATAGTTTTAAACTTATTTGACATTTGGTGAGACTTGTACTACTCTACCTCAACATAGGTTTCAACTTTCTTTTTCAACACAATGTCAAAACCAAACGTTTTGCTGCCCTCGGGCTCCTCTGCTTGTACCGATGATACCAGGTGGCTGTACTGTGCCTCGGTGCGGTAGCAGGTGGGGTTGAAGTCCCTCTTGCTGTCACCTTGGTAAAAAGTTATGGGTAAAACAAATCATTCCCATTATTTGGTGAGAAAGGGGATAAACTGGTTATTGTTGCTAAAACGTTATCAAAAGAAATGCAAATAATGGTTTGACTGATTAAGCAGTGAAACATCTGAGTCTGGACTGCTGAACTCAATTACTATGAATGTTTGAATACTGTAAATGACATAAGAGAGATTTTAACATTACTTTGGTACCTGATCGGTAGTTGCAGGACTCTCTGAAGAAAAGAAAGCCACCGGGCCGCAGCCAGCCCAACATCTTCTTTATGAAGCACTTCAGCTCCTCGTCACTCAGGTACATCAGCAGCCAGTTGGAGAAGATGAAGTCAATGCTGAAGAGAACATTGAATACACCAGGAATATTAAATTCATACTGTTTGTTTTATTTCAATACACGTATATGTACATTTACTGTTTTTTTTAGTGTTTTACTGATGGCACGTGAACAGTTCTGACAAAAAACATGGAAAGCCTTGATTTTTCTTGTGCCTCTTCTTTTTTTGTGTCAAGTGTTTCTACGCACCTTTCCCAATATTCATCTGGTGGTCACAAGATTTTTGAGAGTGAAAAGTGAAAAGGTCCACCAGGACCAAGTATTCAGGTGACCGAGGTGACCACTAGTACCTCATTCACTGCATTCCACTGTCTCTGTTATTTTTTTTTTAGATTTCATATTTTATACTTATAAAAAATAGTATATATTTTATATTTATACTTCTTTAATATTTTTCTAATATTTTCTTATATTAAGACTTGTTTTTTATTCAGTGTTTACTCTTTTTTTACTTAAATCTCTGTTGCTGGGGAGACCGAGAGTATGAGCAATTTCAATTCCTCAATATGTCTGTGTATGTATTGCAGAAATTGACAATAAAGCTGACTTTGACTTTGAGAGAAGGCAATAATGATACTCATTTGGAAAGGATGAGTAAAAATACTGTTAACTTCACAGTTATAAACACAATTAAACAAAAGTTTGTTTTTTTTCTTTCTTATGCCTGAATAAAGTCAATGAATGGATTTAAATACTGAGCTTAGAAAAATCTGCCATGTCCATTGTCAAATGACCACAAGGGTCAACCTCATGGTGGCGCTACAGGAAAACTCACAGAATCATCTAACCCACCTTTGTCCTCTGGGGGGCCATGAATGTCTGACTGAAAAATGTCACATCCCTTCAGAAGTAAGTAACTCAGGCCAAACCAAAGTGGTGGACTGATCATGCAACAGACCAACACCACCATTCATACAGCCACAGAGCTGTCATGGATAAAATATAAAATACAAAGTCAGTTAGTTCCACATATCTTAACACGCACCTGTTTTGAGGGATATCCAGCTTTGTGACGTCAGCTTGGATGAAGGTGGCGTTGTTATGGTGACCATTGTCCTGTCTGTTCCTCTCCACAAAGCTTTCCATGAAGTCCACAGCCGTCACATGGGCAGCCTTACTCAGCAGGTGGGTGGTGTAACGGCTGTGAAGGCACATCAGGATTATATCGATGCAGCTACATTCATAAAGTACTCTTCAGTCAAAAAAACGCAGGACCCTGAATTTGAAAATGACCATTCTTTAATGAAGTGCTAAATCTATCAAAGAACTGACAGACTTGTTCCACTCCTTGGATAGATTTAAAGCCCAAACTCCAACTCTTTAACACCTGTCACTCTGATTCAGATGCATAGTTGGCAACTGTGGATATCATAATAAAAACAGTGGCTTTAACACTTTATTGCTATACCACAGTGAGAATGATTTAAGCATTACAGATTGAGAAAGTGGCTTTATCTCTTTTCAAGAGGACAACATCACTGGCTCTTGTTTAAGAAGTCTTTCCAAAGAACATTGTCAAGTCTGTTGAAATCTGGGGACTCATTCTCGTTTCTTTTGCTACAGGCTCCTACATTAAATAGCAACCTGCTCACACACATCCACGATACTACCCACAGCCTAATGCTCTCCTATGCTCACCCGATGCCAGCTCCCAGCTCCAGCACTTTGCACCCGCTCAGGCAGGGCAGCACTGAGAGGATCTCAGGCAGCTCTTGCAGAGTCAGCTCCCGGGCACGAGAGTCTAGCATCATCTCCTCGACTGTGGCATCCTTCGAGTGCTCCTTCCAAAACTCTGTCATGTTGCAACGAACTGTGAAGCACAGAGGGGGTTGTTCAGTGGTGTTTGGCACAACTTTATCTTATAAACTTAAATATTCACAAGAACAAAAAAGTGACGCCCGATGGGAGGAAGTGTCTTACTGCATGTCTGGTCAAACAAAAAAAAGACTATGCTTCCAGACCAAGACAGTATTGAGATGGTAATGACATAAAAATAAATTTTAAATAAAGATACTAGTTACAGTGATATGAGCTTCTAATTGTTTAATAAAGAGCAGATAACTGACACTTCTGAATTACAAATGCATGTGATACTAAAGTGTAAAATTGGACTATAATGAAATTAAGCTTTCTGTTCATAAAACAAGTTTTAATTAATTTTAGATAACAATGGTGTTAATGCAAACAAAAAAAGCAGTATTTTCTGGGATATGTGGAAAAGTTAGTGACTGCCTGTGAATCATCCATCAAAAAGTTCAGAGAACACAAGATAATTATGTTTATCTTCAATTCAATATATCCGACATAAAATGTGCATCCAAATAAGAAGCAGGCCATGTTACTTCAATTCAATTTAAAAGTGACATTTTACAGAGATTTGTGTTAATTATAACTTGTGAACCCCCCCCCCCCCCAAACAAAAAACAAAATGTACGCTTTTGAGATCATGTCTGTGACACAGGTTAACCATTAGTCAAATCCGATGAAGCAATCTTAAACCAATACTCTGATGTGGCATGTCTAAAATTCCTGTCCCAGAATGAATCTGCCACTTGTCTGTGACAGTGCGGGATGTTTAGCATACTTTTGTAAATAGAGTGTGTAATATGAGACTACTTGGATTGACCAAAGGGAGATTAATGCATTAAATATGGAGTTAGATCCCTTCAACTCTTAATGACAAAACTTGTGAACCAGCAAATAACACTGTCAGCTTCAGGATATGATGCAACCCTGATTAACATAAATGTAAATTAAACTTCCCTGATCTTACATCCTCAGATAAACACACCATGCTGAGCTGACAGCAGCACAACAAACTGGACCCTGAAACCTTCAACCCTCCAGCAAACAGATAATTCATATATTTTACGTGGCCAAGCATTTTTGAACAAGTGCAGGTTTAACACTCAAACAGCTTCAGTTAACCCACTGACACATTCCAGCTCAGACTGCACAGAAGGATTAACAACAGAACTGCACAAAACAACGTGGCAGCTCCAACTGGATGACTCCAAAGTTTGGAGTCATCCAGTTGCATCAGCTGCTTTAAACGCACCTTTCAAGAAAATCCACATCCAAACTATTCTTGTTGTTACTCTGATCGTACCTTTCTCCAAAGGGACATCTGGTTGTTTTGAACTCATTGTAAATAAGAACGAATCTACAGCAGCCGTTCAGTGTGTAGATGAAGTAGACTTGACGCCAGGCAGGTAACAGTGGGTGACCTTTGCGTGGCCAGTGCGGGCTTCACGTGGTGCGGGAGCCCTTTAAATATTGTGACGGTGGCGCGTGGAGGAGGTGGTCGCCAGGTATTAAACTGTCCATTGGGGAGCGCGCAGAGTTGGATATGAGGAAGGGGGGGAGCACATGAATAATCATGCCGGGACAAAGGTCTGCACACTCACAGGGGCACGTCTATGGTGGGGGCTTCCGCAGACAACATGCATACACGGGTTAAGAGACGCGCGTAAAAAGTAAAGCGTGTTGGAGTAGAGTGCACTCACTGATAGCTGGTGTTTATGTCGTAATGAGAAGTGGTGTGTTCCCATGCAGGCAGCCTCTCCCTCTCCGGCTGTCGGCCCCGTGTTCCTGTCTCTCTCTCCTGTCTCTCTCTCGCCTCGGTTGTGCTGACACGTTGAAAAACGCTGGTGCCATGCGCCGATTGCATCATTGCCTCGTAGTGCAGCAGCAGATCTCCGTCGCGTTAAGGTGGACGGCGGTGGCTGCTGTGGCCTGCGCGTGTTGACAGGTTTATTTTGAAACGCAAGAGAACATTCACGCGGTGCACTTATAGGGCACAGGGAAAAACTTCTCCAAGTGGAAGATTCTTTGATTCTCTGAAAGGATCCTTGCTTTGGACCTTCAGTTAATCAGACTTGTTGATACAAGCACATGAGGTGCGGATGCAGTTAGATCCTGGAACTCTTTAATCACGTGTGGAACTGTTTCCTCTGATGAACGAAGGCAAAGACATACATTCTGTGTTATACCATGTAATAAATCCAGAACATGGAATATAATTGCTGTTTTTACGTGTTTAGGAATACTAAATATTTCACAAAGGCTCTATAAGCTGTAGCCAAGTGGTTTTGTTAAAAGTTAATACAAAGGCTAATAATAATAATATCAATTCTAATAATAAATCACCATCATAATTATATCTAGACTGGATATTAGCTATTGTGTTGCTAGGTCATTAAAATGCTCTCTTGAGTTAATTTAGGCAAAACATGCCAATTCACCTTTAAATCTACAGCTAACATTGTCTTTATGTGTGTATACAAGTTAAACAACTCTAAAGTTATTGGTTATATTTCTTTCTTTATTCGTTTGTTTGTATATTTTAATAATCATATCTGCAGGTGTCACTTCTCAATGAGTAGTAGGTGGATAAGGGAGAAAAAAGAAAAAAAACACCTTCCAAATTGTTAACTTACCATTATTAATATATTCAGGTAAATCTTCTATATCTATTTCTAATGGTAAATTAATAAGTTGGCTGTTGAACCATTAATAGTCAATGAATGCCAATAAGTCTACAGCCAAACATGTTATTGTTGATGTTAAGTCATTAGTTAAAGTTAATAAACCATCAATTCTACAGTCAGTCGTGTCTGTAGGTGTCACTTGTCACTGACTAGTTTAGATGGATTGAGGTAAAAAAAACAAGTAATCTGCTAAAGGAGGAAAAACACCTGCTCTGACCTTTTGATGGTAGATGCAAATCAGACAGTGTTGTACTATTTTAACTTCCTGTACATGATGCCAGGAGGAGACACTGTTTGGGGGTCGGGGCCTTGGCTCAGGAGATGGAGTGGGTCATCCACTGACCAGAGGGTTGGTGTTTGATCCCGATCTCCTTCAGTCTGTGTGCCACAGTGTCCTCAGACTGTAGAAAGAAGCTCTGTATAAATGTGTGGATGTGACTTGTGTCGTAAAACACTTCAGTGGTAATTAGGACTAGAAAAGACAGCATATGCTTGTCTTCAATTCAGTAATATGGCAAATTTTTGTAACTGGATTGTTCGTGTACCAAGGAATTTGCTTCCTGATTCATCATAGCTCAACACTCACTCTGATTCAGTATGTGAGAAAAACGTCTGCATCAGAGGTGTTATCTCATTTATCACAAGAAGTTAACAACCAATTACAATCATTAAGTCTCTGTGGTCAGAGCGTATCTGATTTTTTATATTGCCATATAAGAATGGATTAGACAGAGAGATAAAGCAGTTTGTCATGACTTTGTGTGTTAGTGTACATGTGTGAGTGTTTGTATTTGACTTTTTGCACAGTTCCAACGTCACCAACATCCAAAGTTCAGTGTAACCAGACTGAGCTAGATGAGAGTGTGAGATGTCAGAGTGTGTTCTGACATTTTTAGGTGCAGATAATGGTTCGGAAAGTCCCTAAATATGGTCATATAATATCAAAATCAGTTCAAAGTACACTTATAAGTCTGTTATTGTGAACACAGATAAAACAGGAATATATTCGGGAGAGTGTCACCAAGTCATGGTTGTTAAAACTCAATTGGTCACTGATTTGTTTTCATATGCAATAATTGAAATCTAGGTCAAGTTGAAGTGAGTTAGTCTGAGGTGGTGATGTGTGTTTATTCTCAGTCTCTTTGACTTAGTTTCTGACAAGTCCAGACAGCAGAGCCCCATGTAGAGATGTGTAATTTGAGAAAAGAAACATTAAGAATTGGGATGAAGTATGAGTCTGAATTAAGCATCATGGACAAGAAATATTGCAAGTGCAGAGAGAAATACAAACGTACACCAGTCAAATTGACCACATCAGATTTTAAGAATGACACTCAGTAGAGCGCATTCCTCCACTAAGGCCCACAAGCCTCTTTAAATTCACTCAAAAATATCAGGTCCCTAACAATGCCTGACCTTTTAAATCAAGATCCATGAATGAAACTCCTGTAAATCAGTGAAAATGTAAGAAAATACCCTATCCCGGTTAAAGTTAAAGAAAAAATCCTGGCTCCACACCAAAATTTTGTGTGTTCCCCCTGATCCATACCACATCCTTCCAGCAAGTTTCATGGATATATGTCAAGTAATTTACGCAAAATACTGCCAGTTATTTAATAAACACAAATGGAAACATAACCTCCTTGGCCGATGTAATAAATAGACCATGTGGAGTTTAGATTTTAAAATCACACAACCCCGACACTTTCACAGAACCAACTTTGACAACTGCATTAACCTGTCTGCAAATATCAGCAAATGAAATATTTATTTTCAGACAGTTTGATGAGACTGACAGTCGTCTGAGCAGTAGGTCGTATATACTATATAACTATCAATGCAACTAACAGGCCAAACATTGGTTAGAGGAAAGTGTCAAGAGACAGAACGTCACATCACAGCAAAGTGACTGTAAATGATTAGATAGATAATACTGACCTGAGTGTTATGAAATATTCATTTCCTTGCATGTTTATGGAGGAAAGCCACATGTTCTGAAAGTGAGGACAACATTCAGTGTGATCGTTGTAGGTACAAGGATGTCCTGGTACTAGTCATACCATCATTATCCCAAACCCATCTACAAACTCTGCCTTCAGTTTCATCAACTACTTATATGTTAAGTTTAGTCAATGAATCTCAACACTATTAGTGAAAATAATGCTCTCAGTCAAGAACACTTCCGCTTTTGTCCATTAGATGTCAGTAAAGACCCACAAACCTTCTGATTGAGCTGCACACAGGCAGCGGTTGAGGGTTTTCAGGGGTTTTGTGAAGTTCTTGTAATAAGGAGATTTTGCTGTAAAGTGAATGAGTAAATAAAAGAGTGAATTAAGACACAGCTATTAATATATTATGCCATTTTTCTTTTTAGAAAACATCACAATTTCCCTAAGAAACAAGGGCAGAACTGACAGGCTTTGTACATCTTGGTAAGCAACTCATTAAATCATAATGTTCAGCTTTGCAGGAAAAAATAAATAGAAAAAAAAATCAGGGTTTACATAATGGTCTGTTTATTCAACCTGATCACGTCGGGCCTGTATACTGGAAAAACTGGGGTAAACTTAAGTTAATTGGTGCAGTGGTTGAGCAATGATAGTCAGATTGGCTGAATTTAAATGATATTAAAACATTCATTTCACCATTTTAATGGACAGCAGACTGAACTGTGGAAAAAAGGGGCAGGTTAGGTGCATGGATTCATGCTGTTGATGACACAATCTGAACCTAACATCTGCAGCCTCAGCAGAAATCTAGATTCGTCAGACGTGGCTCGAATTTCTCAGTCTACAATTGTCCAATGTTGGTGAGTTTCCCCATGTGACTCCAACACTGGAAGAGTGACTCTACCTAATTCCAGGTAAAGGTCCAGAACAGTGCAGCCTAGGAACAACTGATATACTGTGTTTAACCCTCAAACTCCCACACCTCTGTTTGAGAACCACTTGTAAGTGAATTACCACCACTTTGCATAAGGGTGATAGGTGGATTTTTGCATACATATGAGCATGTACACAGACACACATTTCTATCTATACATGATACTTTATGTTGTGATAGGCTGGGATTTCATAAAGATACGAAATCAAGAGTTTAAATTGCACTAATCAGAATCCTGCAAGCTAGTAACAGGTTGAACAACACAGACATTTTAGCTAAACCACTCATGGTGCCAAAATACGTGCCAAAATACTTCCTTTATAATTGCAACTAACACAAACACTATGGAAAGTAAATTGTAGAGCATATACTTTTGCATAACATCTCCATCCTCAAGGTAAAATACACTTAAACTGTGGTGTCAATTTCTGTGAAAACAAGCACTTCATGTTTAATTCAGCATCTGCAGATGGACTCACAGTACACATCACCTGAATGACATGCACAAATGAGCAAAGAACAGAGGAGAATCTGTGTACTTATAACTCACAGCCCCCTCCCACTAAGCATGCAAAGGTATTTATTACCCTCTTATAGTTTCACTCAGTGTAGGAGACATCCTGATTTTATGTGTTTGCATATTCTGCGGAAGACTCCCCAAGTGCGAGCCCAGGTGTGAGATCCCAAACAGAGATAACATGAGAAACCATAAAGTTGTGGTTTCTCAAGGCCATTATTCAAAGTCTCTTAATCCATCGTAAACCCTAAAGTTGCCCTCAACATAAACCATTTGGTCAGTCATCCACATACGTGTCTGCTCATGCAATTATACATAAACAAATGTAAAATTTCCATTACACAACTAAAATGTTTTCTATCAAACATCACACCACAACTCCCTGTATTCACATCATATGTGAAACATCTTATTCAAACTTGGCAGAAGCTCTGATGAAAAATACTGCAAAATGGACGACAAATTAACATCTTATTACACATCCAGAAAGAAAAGAATGATTTTCACACTTGTTTCAAGGATGAGGTTAAAGACATCTTTCATTCGGAGCACCACATGTGAGCTGGCTTTACGTTTCCTGCATGAAGAGAGGTGTAATGATAATAATAGTCCACTGTGATCAACACTTCTGAATATTCATGAGGCCTTTCATGTGGAGACGGTTTGTTTTGTTTTTGTGCGCCGTGCTCCAAAATTAGCTACTCCCCCTGGGACAGAAGTGTATCTCTGCGTTTTACAGACAGCTTTTCCTAAGTGAAGCAGACAGGGAGAATCTTTCACTGCTTAAGTGCAGCTATAAGGTTATACACTAGCTGGAGAAAAAAAAATATGTTTGTGTAAATATGATATATGGGATATCTAAAAAAAAAAAAAGAAAGAAAAAAGTAGTATTAGATGTGCCTGGTCCCAGAGAGAAAATAACGTAATTGCACTTCACTTGAACTTAAGTGCAGATGAGTTGTCACTGGAGGGGAAAGAAATATCTCCGCACATGAAAGATTCATCAGAACTTTCTCAAACCGCATAACGGCTCTTCCAGGTTTCCTCACGAGAGGAGGTGGAGTGAGACATCAGCACAGAGAGTGATCATGTCATATGTAAAATGTATTTACTTATTGATTTAAATGCTGGGGCTGCATTTCTGAATTATAAAATACCAGACACAGCAGCACTGCCACAATAACATTTGGGATAATGCACGCTGTGCTTCATCCACATATGCTGTACGTGCATGTGCATGCTGATCTGTCTTCATCCATCATCCCATCCACCTGTCCGTTCTCTCCACTGCTGTTTATATAAATCCCACTCAGGACTTTAGGTTACCTGTGATATTGACTGATCTCTGTGTGAACGCTCTGTGTTGTCCGTCATACACCAGCAGGTCCTCACCTGTCAGAGACAGATCAGGACACAAAGAGGATGTCAGTTTCTGCTTATGCTTCCAGGAGAATGCCCTCTCAGTTGAAAGCAGCAGCTCATGACAGCTCATGCAGTTCACTTCAAAATACTGTCCACGTTAAACAGACAGGCCAGAGTAAATTTCCATCGATTTGATATCAAACTTTACCGTTGGTGCTAAAGCTCTGATCAACTGGATGGACTATGCATCTGTGATTGGTTAGTTTGCTGTCAGTCACCTGCTCAAGACTCCAACCACCAATCAATGTTGATCCCGATGATCCAGTAATAAAGAAGTAACAACAACGGCAAGTGAAAACAAATCAAATGTTTATATTTTGTAGTAGTTAATGCTAATGGGTTTGGGTTATTGAAGGCTGTATGGTTTTTGTATATGCTTTATTTTTGATGTGGGGGTCGACCATGCAACTGTTAAGAGCATCCACTGACAGTAAAATACTTTAAATACTAATAATTTATAATAAAAACAACAACAATAATGATAATAACATAAAACTGCAATAGTAAGAGTAGTTACTAGTAGGTAACAAGTCATGGTTTTAGAGAAGCAAACAAGAAGTGATATCTGTTAGTGTAGAGTTTTCCTGAGCTAGTTAAAATGTCAGCAATATTTCACACAGGAAAGTCTCACAAGTAAATCATGGACATGGGCAGTGTGCAAGACTTTAGTTTCAAAGGCTTGCAATAGGCCATAAAACAACAGCAGTAAATACACACATCAGAATCAGAAATACTGTACTTCATAGATCTCAATAAGTAAAAGGAAATTTTTAAAATGATACAGTATATTGCTGCAGGCTGCAATTTCTCAATTATTCATTTATTTATTTATAAGAACATGTTGATTGAATTTTCTTTAAATGTGTTGACTAATTTCAAACCACAGTCCTTTGGCCAGTAGTTGTGATCACCAGTGAGTATAACAAATAACAATAAATAACAAACTAGAAAATCTCTCCTGCCGAGACATCTTGAATGGGTGCCTTTTGGACGCCGCTCCTCCGCACAGCTGTGTGTGTGTGCATGTGCATGTTAGTGTGTGTGGGTCTGAAGTATCATGTCCTCTTTGGATAGAAGCTTTGGCTTCCTGTTTTTTAACCTGACTCCTTGCTCACGTGGAATGGGCCTTTTTCATGACTTGACTCACATGTGAGCAGAACCTGGTCCAAATGCTCGTCTTTTTCGGCTTGATCATGAAACTTATAGTCTGAGTAATGACCTCTGTCTTGTGTAATTGCATGGCTGCCAGGAGCTCACACGCATAGCCAAACATCTTACACAGGTGTTTGAACAAAGCCTTGGAGGCCCGCTTGATTTTTTTATCTTTGATTATGATCCCAGGGCGGAACTGGAACTGCTGTGTCTTCTCTATCAGATGTGTGTGTGTGTATGTGTGTGCGTGTGCGTGTGTGCGTGTGTGCGTGTGTGCGTGCGTCTGTCAGCTGAATAGTCTGGCAGGACTGTGTAACATCCCTTGGGAGGCTGGCGTGTTTTGTGAGCTTGATTTGATGCATGTAATAACCTGTTGTGGCAAATCCTCACCTGACTAATCCCTCGCTGAGGGACAGTGTGGGACTGGACCATTGTTGGGGGAAAATGAGGGGCACAGTGCAGTATGGGTATTCATCCTTCAATAACACTGCTAAGGGCTCCTTGAAAAAAGTAACCATAGAGTACTCTTGTTAAGTTTCACAGTGAGTATCAGAATATTAAAATGGTATCTGGTAACTTAGAGCATTAAAATGAAGGAGTGAAAATAATTTATGTCCTGTAACGGAGCATAAAGCACCTGCTTCCTCCTGAAGCACTTGGATTTAAGAGGTTTTTCATAATTGATGAAAACATAAAACTGATCCTTTCTTTACATACAAAGTGTCTCAAATTTAAGATGTTCACACACTGGTGAATGGAAACACTAACCTGTTGATATTTCTCTGCAAGCCCCATAATGTATAAGTCTTATCCAGCAAGCAACTGCACACATGTCAACAATATTTATAAAACTATTCATGTTTGTAAAACACTTACGACTGAACAGAGCCAAGACAACTATTCAGAAGCTACTTTTACTTTCAGATTAACAATATCATACATTTCTTCCATTTGCATACTTCCCCACCATCAACCAGATTCATCAAGGCACAATTTTAATTAACAGTGACTGAACTTGAGTATTTAAACTTTATACTGAATTGAATTCATACATAATGAGTTTGATATTATTCTGTATTGTATTTCTAATCCACATTTTAGTTGTAATATCTGCAATATTGATGGTTTAACTTTTAAATGCTTCATTTTAAACATTTTTCATCCCTATTATTTAACACCATCTTTGCATATCATACACATTTTGGTACAGTGGGTGGCAGTGTGCTCCTTGGTGCTGAATGCAAACTGTCTGGAGAGCAGGGTAACTGCTGCTTCATTACATCTGTCGACTAATTCCAGAGGTAATTTACTGCTCCAGATAAATCAGTTTCCAGCCGTGTGGCCCGTCTGACAGAAATCTGTTCCTCACTTCCCCTCCTCGAGTGCTATCGTGCTCCCAACACCACCTGCTCATGGTCTTTAGGGAGCAGAGGATCATCTGAGTCGAGGTTCATCTTTGTTCAGACAAGATTTTCACATTTAAATTAATTCCTGTTACTGAAAACGTACTTCAGATTTTTGACCAAATTCATTTTGTGCAGGCTAGTTATAATCATCCCTGTAAGGGGCGACGTGAGGTCTGTCACTGATCCCATAACCCATCAGGGTCGTGAGGGCACTGCATTGAGGAACTGTGTGCCAATCAAATCCATCCCTTTTCATCTCCGGTCTCACTGAGAATCCTTTGCCCTGGCTGTTGACTTGCAGTAAGTTTTTCCACCCAGAAACACCATGCCTGCACCACCTGACTCACATCGTTTAACCTGCCAGCGGAAGAGGAGAAGGGGGCTGTAACAAAGCCAGATATGAGGTAAACTATGGGAGACACACTTGTAGGAGACCAAAGTTGCTACCTCAACCCACAGATCCCTACACCCCATGTAGTCTAGATGGATATTAAAGGTTTGAAATATACACAATACATAGATAATGAGGAACTAGTTTTCCCACAGTTGTTCTCTTCTTGTGGTGTCACAGCTCTAACTCAGCTCAACTGAAATCGTGATAGTCTAGTCAATGACGGAGAAAGAGTCGGACGAGTGACTGTTAAAAGAAGAGCCTCACATAGAAAAAGCAAACATGCATGATGTGTCTCCACTTCCTACTACTGTCCAGAAATGAAGCCAAAATATCCCAGATACTGATGTTGCCACAATTCACATCTATAGCCACAGTCTGCGCTGTGGTGATTGGAGGATGGTAGCAAGGTCCCATCCAATCAGGAGTCAGTCTTAGCTGTAAATCATTATGTCAGGTCATCCATCTTAACAATCTATGATTTCTCATAATAACATACAATACAAGTTCTTATTATCTTCCACAACTCTCCACCTTGTCTGTCCTTGAGTTCTTTCCTCTCTCTGTAACGTGAACAAAATGTGATATTTTTGTCCTGATTTGCCTACAGGCAGCAAATGCCCAAAGGAAAAATATATAAGCAAATCAGCAAATTAGAAAAGAATGTGTTATTAGAACATGTCAGGATGAATTTAGACCACCGGCCACTATGCTGTCCAACACCTCCCTGATGGTCCATTTATAGGCGGAATTTCTCACTTTTTCAGGGCTCTTCAGTTTATATTGGTAACCAAGGCAGGATGCTTAGCATGGACTCAAATGTTTAGGGATCAAAAGTTCCCACAGAAAATATAGGATGACCTTTGCTGCTTGCTTTCAGTAAAACATATGAGATTGAGCCCAGAAGGGGTCACAGTGTGTGCACAGGCCCCACTCCGACAAACCAGAATCGTTCTTCACAGACTTTCATCATCCACCTCTCTAACACCTCACCCCTCTCTAACACCTCACCCCTCTCAGGCCTCCCCTTTCTCCTGGACATGCTGTTTTTGTTGTCTGGGATGATGAATGAGAAATTGAAAAAAAAAAAAAAAAAAAAAAAGAAAAGAAAAATTGCACCACTTCATAAATGCCAGCTGCATCCAAACGCTCCTGAACACTAAAATTCTGGATTGGTGTTACAGGCCAGTGCCACCAGGGCAAAAGTAATTACACAATCTGTTTAGGTGTCATCAGCACATAATTTCTGCGGTCGCTCAAACATGAAGGAGACCTTGAGGTGCTTATTTGTGTGTGTGTGTGTGTGTGTGTGTGTGTGTGTGTTTGTTCCTCATCAGGTGCTGTCAAGGTGTGGAAATGAAATAAGTAATAAGAGACACTGCCCTAACTGTTATGGATTTCAGATGCCCTTGCAAACAATCAGAGTCAACAAGAATCTTTATGGGAGAAAATGATGGCTGACAGGGTGAGAGTTACCTAGCGTTTATGGAAATAAAGAAAACACAACGTGGAAAAAAGTTGGAATCAGAAAACAACTCTGCAGATACCAAATTTCATTTAACCTATTTCTCTACCACTACTACAGTCTTGCTGCTTTTTCACTTTGGCCCATCCGCAAAATACTATAATTATTATCTAAAATTAGAGAGTATTTTCTTTGAGTGGGATTTCTCGAGGTACTCAAGCTTCCAAAGACATGCAGATTAGAATTGTAGGTGTTAGTGCAGGTTAGTGCAAGTCTGAAGCTGGATTCACACGTATGCATTGCATTAACGCTTGCTGGCCGGCGTATCCAACGCTTGGTGCCAGCATGATTGTCATAACGATGATCACAGTTTCATACTTGGGACAGATAACAGCTGGCTTTCAAGCTAATGTACCATGCTATCTATCGGTACAATGCTAAGTATGCTGGAGATAAAATCCACAACAAGATGAACACAGCAGCTGTTAGCCAGCTGCCTCAGCCTCCACTTTCACATCAAGGTTATTTGATTGGCTTGTGCGTGCAAAGTGAATAAGTGTTTCAGTTGAGGTCTTTAATGCATACGTGAGTCCATTATCAACAGTTTGTCTCCATATGTTGCCACAGCGATTTACTGATTACCTGTCTGGGGTGTACCCCCACCTCTTGCCCAATATCAGCTGGGAATGGCTCCAGCTCTCCTGCGACCCTCAAAGGTTAAGAGATCTAGATAATGGATGGATGGATGGATGGATGGATGGATGGATGGATTATGTTTGCCTTAAAAATTACTCACATCAAGGTGAATCTGTCTGCGTGAGGATGATAAAACTAATTAAACTGTTAATAATACAGCTGGCAGCTACCATTTTAGGCCTCCTGAGGGATGAACCTACAGTACTATGGCATATCTGACATCATTCATGTTGGCAATGATGAACTTCACTCATGTCTGGAAATTGAACTGACCAATGTAAAATGTACAACATAAATTTGATCAAGCACAACCGCAAACTCAAAAAGTCGTCGCACTCGTAAAAATGTGAAGGACATGATTGATTTCCCACCTTTGGAGCAGCAGGGAACCACAGGCAATCTCTTATTTTATGTGAAAATCAATTTTTTAGAGTGAGTGCATGAAATCTTTGGTGATTTATTAGAATGCAATTTTTAAATCACATTTTCTCCCATCAGGCTTATGAAGTGCATGGATTTATGACAATATATAGCTGCCAAAAAACTTCTGTCCCAACAAACTGCAGCAGCCGCAGTAGAAAAGAAAAGAAAACATAAGAAAAGAGAATTAAATAGTCTCCTCCTCTCTTGGTGTGTCATCACATACTCAATTTAATAGCTACTGTAATACTTTCAATAGATATAGGCAGCAGCAGTGTAGTAGGTGTTTGTGTTGTTACAGTGCATAAAAGGATCATTGGACCAAAGTTTAATTTGGGACTGAGATCTTCCTTAAGCTCAGCACAGTTAGCAAAGGCAACACAGATATACCAACCACAGACTTCTCACGACCGAGCCACTGCACTACAACGCCTCCTGAAGCTCAGTTTTGGGTCAAACAGAATTTCTATGTATTTTACTATTTAAACAAAAGGGGGATGCTATAAGTGCAATAGGGACAGAGATGTGGATAGAAAAAAAATAAAAAAATCTATGAGCTCCATTGCACACTAACCCAAAGTAATCTTGTAACAGCAAACACACTGGTTCAGCAGTTCTGTACTCAGTGATATTTCTTCGTAACCTTTTTATGATTCATTTTGGATTAAAAGGCAAAACCGGGGCATGGAAGTCTGACATTTAAAAGCTGTTGCTGATTTCCAACTGCCTCTCCTCCCTAACAGGACAAGGCAGAGCTTTTCGTCATGTTTAAACTGACACCTGCAGACTCAGGCTGGGGATAACGGCTCAGTGAATCAGACAGCCGAGCAGAGTAAAGGCATAGCTCCGAGCCTGCATTTCAGCATAAATCAGAAAACCCAGGTAATTATTTTTATTTCTCCATCAGCTCAGTGATCAGTTCCCTTGAGGTGTTTTTCCTGTCCACCATCCCTCCACCTCGAACATCGCTAACATCCAGCATCCCTCTAACGCAGTTCAAGCATCTAATCCAGTCGAAGGGGCCCCAAGGTTGGAGATGACTGTTTTCTTGTAAATCAGAAAGAGATTGTATGAAAGCAGAGAACAATAAGATGATAAGAAACACAAGAGAGAAAAAGAGAGACTGATTTCAAATATGGTTAATGAGGAAAATAAAAAACAAAATCAGAGTAAACGACCTCCACAAGGATCAAACTCCTGTTGGCACTGTGAGGCTTAGGCAGGATTTGAGTTGGAGTGCTGGAGGATCTTAGAGCATCTTAGGAAGTTTAGTAGAACAGTTGCACAGAGCTCTATATGTGCATGTGGCTACTCCTCTAAGTGTCCATGTTTGTCTATGGGTGTAAATTTGACAATTGAAATTAAATGACCTTTAATTTAATTTAGTACATTGAATAAAATATCAAATTAACTCAATTAAAATTAGGTTTATTCAAATTAGTATGTTTAAAATCCATCAACTTGATTTAATTTAGTAAATGAAAAAGTACCTAAACTAAATTAATTCAATATAATTTAGTGAATAAATTAAATTAATCTAATGTGGTTTAGTAATTATAAAAAGGAATTCAGTAAATATTAAATAAATCTAATGAACTTAAATTAATTAAATATATATCTTTAATAAAGACATAATTCCTTATCATGATAAATTAAGTAACATCTTGAAATTAGTCAAAGGATCTTCCTTAGAAAGCACTAGGTAATCCATTTATACTAAGAACAAGTCAACACTCTTTTATATGGATGGACAGAAAGGCTTCTGTTGTCTGTTTAGAGGTTGTTCAACAAGTCTTCATAGCTGCTGCCCAAGTGATAAATTCCCTTTCTGGCTCTAAAGATGCTTTTTTCTGTCTAAAGCCCAGCTTGAGGCATATAAAAGCTATGTGCAACATCGCTGCAAGGTTTGTCTGAATCAGTTTGGCCTCGGTTAATATAAACCTTAATTGAACAGTGCCATAAAAAGCACTTATCTTTGCTTTTCCTCAAATATCACGCAACATTGCTCTTCTAAGTACTTTAATGGTAAAGCCATTTCCTCTCTAATACAAATACATTTTATTAACCTCAATCTGTACCTCAGCAACAATGTATATATGTGCTATAATTTAGCACATAAAAGTAAAACGGACACATAAAATGAAAGGTTTTTTTGTGATTTAGTAACAGCTATGTGTGTTAACCCTTAAGTGAAAAGAGGCATATGTACCACGCACTATATAAGCTGGGGTGAAGGCAAACAAACGTAGTCTGTGCTCCTACTGCTGCTGCTAGACATTGGAATGATGAAGGATACATTTAAGTGCAACATCAGATTTCATGTTGAAGGAGTTCCATCTTTTAAGAGCAACTTAACAGCCGCTAAAATCATTAAAACTTTTTGCAGACCTCCGGTGATTTTACATCTTATCTCAAGGGCAGTTATGTAGACTCCCAGCTGTGGGGGTGTGGAAGTGCATTAATCAGCATCCCTGTAGCCCGGTCCACACTCAAGAGATAAAACAGACTCAAAAAGCCAGAGAGGGCAGCTGGTGTTACTGTACTTTTCAACTGAATTTAGTGTCTTTTATCATCTGCAGAACAAAAACGAGCTTGTGAGGGAGAAAATATCAAAATCAATTTTGTGCACTTAACACTTGAAGCACAGGAAGTTTTCACTCTTCAGTAATGTCAGGTGTTCTCTCCAGTGCATCATCGCTATCACACTGTCTGCCCACTTAATTGAAGGGTTAACATTTTGGAGCAATATTATGGCAACATAATGTAAATTTTTTATTTTTTTTTTTAAACTAGGAGGATGCATGCATAGAATGAAAATGTACAAAGTGACCTCTGACCTCTTAAATCTCCTGTAAGGGCAGCAAGTGTGCTCTGTTTTCTCCGTAACAGTTTTAATTTTAAATGATATTGTATCAAAATGTTACTTGATTTTTTCGTTTTTATTTGTCCTCTTACTGAAGCACTTTATAATGATTGTTTTAAAAGCTGCTACATAAACAAAGTTATTAATGTAATTATGATAAAACAGTGACTTTTTTTTAGCATTTTATTCTCGACATAACAGATTTATATCGACCAGAATACAATTTATACAAGTCCTGTTTTACTGAAACCACACATTTTGTTATTTACCTCCTTTCCCAACCTTGTTGGTCAAACATTACATTAAACTACTGAATGCTTTAGTCTTGTTTTATGTTACATAAACAACATAATTAGGACACAGAAGAAATAATTTTATTTAATATTGAAATATGGAGCCAGATCCAAAACGTACATGGCCCTAATTTCCTTTCAAGAAACATTTTTTTCATTTTTCGATTCTTTTTCATTGATTTCTCTCACTCAGTAATTCCTTGATCTTTGCTTATTCCAGACTGCCACTGATATTTCTAAGCATGTTTTATGTAACCTCATTTTGTGACATACTTTTCTATATTACACTATAATATGTCCTGAGCTGCATTAATCATCATGCTGCACACATCTCTCTGGCCTGTGGCAGATTCCACGGTCCAGCAGCAGTAGTTAAAAACAGGCTCTTTCCATCTGACTCGTACTGGTCAGGAGGAAGAGGGAGTAAAGGCCTGAGGCATGGACGCACAACATATCACGTACACACATAAACATGGGTTTGTGGAGGGAATAATCTAAATACCACACCATTAATTATAACAAATGACATCAGTGCAAACTCAATGTATATACTCACACAGCTTTTAATGAGACATGATATTTGCTTGACTGCACGACAAACACTAAAATGAAAGAAAATGATCTCTTCTGAACCACATTAAAGAGCCAATGTTTCAATCCTGTTTCTTCCACCATTCTTGCAGACCTCCACAGATTATTTCAAGAACTCATTATTTGAAGCTTTTGGAGTAAAGTGAACAGTAAAGCTCTGGGCTAATGTTGTATGGTGTCTGTTTGCCAGACTCATTTATCAGATGAATCATTTTTTATTTTGCCTCCAGATGGGTCAAAGACAGAGTTGTGGGACAAAGTTTGTCCCATATTGGGGAAGTTGGTCCCCATCTATAACACGTGAATGTTCCATGACACACACTTATTCTTTCACTTTGTGACCAGCAGCCTACCTATGAAATCTATCTTTTCTCGAGGATGTTGCTCATCTTGAACAGCACAACATGCTTTTTGCAGATAGTGTTTGTGTGAGTAATTTATTAGATTAAAGTTATTACATAGCAGAGTTTCATCACAGATGGTGTCAATGACCAGATATGGTCGTTTGATTTGATGTCGTGTGAAGAAGCAGGAAGTAAAATAAATTTTTACTGAACTTGAAAATCCTGTCCTTAAAATATTAAGCTTAATGCCATCACTCACACACACAGTAAATGGCTCTGATCATTTGTCACACTTTTCCTGCAGAACTTGTTCACTGTTCTCAACCTTTTCTGTTCTAAACTGATCTGAAGAAAAACAAATATTTTTTGATATATATTGCAAACGATGCACCAGTCAGCTGCAGTTCTCGGTTGATACTGGCTTATCATCGCTCGTTCAGTATTGCCTTAGGCTATATACTGTGCAATATTATAATAATCTCAGCACCGTGTGCAGTATATTTAGTATATGGGTCACAGTTAAGCAGACGGTGCTGTAGAGTCAAGCAGTGTCTTCATAGTAAGTCATATGTTTATTAAATATATTGCTTGAATGTTAATGAACAAGACTTATATTTTCCTTTTCAATATAGTGATTTACTGTATATACATATACTGTCACAGGTTCAAAAAGAGACCTTGTTTTTGTCACTCATGGTTACACTGCTGTAAAAACCCCTTCAACAAAACTCACTTCTTCACTAAGCCTGATGTCATGGAGACTGGACTATAATTTATTCGTGAAGTGTTTACAACTTCTAATATTTTAATGTTAAGCTTCTGTCACCGTCTATGTGTAACGATGCATGGGAATATTGTGCATTCACAAATACTGACTTCCCCAATGATCTCCAACCATCAAGTTTAAAATGCAACCTCCAACTCCTCAGTATAAAGTCCTGAGTGTATTTTTTAACCCATTAACCTGTGAAATTGGCTGTAGGTGATGATGAAGAGCTCCTCTGGGACACACTCCCCGATGGCTTAACCAAACCTCTTCTCAATCGTTTCATCCAAATAGAAGCACTCGATCTTGAGGACAGCTTGGTCAAAAGTGATACACTCTGACTGTAAGTGTTGGTCACTTATAAGTGCTATAAATACTGTTTTATAGAGGAGAGCTGTCAAAATGACGTGGAGCCAAGTCATTTTATTCTCTCCATACTTCTGATATAAACTCACAGAGCCGCAAGAATATCAGTGAGCGTGTAACTTCTCTAGATGCTTCATTTGATACGCAGAAGGAAAAAAAGTGGTTAAAAAATAAACTTCACCATTGTCACACTAATGCAATCAAAGTCACAACAGCACCAGAGCTATCATTGAAATTCTTTCTCATCATTTAAAGAAGGGTCCTTGATTTCCGAGAAGAGTATTTAGCCAGAGACCCATGGCACTTTACAAATAACAGATGTGAAAGGTGCCTCAGGAACAAGAGACCAAAATTTAGCATTCCCAAAAGAGGTGGTCTAGGTCTGATCAAACAAAGCAAGGTATAGATTGTTTGCAGTGTATGTTTTTTTTTAGGATAGTTCAGACTTTCAGACCAGGTGAAGGAATTTGAGACAGGATTAAATGATAAAAAAAAATAGTTTTCACCACCAGCGATGTGATGTGTGAACAATCAGGACATTCATTAAAAGTAATGCTAGTAATGCTGGTGGTAATACCATAAATGAAGAGATGCTTGCAAGCTACTTCAGGTACCCAACTCCAGCTGCACATGTGACATGCATCATGTGACATCAAGTGTGAACTCCCCTAAATCCCAAGTATAGGACGAAGATTAACTCAAACAGTGAAAGCATGGTGGTGATGACTGGAGCTTTTTTTTTTTTAAATCAAAATATAACCTGTGACCAAACAAGCTAATGTAGTTTCTTAATATAGAAAGGTTTCCTGTTTATGAACATACTGGATAAATACATCAATGTCACATTTGTTATGTTTTGTTTTTGGTCAAGAAAACATTCAGGAGAAGGGAGCATGAACCTCCTAACACTCCTCCTGCTCATCAGAGTCCTGAACTCTTCTCCCAAAATTGCTCATCAACTTGTCAAGGACTATAACAGTATCTCCATGAAACGAACACACTGTCGTCACTCTAAAGCACATCAACGTATCACTCTCTTTCAGCAGGAACATCAAGCCTCCAGGGCTCTGAAACGCTACTGGGGTGCTTGATGGATTCCACCCCCACAGATTAATCTAGATATCGACTGTGTGGTGTGAGTATTAGTGCGTGTCTGCAGGAGTGAGACGTTGTCTGATAGAGACAGAGCCAGTGGGCTTGGTGATCTACTGCCTGTTTAGATCCTCATTTCCCAGGGTTCATAGCTCTCTTCCATCAACCTGCAGGCAGGCAGCTAAGCCTCTGCTCTCTCTCTCTCTCTCTCTCTCACTCTCCTCCGCCGTGGTCTAATTCATCCTCACTTAAGAAAGGTAAAGGCTGCCTGTCTGCCTCAACAGGTCCAAAGGCAAGTCATTTTTATCACTTCACTTTGATCTGCGCTCTCTGTTTTTCTTAACTTTGATTTACTGAGTGGATTATGTGATGCTGCTTTTTGATGTTTCACACACTCTGCAGAAAGGGAAAAGGGAGCCTTACTTTAAAGAATTCAAGCAAAGGTTAAATAGGCAAAAATGACGCCCAGGGAAAAAAACCTTACAATAAAACATGTGCAACCACCCACAGACAGACACACACACACACACTCAGTTTGAAAGCAGATCACCCTCTAATTCAACCAGATTTAAAGTGTCTCTCGCAAAGCAGATGGCAATAAATGCAGCTTTTTTGGAAATGTACACTCTGCTCAGGTGGGTGCCGCTGGAGCAGGTGTGTGAATGTGAAACGGGTCAGGGGCTTGATGCAAATTTGCAGTTCATTATATCCAGCTGTGCATATTATAGCTCCGACAGACGTGAACTGCAATGAAAAAATCCGACAGGCCGTCAACAGTTGATGACAAATTTGGATGTAATAAGTGTAGGGGGTTGTATTTCTGTCAAGTGAATAGTAATGGTGCACTTAAATGTTGGACTGAAAACCATGACATACTACAATGACTGGCTCCACACTTCATAATGGTCCAACTTCTTCTCACCATGACGACTTTTGTGTTGAAAAGCTGGGAAAGTAATAAAATATGCAGTTGAAAGTAGTTGTGTATTGCCTTGCCAATAATTGTTTGCACAATTTATTAGGTTACTGATGAGTTCAGAGAAAATACTGTTAAGCTTAATGCCCTGGAAATGGGAAACTGGTGCCATTGGGAGAGGGCAACAATCTGCATGTGTTTACTGATTCAAGTATTTATAGAGCCATCAAATTCACTGCTTCGAATGAACCATCAGAAAGTACTTCATTTTGTGCCACCTCTGCACGAGAACCTACACCAGCAGCAAGGACAACAACAGCAATTTGTTTGGCATGACAGTCAGATTTAAAGCAGTAATGATTGGGGAGTCAGATTGTGATATTTCTCAGATACAACCGACCAATAATGAGTCAGCCTGTTTTATAGCATCAAACTAATTAAAGCTAAACTTTGAACGATACATCAAAGTATAATTTCCCTACTACTGCATCTTAATGCTTGGAAAGAAAAAAACTGTAGAGGTAAAAGTTACAAATACAGTTTCAACTTGCATCATTATCTCTTTGTAATAATGCAGCCAATATCATAACAGATCTTAGAGCAGTGGAAGCAGAGCCAAGAACTAGGCACATTTGAAGGTAGCTAGATTCCACCCTTTATTTATGCACAGTCACAAACACGAAAGAAACAATGAGTAGCATCGGCTGCTAGTCAACCTACCTTCCAAACACAACAGCCTGCTATGACCACAAGTAGGCAGTAGTCCAAACAGGCATAGAAACAGCTAACACAGATTTTTTCAGTAATGACAATTTAAGAGTTTAGCAAATGCAAAATGTAAAAACAAAAAAAACCTCTTGTTTTAGGCAGCATTATGGGGCTTTAGGTTTTTAGCCTAGTTGCCAACAAAATAACAATCAATTCCAGAAATGCATCTAGATTGACTGTTCTTGATTCTGCATCTCTTGTAGGTTACTGAGGAGACACTTATACTCAGCTGGACACCAGGTCTTTGAAAAGCTGGACGGTGTGAGACAGCTAATATCTTTTTATATTCTTGTCTGCTTTGGCTCATAAATCATCACTGCTGAGACAATTCGTGATTGGTCAGGACACACAGTTTGGAGTGAAAGACCACGGTGCTCTGTCTGGGATGTGCCAATGCAGATCATTCTGAACATAGGACAATGAGGACGTTTTCATTTTAGTGTTGTGCAAAAACTCATAACAGCATTTGTAGCTGAACTGGAGTCTTTTTTTGGGAGACCAGAGGGGAGAACATTACAATAATCTATTGCCTGCTGGTGATAACAGCGTACATTAGTCTTTTACTGCTCTCTGGAGAGTGAAATTATGTGACCTTGCTGTATTTCAAAGGTGGAATGAGGCCGTTTTTAAGCTGAGATCACGCCACGTTTACAAGGCTTATTATTCAAGTAAGCTTCTGGCGTCCCGGGTGGACAATGTCATGACCCATTCAGTTAGTAGCTAATAATAATAAAAACTTGAGTTGATGGAATAGGGTGCGTCAGGAAAGACTCAGGCCACAGTTGGGATGGGCTCCCCACCATGTAGACTTTTCATTTGGTATAATTAGAAAGTTGTTGTAGGCTACATTAGAGACTTTGGTGACAAATGACTTAACGAGCTACGCAGGGAGTCCTAATTATTCTGCAATTAGAAATGTAATTATATGTTACATCAATGGCTTAGCAGTGCGAAGGAGCAGAGCCGGAGTGAGCATCATATTTAACTACCAGCTAATCTGTCACACATGGAAAGGTTGCGACAAGCACAGACCCCCGATTTAAAGTGGTTCACAGAGTTAAGGCACTGAGGCCTGTACTCCATCATTACTAACCCAAAAAAGAATATATAACAAAACAAACAACAACTTCCCCTTAGCATATACAAATTAACAGTGGACACTACGTGATCAGCATCAGTCTGCTGAATGTTAATCTTGTTCAGTTAAACTGCGTTAGTTGAGCAAGAGAAAGTCGAGAATAGGTTTGGTGACAGGATGCAAATACTGTGATGCTGTTATCAAAAGACTGAAAGGATTGCTAACTTTAATTTATTGGAATTAATGAACCAAAGGTATTTAAACCAATTATTACAGGTACTTATGGAGACTATTCTGAAATGATTGACTGTAATGACTATTTTGAATTTCGGTACATGCAGTTTACACATACTATAATAAGCAGAATCATCTTGCACCACATTGACATGTATCTACTTCAACAATGAGATGACAAACCAGAGAGAATTTGCTTGTCACAGCAACACTCACCTGCTCAACGGAGAAGTTACTGCTGCAGGCGACAAAGTTTGCATACTCTGTGGGGAGAAAATGTCCAAGTGTTTATTTAGGCTGCAATATTCTGAAAATCACAGTCAGCAGAATAAATAAAATTGAATAACTGTTTTTGTATCAGCACGAGTCTGACTTTAAATGTGCAAGATGGCATAACTGGGATATTTTGACTTCATTTAGGGATTGTGAAAGGGGCATAGTCTCTGGGCTAAATAGTATGGATTATACATGATGCATCATACTATTTGTATTTCTGTTCACAAACATATTTATAATATAAAAGGTTTTAGATTGAGATTGCCCCAATTACACTGAGAGAGTCACAACTGCCTCACAGGAAATGTGCTACAAAACAACTGAGCATATTGCTCATCATTTTGGGGTCACTGTGAGTGTGTGCCAGGCTCACAGGCACTGCTGGGAACCATGCACTAGAGTGTTGTAGTAATGAGGCCCTCATGCCACTAATGACAGATGAGGGCGAGGAGGGTATAGTCCTACTAACCCCTGAGCTTTGGACGGCCTGCCTCACTCTGTCTTAACCCGTCCATGGCTCAGCCCCCTGTGGAAGCTTTGACTTGGATTTTAAATTGGGGCCTGAATTACACAGCAGAGTTCATGTGGGCTGTGAGCGGTCCAAGGCCATGTTTGTGCACGAGATGCTTCCAGAAGAATATTTAGTTTGGGTTATCTATGCATTCATCAAGATACACATTTATAGGCTTAAAACTATTTGCTGTTGATTTAAATGAGAGGACAGATACCACTCATGTGTGTGTACAGAAATGATAAAGACACATATTCGATGTAACAGTAAATATGTCACATTAAAACAGCTAAATTGAGCCAACTGGCTCTCTTAAGTTAGCATAGCTGTTTACCCTGCTATGCTAAGCTTCCCATAGAACATAGCTACATGCCATTTCACCTGAGCTTCTAAGTGGGATGGCCACAGGTGGCAAAAACAGCTATGCTAAATTTAAGCTAACTGGCCTAATTTAGCATAGCTGCTTCCCTACTATGCTAAGCTGCCCTTTAGAGTGGCTACATGCTATTTCTCACATCTGAGGGTGACTTCCTCAGCTACATGTGGTGACATGGCTCCAAACCACACTCACTCAGCTCATTAGTTAGCTTGGATTCATTTTATCTAGTTTACCACGCAGGTTCATTTCTTTTGCAGTCAACCACATTTTAATATTTAACATCAGTTTATATCTGATATGTAAACCCTTTGTTTCTTTGCCTTTGAGTTACCTCTCATCTCTTCCTGGTTTCCTGGTTTCATGGCTTCTCTCTTTCTTCTTCCTCTCCTTTCCATTTGATGTCAGTGGCAAACAGTCCTGACTGAAGGCTGAGGACACTTTATACTAGAGCTAGCTGATTGGGCTAAACCATGTGCTGCCATATCACGGGGGTGTCTAGATAGTTTTACTTTGTACTTCGTCTCCCCCTTGTGTTATTTGGTTTGGCCGAATCAGTATGTTATTGTGTGAGGTTTATTTGTTCAATAACCACCTTATTTTGATGAGTTGTTTTGAGTGTGGGTATTATTTGTTGACCTATTTTATAGGCCCAGTTAAGGCCAGGTAACAAATATAATTATCGGAGTCTAAATTTAATTGATAGATGTACAACAAAAGTCCACTATATATCAATATACTGTTTAAGCATTGTGTAAGCACAGTGAGGAGGAACAACACATAATGGCATCTTCTGTAATCAACACAACTGTAAAAATAACATCTCCACTCAAACACATCTGGGATCAGACTTTTAATTGGACTTAAATTCACATAAATAACATTGGTTCATATATATTTTGTATATTATACAACTTTATATAATATATATTTCCCCCTATGATTTACATTCCTCTCTGGCTGAAATTATATCTATGGAAACAGGAAGCCTTGCATGAAAGCAAAGCCAGCTCTTCTTGTGCTGTTTATCAGGTCCAAATGCCAAAAGGAGAGGACTTCTTTTGAGTTGTAAAAATAATTTCCCAAGTTACACAAACAGAAAAGCAAAAAGAAGAATCTATTGCATTGTATCTAGAGTATTACACTTCACTACAAGGAGAGGGTAGCTATTGAAAATCATTCACTGTATATATTTTACTGTATTGAATTGTGACACAAAGAAAGAAAGAGCACTGCAAATGGTCTGATATGCATGGAAATGAACGTTTTTTTTTTTTGCGGGGAAAAAAGAGAGAATATGCTTGACTCGAGATAGGCAACCTCATGAAGATAGAAGAGTTATGAACCTGCAGCAAGGTCACGTAATCATGCAGTGACCCAGCCAAGCACACTTGCACAGATGACTTGAGCTTGTCAGTACAGATCACAAATCAACACATTTTTTTTTTAAATTTTCATTTTTGAGCTTGTGACCGACATTATTCAGTAAGATTGGCGGATGTCTGGAAGAGAGGTAACATCCACAAATCTACCTGAAGGAAAAATAACCCTTCTGATACTGGAGCTGCCACTGCGTTACCTTTAACCAGTGGATTATCTCTGTTGCCAGAAGCACTGAGGCGATCAGACCCTAAACCGAACCCTCATGATGGATGCATCACGCAGAGGCCCCAAACGAATGCTGGAGGTTGAAAGGTAAACTTGGAGGCCATGACGTGTTCGCTTTCACTCTCTATAGCTTGTCAATAAGTCTGTAGCAAATGGTCGTGTGTGTGTTTGCAGGGTGTGCCTGTTCCTTTTTCAAGTCAAGCTAATCGTGACAGTCAACATCAAGCACAAACCTGGTGATGTGTACAGAGTAAAAATGACCATGAAGTGTCAAACGAGATGGTGTGTAAATCTTCTTCCTTTTTTAACCTCAACTGTCACTTTATCACGACGCCTCCCTACACGACCTCGTACATCTGCATCAACTGTGCCACTACAGCCATTCATGGACTGTGGATGGGTGGTGAAGAGAGTTTAAGCTCAAATCAGGTTTAAGTGAATGAACAGTTGTGTTGTTGTATCAGATGAAGATTTGGTGAAATTGAAAAGAGCTTATTGAATCACCTAGTCAAACGTTGTGGGATCCTAAAATGTATCATGCATTTATCACGACAAGGCCAACATAAACAAAAACATGACGTGTGTTGGTGTGTGTGTGTGTGTGTGTGTGTGTGTGCATGTGTGTGTTAACAAATCACACAGGAAAACACAATCATGCCATGACATTGCGACAGACAGCAAGTTAACGTGTTAACCCCCTCCTTCCCTGAAATAGTCAAAATCAGAGTGAACTTTTTTTATAGAAAAAACAGCTATTATTTTATCTTCATATCATCGTGATAAAAATCGCATGAACAACATCATAATCATATCCCTTTTCTAAAGAAGATCAGTTTTCTATTCGCTATCGAAGAGACGCACAGGGAGGGAAAGCCACTGCTTGTGTTCAAAGCACAGAAAAAAATGTTTTAAACTTTACAGCAGACTCTTCTGTTTTATTGCAAAGTGCTTTGAGAGACCAGATTCGGTGTTTGCAACAAACATAACAAGTAGTTTTAGCAGTGTTTTATTGCAATAAACATTTGTATGGTTAATATCCGGCAACCATTTTTAATTAATAATCATAAACTATTTTGTAAATATGACTGAACACAACCAGCAGTAGTGCCTGTCGTCACTTTCTCCCCCCCATCACACCTCAGCTCCACCTATTCAAATACTCACAGAGGGGAAGTAGTGTTAATCAAAAAGTGCATGAATATGTTGAGATTAATAATAAAAGTAAAACATCTTCATCTTTTTTTCTCATAAATAACACTTTTTTCCTCTAGTGTTCAATAAACCTCTTATTATACAAGTTGAGTAGTCACATGATGCAAAACTGAATCCCCTATGACCTTGTTATATAATATCTGTTGAGCACTTCCTGAAACCTGAAAGCTTCTGGGGTCAAACCTAGGAGGAAGACCAAGGAAAGGAGTTGAGCAACGACAGAGGGTGCAACACGTTAACAGTGACGCCAGAAGATTTGTATTGAGTCCTGTTGCTGTGTTTGCATTGGCAAGATGGCAGCATCTTGCACATTCAGCAGAAGAAATGTTTTGAGACATTTTCTAACTTTCTAACTCTTGCCAAGAAATCAAATAGGCTGCTGCTAAGACATTCTGTGTTGCCGTGTTATGAGAGGAATAACGTCATCAGACTGCGCTTTTTGTTTTCCTTACGTTAGTTGAGTGAGATTCTTTATATAACTTTTTGGTTGTATGTGGTTTGTGGGCAGGGTAGGGTTAAAGAGTGTTCAGGTTAAATAAACAACAAGTGTCGTGAAGTCCCAGAAGTGGTGTGGAACTGAGTTTTTTGCATTTTTTGCCATTTTCCATGCTCTCTAAACTGTTTCAAAGACACTGAGACCCAAACCATTACAACTGTAATTTCAGACCAGTTCATCAATATTAAAATCTAAATTTGACATAACCTTGATATGACAGATATATGGACATTTAAAAAGTCTGTATTCAGGTTCTGTTTTGGCTGCCTCCTCCTTTGCAGTTTTAATGATGTAATAATGTCACTGTTTAATCGTTGCCCTCTAAATGATGACAACATTCCCTCCTTGGTCTTCTGCCTAGGGTCGAATCAAGAAGACAATAAATCAAAAAGGAAGACCTTAAATGTCAAGGAACCCGGGAGTCATGCTCCGTCCAATCAGACCAAAGCTCACATCCTCAGCGACTCCAGAGCATCAGATGAGTTTTACGTCCCCTGACGTCTTCAGTCAAGAGACCTTGTTCCCATTCACTGATGGATTTGCAAAGCATTGGATGGCTACAAACTATCAGGACTGACATTTTTCTGCGCATATTCCCATCTCTTTCTATTCCATAAAAACTAACAGGTCCACTCATTATGAAGATCAGAGCGGAACGTAAGTAACGCTGTCACAGTCACCAGGTGTGAGTGGACTCTTTCTCAGTGGCAGGTCTTCATTCCCGTCAGGTACGGCGACTCTTGTCGGCACAGGCCCATCTGCTGCTGCTGCTGTTCTTGTAGATCTGAGGCCACACCATCAACAAAGTCAGGGACGGGCAGCCCTGAGAGTATCATGACCGACTTGTTCCAGATCATGAAGGTAGGTACGACGGGCAGGAGGAAGGAGACTTCAAAGGTGTGAATGTGCTGGGAGTTCATTGCATCGTGGAAGGACAGAGAATTGTTGTCATAGTCTAGCAGGACGCCCAGCCGCCTCAGCTGCAGGCTCGCCTCCACCAGCATCTCCTTGCCGTCGTGGCGCACCATGAAGTTGTTATTGCAGCGTGAGAACACCCACGAGGACGAGTTCTTGCCGCTCCATTCGTTCTTTGGGGCTGATTTGTAGGCCACGCCAATGGCATACCTGCAGGGAGGGAACAATTTGGAATGCATTACTGATCTGAGACTAGTGTCCTCCTTAATGATTTCACTCGCACAGTCATGCTACCTCATGCTGAGGACGCACAAGACAGACACAGGCCCTTTGGGTCTTTCGTGCATGGAGAGGTCTACTTCACAGCCAATTAGGGAAAATAATATAATGAGGATAAGAGTATACACTGCAAGTGGAAGTGTGTGTTTCTGTGTGTGTGATGTTTTGCATAACAGCCTAGATTTTAACTCCTTGAAGAAGAATTCAGTTTACAAAACCTCCTTGCAGGCTTATATAATGCATTAGAGTGTGTCTGTGTGTGTGTGTGTGTGTGTGTGTGTGTGTTTCTTACCATGTAGATGCTCCAAGCAGCACCTCCCAGTAGTGGCACCCACTGTCAATGAAGACATTACCCGCTGCTCCATATGAGCCTGTGCCACTGAAGCGCTCCGGGGTGTGACTCTTCTTTAGCGAGCTCTCGTCCTTCTCCATGGTCAGACAGTCGTTGGACAGGCGGAGCTTCTTGTGGGCCGTCTTTGGGTCCAACTTGAAGGGTTGACCTGCAAAAAGGCAGAATGTTGTACTTTAGAGGATCTGCTACTGTGTTCTTGGATCTAATGATCTGATTTGATTAGATCAAATCAGATCAGACATTTGTTGCATTTTACCGTTGCCATTTATGTCTAAACCTCAGACAAACAATATTGTCAACAATATTGTCATTTGTATGTATTCATATATATGTATTTCTGAATGATGTTGGTCTTCACCAACTCCCAAAACAAATATCTGGATCTTCAGCTGCTAAATGCTCCACTACATTCCCAACTAATCGCTAACTGGCTGTGGTTCAACCAGTTAGCATTGAGCTGAGAGGTGATGCAGAGTTGTGTGATTATTCTGTGTGCGTCTCAACCTATTAGCAAAGGTTTTCACATTACACATAGTCAATACAAATATATTGATAAGTGCATCTTTAAGAATTCCCACTTGTCTGAGATCATGATTACAAATGATCTCAACCACAGCCTCATAAAAAAAAAAAAAGGTTACATACTAAGGCAATGTAAATATTTTGAGCAGAAAAAGATTTCAGAAAAAATAACTTGCTATTTTGGATTCATGAACACCAAATATTGTCAAATGGGAAAAGGCAGAGTAGATCAGAGGGTGAAAGAGCTGAGAGTAAGAATAAAAATTAGAGCAGCATTTGAACTGGGAACAGCAGCAAAGTGTGAGTGGGATGAGGAGTGTGAGCAGAGAACACAAGAGGAGAATGTTTTAAATACAAGGACGAGGGTGTTAACTTCAAAGCTGCTCACAGCCTTTGGTTAAAAAAACATTTCAGAACAGTGGAGGAAGCCACCCGGCATTCTCCTCCGCGCTCTCATCACACAGACTCGCAAATTAGCTGAAGGAAATGGCCTTCGCTTCATCCCACTGCAGTCGGACTGTTCAGAGGAAATGCTGCTATCGAGTCGCAACATTTCAATTTGCAATGACACCAGTAATTTGGGTGTAATGGGAGGAAAATGGAAGGGGTAAAACTAGGTGAGTGGCAGAGAGAGAGGAGTTAAGGAGGAGAGGAGAAGTTGAGGGGATAATTCAAGGATGCAGATTTGGATCCCTTCTCTCTCTCTGTGTGTGCGTGTGCGTGTGTGTGTGTGTGTGTGTGTGTGTGTGTGTGTGTGTGTGTGAGGTCAGCTACGTCCCTTCCAGACCTGACATTTAACTCTGACACCTCTCATCTCATCTCTCAGCCTCCATGAGCCTCCCACGGCTTAATGAGCGACACAATGAGGACTGCGACTCCTCCTCCGCCCCTCTCTCTCTCTCTGTCCTTTACTTCATCTCTCATCCTCCATTCTCTCATCCTCTCTCACACACTCTCCTCCAATAATCCGTGTGGTGAGTGTGTGTTACCGCATGTGGATATGAGACGACGAGGCCAATGTGCTGCTGGCAGCCAATTACATTAATGCGCTCTCTTCTTTGAACTGCTTATCGCTGCCAGCACAGCCATTTCCAAACACTGGGGCTCTGTCATGCCTTTCCAGGGGATGACTCCTTAGAGACCGGGGCTGGGCCCGAGGTTGAGGAAAGGGAGACACACGTGACAGCAGAGGACAAGCAGACACACACACACACAAACACACACACACCAACTCTGCACACCAGCTGACATACAGTAAGTGGCCGAGAGCAAATGTTTTAAATCATCATGAGCAGGATTCCGCTAAATGGAAAGAGTCATGCATAATAAGCTTGGGTTTAAATCATGAATTCTTGCTATGTGAGAATAAATGTCTGTGTACATAAGCTGTAGGATACTGAGATTTGAACGAGCTGTTGCGTTTGGCTTGGTCCTGTCAAGTTGGCGAACCACGTGTCACCATGCTCCAAATAACACAACCCACAGTGTAGAATCATCTATACCTCACTCATCACACTGTAACCTTTGCTTTTACATCACTCTTGTGTTTAAATATGATTAGGTTCACATATGTTTTAATCACAGGTGTTTGTGTCTCCTACTTTTGGTTTCATTAGCATTATTCATGTGTTTATTTATGATGTATTGGCAGTTGTCCTTGGGTGTTTAGACTGGCACTGAGAAATATATCATTATTATTATTTTTAAACATTCATGTGATGTACTGTGCTTCATCCTCCACTCCATTTCACTGAGAGTGGATTAAGATTGGAAAGATTAAGATCCCAAACGTGTGTCTAATCTAATAATCTGCATTACTTAAAATACTCCCAACATACCTACATGTAATAAAGAAGCTTCTACATTTTAGTATTTCCATTTTTCAGAGTAAAGCATCCAAGTACTTCATCCACCACTGAGGCTGCTTCATGTTGCAGAATTGCCATGAAATGAACAGACCCAAAGTCACAGTGAGCACACTGGTATTTGTGAGCAGCTCTTGGAGAACATGCCAAATTGGATTTCTTCTGCAGTGCTATGCTGCTGGCCTCAAGGTGTAAAGAACCAGTGTGGAGTAACAGATTAGGAAAGCAGACCAGTTCAAAAATAAAAAGTGGATGTTTACAGCACAGAAAGTTCAGATCCCATTTTTTACCTGCCTGTAACAGCAACACAGACACACAAGTACACACAAGCACAAGTACACACAACGCGCGCACACACACACACACACACACACACACACACACACACACACACACACACACAGTTTACTGGAGAGTCTTTAATGGAAATTTGTAATAAAAAGAATCAAACATCATGGAAACTAGAATCTCTGCTCTGTGGTTGTTTGCTGTCACCAAACTCTGCAGTTTCAGTCTTATTTTCCAGATTCATATGAGGTAACTATGATCTTTGATCTTTAAAAGTGACAACTGGTCAAAACCAGACTTGAGATATCTTGTTCAAGATGCCAAAAACATCATTTCTGAGGCCACCGTATCTTTGACCTTCAACCACCAGAATTCTGTCCAAATTACCTTTAAGTGAATTTTAATGAATTCCCTGAAAGTGTTCCTGGGGTATCAAAAGAAATGTGCTTTACGAGGGGACAGTGACCTTGACCCCTGGCTAGCAAAATCTAATAAATAATCTGAATGTATTTAAGGAATTTGAAGAAATTCCCTCATGGCGTGTTCGCAATTGATGGCCAGACAGACATAAAAAATACATAATGCCATTGGCCACTGGTTGTCACCAGTGCAGAGGCACAAGAAGAGAGAAATAAAAAAGGCAACTAATGATGGAACATTTCTAAAAAGCTTTTTCATTGTACTTCCTTCTGTCGGATCCTTATTGAGATACCTGCAGTGGGAAAGCATCTTGGTAATCGACTTTATTTCAATTCAGTCAATTTGACTGGGGCTCCTCCATTTTCCTGGCTCATGTTTTTGTTGGGAGATAGACTGAGCTGCCGCTGTGAGATTTATTTCACTACATAACTAAACAGTTACCGCAGTGGAAACAGCAGCACTGGGGACACAGTGCTCTCTCGGCACATCAGCAGTCTAACGCAGCCTCATATCTTTTTTTTTACAGGTTCCCACATCCCATGTCAGAATTGCAAATCATTCAGTGTCATTAAAATGCATAGTTGCAGGGCCCTTGGCTTCTAATTGACTGATCCATATGTAATGTGTATGGGTATGCAATCCGATGGTGCAGACTACTTTCATGGACCGCTAAGACACAGATTTACAGTGGTGAAATTAAAAATGCATCCATCATGAAACACAGCTGGGGACAGCATATATCACTGGAGGGGTAAGAGGTGCAGAGCATGAACGTCTGGTACATGAGTTCACATTTATTGCATCTTGACTTCTTGTTGCCCAATGTTTTTTGTCTATTTCTACGAAACTTTTACAAAAGCTGAAAATGCCCTTTGTGTCACAGAAGAACAGAAGTCCCTGATCTTTTTCTCCAACTTCACCCTGTAATGAACTCGGAGGAGTCTTCAGAGACAAATGCTAGAAAAAGAAGGCTTCTTCTCTGCTTACAATTTCACTGTGATTAAGAAGCCTTTTTTGGAAGGAAAGTGTGATGGTTTAAGCAAAAGCATGTGAAAGACTTTTTCCTTCACCAAGTGTCAGCACTGTATCAATGCACATACGCTTAATAAATTGAAGAATACAATTAAATGGCGACATATCGGAATGTTGATCAATATCTTGACTTGGCGATGCAGTGCAACAGAGACAGTGACAAGCAAAGGGAGAGATGGGAAATCTTTGAAGCTTAAATAGACCAGTGAATCAGGAGGGTGTGTATTATGGAGGGTTGTGGAGATTGAGGCATGTCACATGATTACAGCAGCGCAGCTCGAGGTGGCTGCCTGAACTAGCTCACAAGCATCGCTCCATTAATGTCGTACAACCAGCGATAATTGTCTTTTTACGAGTGAAAGTGATAATGATGCAGGTATTTGATTGTCAGTGTTGGAGCTTAGAATCTGTATTCTTCATATCTGAACCACTGTAAATAGTTTCACATTCACACAGGCTAATTCTCTCTGACTTATTCAGCAGGAAGCTGCACAGCAGGCGTCTTCAAGAACTGGACCTGCAACCCTCGCTGGCTGAGGTGGTCAAAACACACAGCAGAGCACAGTGGGGGCGGCTGTGGCACAGGAGGACGAGGCTAAATTAAATGTCGGTGGTTTGATCCCTGGCTCTTTGAGTCTGCATTCCAATGTTTCTTTGTGTAAGACACTGATAATTCTATGATTGGTGTGTGATAGAAGAAATGCTGTACTTTGAGTTGCCAAGTCAAGTAATGAAAGGATCCAATTTGATGAGTTATTTAAGTTGATACTGAGCCATTAAAATATGTCTGGATCAGGTTTTACTGTAAAATATCAGATCTAACTCGCTAACTGTTATTTTTTTTGCAATGACACCTGAAATACTGTGTTGATGTTGTCAAACTTACTTTCTTATATCCCCTCATTATAACACAGTGAGGTAAAACAATACAACTAATTTAAAGCTGTCTGGGGTCTTAGATTGCTCATGTTTTAGTTGACAGTTATAATATTAAAGAAAATATATTTTGGCCCACTCAGGCCACCTTGAAGGTCAGTGCCATTATCCGCATGACTGAGGTCACTGATAGATAGACGTCATCCTCTTCTTCCAAGACTGACAAACAGTGAATCACTGAGAAATATGAAATGTGGATTGATCGTTTCTATTTTAACCAGCCCAGCTTTTCTAGCCTGTATGTCACTGGTTTAACAGACCAGAAAACTCACAGACCGATTGAATGCATTATAAATTGTCTAACTTAATTCTACTCAGGCCCCCGCCTGCGTTCCAAATCTGCACTAACTGGAGCTCTTTGAATTTTAGTTGAGTACCCCTCCTCTATGAGACATTAAGATATTCTGAAACAAAGAGCTGGGACCATGTCAAGAATGCAATACTGGATACGCAGTAAATCTTTATACGAATACTTTCTTCCTGCAGTGCGTAGAACCTAAGCATGTTTGTTCCAAAAGAAAATACAAAGCTTTAAAAACTGTTACCAAATATGTTGTTTAATAAAAAAAAAGGTTCTTTTGTTTTAACGACCCAGCATTGTGTCTGTGAAGAAACAAGTAACAAGCAAATTTATTTTTCAGGAAGTTTCAGCTGCACATTAATACACATCTAGTGATAACTTACAGCACCAGCACACTGTAGTTGGTACCATATATAAAGTAATGTTCATTATAATGAAATAATGTGTCATCCAATTCAACAGTTTAGCTCATTTCAGTTTTGGTCTGTAGATAATAAAATAAATCTAAATATCTTTCACCTGTCTAATCCTTTAAGCTGTGCTATGAAGATGTTGATGTCCACGCACTGTTATTGCTCCTGGTTGCTTGATATAGTTGGACAAATGTCCTCAATGATAAGGGTTTTTCACATTCATTTATTTAAAAGCAGGGTGTGCATTTCTCCAACAAGGAAACATATCTTTATATATATCATATATCTCTGCCTTTTCAGTTTTTTTGTAGATTGTATTTGAGTTATAACAATATTAATATTGATTCATTTGTGAATACACACCAGAGGAAATATAAGAAAAGAGCAAGGGTGCAGATATGCTCCACCAGAAAGGAGTAGTGGTTCAACTGCCACTCAATGCCTCCTCTCCTCTTCTTTTCTATCCTCCTTATCACCTCTCTCTACCCCCATTACTCCTTTTCGTCTCTCCTCTCCTCTTCCCTCGCCTCCGCCCCACCTCCCGCTGTTTACTTTAGCGGCTGCATGGTAGCTTGAGGCCTGTCATCGGAGATGTTTGCTGAGCAAATATTGTTGCAAGTCCTTCAGCAGGAAGTAAAGAGGGGTGCATACCCCTGGGGCACCTTGACATGTGATATTTTCAGCCTGGATTTAGCTGCTTACTTGATGTAAGGACTGGTATCTGAGAAACACACATACTGTACACAGAGTACACACTCTCTCTGGGGGCAGCTGCCGCCTCCCTGCTTTGTACACCCAGGATAGTTTACCAACAAAATGAGGAACATCATAAAGTCAACAGTCCAGTGTTTGACTGTGAGCTCGGTAGCTGCCGAAAGGAAGGCCAGTGTGCATTCAGATTAGCTTTTGTTTTGACACAAACAATTTGCTCACTCAAAATAGAGTCTTTCTTCACACTCACAATATAAAGCCGCTGTGTGAGGACGTATCTAAGACTGGATTTGTGTTGTTGCTACTCCTACTTCACACCAGCCCGCAGCTCTTTACTACAAAAACCATGGAAGTGGAGGCTGATGTTTGGAGGCTTTACATTGAGGGAGAGGTGAAAATGTTAAACTAGGAGGCTGGAATCTGGAGCATTTGAAAGTAAACCTTCAATCCTCAGTCAAGCAACATTTCACTTGTTAGGGTGTTAGGAGAATGTGGGGAATGTTAAGGGTTTAACCAGAGATGGATCTTTTTGCAAATGTAAGGTTACATTTTAGAAAATCATCATACTTCCACAATATAACAATGGCTAACAGTCCCCTTATAAAACCACATTTAAGATTTTTATTTTCATCTGCACCAATTTACACACACTCTTAAGTCCCCTTAACATACCAGTTTTTTTCCCCAACAAGATCCATGAATGATTATCTGATAAATTATTACTTGCAATGTTAAAAGAAAAAAAAATCACTCAGAATTTATGGAAATCAGTTCCTTTTTTTGTGAGTAATCGTACTCACTAACAAAAAACAATAAACAAACAGATAGCTTTAAATCATAACCTCCTCTGCAGAGATAATGACGTGATGAAAACAAATATCACATGCAAATACAACAATTAAAAGAAGAATCCACATCATCATCTTTCACATAGACTGACCCAGCAAAACCATACTGTGAAACCTCTGCACTGATATCAACATATAGCTGCCAGTACTTATTGTAAATTTGAACCTTTTTCTTTTCCTAAATTAATAAACTGCATTCCTCTCCCACTGCTACTTGATTTCTTGTTGGTATGAATTTATTAATTAGACAGCATAAACAGGCCACAGTCTAATAAAAGCAGTTGAGATTCATATGCTTTCTTGTTCTGTCGGCCGCCGCTCTAATAAGTTGGGACCAAACTCATGCAACCTTAATTCAATTTCACGCTTGTGAATGCATAAAAACATGGTAAAATAAAATGATTACTATGTTGTTAGCCCGAAGATGCAGCTCTGACTTTTGAATGTTAAAATGCACACTCAGCTTTGAATAAATTAGATAAGCTTCATTATTTTTGTTTTTCATGGAAATTTGTTTTAAGGAATTTATCTATGATCTTTTAAAAATCTGGTGTCAATGAGAGAAAAATGTGTAAATCCTGCAAACTGTGACCCTGAAGAATCTTAACACTGAACAAATTAGAATACATCCACTGAGGTTGTTTGCTTCCACCAACCAGTGCAGTCTAAACCCTTCCAGGTATTCCTGACATGCTGCATTCAAAAAAATATGAGGTCATCGTAACCTGTGACCACTGAAATCTAATCAGTTGATCTTTGAGTTCTTTCATTTTTGACCAGTTGTCATGTGAACTCAAAGATTAACTGATTATTGATTGGGTGAAGTGTTTGAGTCAACAAGCACTCCATCTGCATAGAGGTGAGCAGATAGTAAGTTCATTTTCATTTTACGGTGAACTATTCTTTTAACAAAACACTTTCACGAGGCAAGGAGGGTTTGTGAGGCCACAGAGACTGCGACCTTTAACCTTTGACCACCAAATTTTATTCAGTTCATCTTTGAATCCAACTGAAAGTTTTTTTTAAAAAATCAAAGGAATTCCCTCTAGAACTTCTTAAGATATCGTGACAGATGGACGGACGTATTTGAGCTTCATGGACTTTAACTGTACTGGCCTGAATGTTATTTGGGCCATCTGTGTACATCACAGAGGCCTGGACCGGATTAATGTGTAAAATGCAGTGGATTGAGGGCACTCATGTCTGCAGACACTCATACCTGCAAAGAGCTATTTGGTGTCTTTCATTCGCTCAACACTTTTCCTTCTCTCACATTCAATCTGTCACTTTTCATCCACTTTCATTCCCTTGCTCTCTCCGTCTCCTTGTAGGTTTCCTCTTTCACTTTAGACGGCAGTCGTGTAGGAACCCAGCCACAGTTCATTCTAACGTAAATGCACAAGTGTGGTCATAGCAACAAAAGGTCACAAAAACATACGCATGCACGCACACACACCCATCATCATAGTTAATTCATATGCGTCTCTGGAAGCTGTGAGTTACTTTACATGTTAGCTGTGAGCATCTAACAGCACGCTGATACCTCCAAATACTACAGCATTAACACCACTGTTCACTCTGAGCCACTCTGGGTTCAGTGAGTGGTTTCACTGGAGTGACCTAAAAAGCCTGTGAAAGGTGGAAGACTTCACAACACGCTTTTAAATATTGTCTCAATCAAGCCAACAGGAATGCACAAGATGGTGGTAGATGTGTGAAGCCATTAACTGTACCCCAGCAATTAAACATAAATGTCCTTTACGACCCTGTCACGCCCAGGATGGACAGATTCTATACAGATATAGATACAGATAAAAAATACCATTAATGCTGCAGAACCAAGAATATTGTCTTTTTTCATCTTATTTGTCAAATCCTACAGCTTGCATTACCGTCAATGCAACTTGAAGAGTGGAGCTGGTGATTCACACGTGTTACGCTAATGTAGTGAATGTAACCTCGAGCTGCTGGCCTCGAGCAGTGATGAGGCGCAGGCTGCAGAGGTCTGGTAAGCTCACTTCTCTTTAACTCTGTCTTTCATATTCAGCCCCAGCCGATGCTGACTCAAGTGACACAGCTTCAGGCAATTGATCATATTTTGTGCACCTCCACACTGGAGCCACAAAAGGCTTTTAAGCAGATCTGTAAACACAAACAGGCTTCTATGTGAAAATGGTGGAGGTCATGTTAAAGCCTATTCTACCTTCATCACAAATCCTCATTTGTCATGCTTTCTTAAACAGAGTGTATGTTGCTTGGATAGATGTGCGCGATTCTCTCGGTTACTACCTTTAGGCCTTGTTCATACCTGTCATTAAAATACGTCTTGTGTGATCTGATCACAAGTGTTCTGCTCTAGGTATGTCAGTTCAGTACAAATGTGGGGCATTGTGATGTCACATGACAGAAAGTAGTATTGGTCGGACCACATATAGCTTGGGGACGTTGGGGATTTCTAACGCTGCAGACCTTTTACATGCAAAAAACCTAAATAACACACTGGAGAAAAGAAAGAAACTGAAAAAAGTCTCTTATGAAGAATAAAAATAGCAAACACAAATTATTTTTAATGTTGTCATCACAAAGCTAAGTAGAATAAGAATCTTGTTCCTGCTTCCCCTCTCTCTTGTTCTCTATACCACAAACACACATTCATTTACATGCCCACAAATGTGTATACAAAGCGCCATCTTGTGTAGACCTGTCTTGGTTTACAATAAGCATGTCCTGCCTGTCCTCACCATGAGGCCCAACGTTTGCGACATCTTGAGATGAAAAGCTTTAACTCCAGGGTGAACTGACAGATGGCAGGAAAGAGTGAAGGAAGGGCATATGCCATAGCCGTAGGGTATCAGAGGACAAAGTGCCAAGAGAGGGGTTAAAGAGGGACATAAAGGAGGAGCGTGAAGAGTTTGAGGCCAAGTCATAATGTTGTGTAAGAGAACAGACTTTAACAATGCCTCCAGAAGTACAGGAGAAAAAAGAAATGAAGCGGCTGTTAAAAACCTGTCCATTTTTTCCAATATCAGCAAACTGCCTTTCAGTCCTCGTAAAGCAGATCTTGATCTGTGACGTTAAAGTTCAGGTGCGTTTTTAACTGCAAATTGTGTTCTCAGAGTTTATTCATTCACTTCTCTGGCAGCATCTACAGACAAAACAGTTGTGATTAATATTAGTAGATTGGTTTGCTATTTGTTTATCACCTGAGTTTGCTTTTGTGGAACCACATTTACACGGCGGCGTAAACGAATGGTTTACCCCATTCAAATGTGTTTCATATATACAGTGCTCTATTTTGGGAGTTTCTCTTTTGAACAGACCCAGTTGTGATGTCTTGACTTTCTAGTATTTGTGTAAGTTGCCACTGTGTTCTTTGCTTTGCGAGCCTCTGCATGAAATATGATGAGCTTAGGCTAAAAGCCCCCAGAGCCTCTCATCTTAAAAGATGCGACAGCTAAACCCTCCAATCGAGCCACAGACAAAAAAGAGAGACTTCAAGAGACTTCAAGAACTTGTGGTTCTCGGCTCAGAGGCTTGATGCTCGAGCTCGCAAGCAGCAGAAGAATCTACGGAGAACCACAATAAGCCTGTCAAAGTGTGGTATTTACGATCAGATTTTGTTGTGACCCATTTTAATCCAAAAACACTGCTTTTCTCCACCAGAACTGAAGAGTGAGGAACTTGAATCTGAATACCAATTCCTCAGAGAGAAAGAGGGAGGAGAGAGTGGGAGACAAGAGAAAGAAAGAGGGACAAAGTCATTTGACAGATTCATGCATAAACACAGATGGTGCAGGTGCCATAATGAAAACCAAAAAACCCTCCATCATGGGTAAAAATACTGAGTGTTTTGTGTTATGTTGACGGCTTGTCTCAATCACTGCGGCAGCGAGGAAATGTTAGTTGCCAATCAGAGGCTGAAAATCTCAACCAAACATGGCTGTGGGTGGACAAGCTTCTCCCCCTGAGAGGAGGACTGACAGCGAGTCGGAGTGGCTTGGACCAAATTATACAACATTATACATCAGCTTTGTACGAGACTAAATTTCATCCCAATCAGTACCATACCATGAGTACTAGACATCAAACTTGACTCTGCTCTGTGTTTTTAACTGTACTATACTTGTCTTTAAACTATGGATGGTAATATATGAAGGACATATATTTATTGATACTAAAGAGAGAACATTCATTTTGTAATTCTCTCAATTTCCTTGAATACATTTGAATCCTTTATCCAAACTTTTCTTTCTCTATTTGCTTTTGCACATATATGTATGTCTCTTATGTAAGTCTGATAAAGAAAACATGGCTTCCTTTCCAAGAAAATGCTTTATTTAAAGTTCTTTTTATGAAATGTGTCAAAACTGGCTGAAAACCAATGTATACCTGCTTTATATCTGTTGTGGGATTGTGGTTTGAGTCTATGCAGTGCAACACATGCCCCTGCTACTTACCTTTAATTAATGTATTATATCTATTAGTTATTGTTGATGAGCACTATTCTATGGTAAAATGTTTTTTCAATCTTAACATCATCCCAATTAAGTTTCATATAACTGAGCTAAATTGTGAAAGAGTGAGAAAAAGCCAGAGAGGAAGAGAGCAACATGACAGAAGGGAGACTGATGATGAAAAACACCAACAATAACTCATCATTTGTCTGTATCAAGGGAGGACATAATAAATGGAACAGCTTCTGGGTGTCACTTATATGGAACCCAGTGAGACAGCAGAGAGTACTGAGTGTCTGTGAACTGTCGGCTGCAGATACCCGGCACTTCACCTCTAAATGCTCCTCGGCTACATGTCGTGCCCACATCACACAGAGGCACTAATCCACTCTGATGCCATAGAAAAAGAGTTAAAGAACTGACATGCTCAATGTCCCACAGGCGTGTGTGTGTCAGAGATTTTGATTGTGTGTGTGTGTGTGTGTCAGACATTTTGATTGTGTGTGTGTGTGTCAGAGATTTTGATTGTGTGTGTGTGTGTGTGTCAGAGATTTTGATAGTGTGTGTGTGTGTGTGTGTGTGTGTGTGTGTGTGTGTGTGTGTGTGTGTGTGTGTGTGTGTGTGTGTGTGTGTGTGCGTGTGTTTAAAGCACCAGATGGCAGCTCTACATGCAGGACAGGTGTTCTGGTGGAGAGAGGTCAGAGCACTCTTTACACCCCCAACCCCGAACAACCAAATATCATCTATATACTTCTATATAATCATTCAAGAAATCTCTGTGTGTCTCTTTGTGGCTCGCATATCTCAAGAATCATTCACCTCATCTGCTTCTCAACTGGCATTTAATGTGCCCAAGGAAGTGTGTGAAATACAATCAATATCAATAAAATGTGAATAAACAGGTAAGGAGCACCTTCCCTTTCACAGTGTTACAAAGAAAACTGCCACCAGCATCACTGCAGGTCAAACAAACAGCCTCTTCCAAACAGGCAGGTTTAGAATGGAAGCTGAAGTTTAGTTCAATATAAACATGGTAATATGATCAAAACAGTGACAAAATGCAAAAAAATGCCTTTGTGTCTTGTGAAACCAACATTCTGCTTTTAAATTAGCCAAGAAGAAATCATTCTCACCATATCGACCTCCTTTCACCAGAAAGTTCTTGGACTCTAATCAAATTACTTCCCATAAAGTATTGAGTACATCAGCAGCTATAACTATGGAATATAGCTGCTTCAAGCCACAGAGAATAGAGGCAGAATCATTTATAGGCAGCTGAGACGTTACAAAAGTTTCTCTTCAACTTAAAAAGGCCAAAAAAAATATCCTGATAGGACTTTTGTTCATTTTCATTTCGTATTTGTCCAGATTGTATTGTTACATTAGTTGTATATAGTAGCTACATCCACTTTTTGTTGGTTTATAGTTTTTTCTATGCTTGGTTTTAGGTCTTAAAGCTGCTGATTATTTTAGTTTGATTGAGGACTCATGTAATTTCAAAGAGCTACACATAACACATTTAAAAAAGAAGTATGTGCTAAAGTGGCCTCATACTGGGACCCCCTGGTGTGTGTGGGCCTCGGATCCCTTGTCTCACATCTGCTAACAAGTATATTGCTTTTCATGAGGTTCAGATTCACTGGATTTCTCCCCTTTCACAGTCCGTTTAGTATTTGTGTGCAGTGACTGAGAGCGAAAGCGATCATCCTTCTCCTTCTGCAGTTTTCTACACACCTATTCTACCCAGCAGAGTGTATCCAGATTACAGTTAATCCTAAACGCCACAGTCAGACTCCTGACAGCAGCTACGAGGTGCTGACATATCAACTCCGTTTTCTCACTGCTGCAATTTAAGGCCGATTTAAAATTCTATTGAGCTTCCTTCAGGCACATCCTCAATTAGACAGAGTAGGGTGATCCGACTTTCTACATGTGACTTTCAACTCTTCTAAAAGGCACATTCAAAATCTTTACTTGAACTAGGATCTCTTTTTTTATGTTATACAACTGTTCCTTGGTGAAGTGTTTTTTTTCACCTGTGCTGAGGAGGTGGTTTTCAGCTTGTCTGTCTGTTGGTGTATTTGTAAACAGGATTACACAAAAACTACTCCACAGATTACCACGAAAGTTGGTGGAAGGATGTAGTATGGATGGTGGACGAACCCATTTATTTTTGGTGTTGATCCAGATTCTTTAACATTGTGCGTTTTTTTAAATATAGGCATGTTAATGGGACTAATTTTTAAGAGTGTCTAATTTGGTGCAATGAGCAAGATTTGGTGTTTCTTGTTTGACTTTAAGGAAACTGTTGGGCCTTGGTGGTGTGGTTTCTTTTTTTGCATGTGTATTGGGCTTAGTGTAACCTATAAGTCCCAGTCTGTATCAAGACATTTATACAGTTTCTCAGTTTTTCTCATTTTGCCCCCTGTCACTTTACTCATTGAGAGATGGAGGCACAAAAAATAAAAATAGAGTTCAAAGCCAAGAGGACAAGATTCTGCAGCAGAAAAACAACTTTAGGGAGAAAAGGGAAGAAGAGAAGCAGAGACTGAAAAGGTAGGGAATGTGTCAATTAAACATAATCTCCCCCGAGTGCAGAACAAAAACTTCATTCACCTAGTTAGAGAGGCAACTGCAGCGTGTGTGCTATGAACGAGGACAGTCTGAGTACTGAAGATGTCAAAGACACAGTTTCCTCATGTGTAGAAACTCACTGCTGAACAAGAAACACTGTAACTAAGCTGAGTAACAGTCGAGATGCATAGTCAACCAAAACAAATGCAGAGAAGGAGTAAAGGAGATGTCATGCTGCCTATTAACATTCTCCACTTGCTCTTCTTGTGCTACATGGTGTTTGTTGTGGTACGATTGAGTCTAAAAGTGAAGATTTAGCAGAACTCAAGACAAGCTGAGACTTGTGGAGAGGAAACGAAAGAAAGAAGAAGCTCTTGTTCACTGAATGACTAACTTCACCTTCTGGTGTCTAAAGGCATTTTCCAGATTCATACATTTTGGTTAAAACTGCCTTTCACAGACACTTGCTAATGATACCCATGTGTATCACATGCAGAGAATTCAAATTTGATTAAGAGTCAATTTGGTACTATAGCTGAAATTCTTCAGAACTTAAAAACATGTGAATGAATTGTTTTGATGGATTTACCAAAGTCCTAGAAATGAAATAACTGAAATAACTGTCAACAATTTGACTTTGTAAATATGCTTTTTGAGAAGATGTGTGTCGTAATGACTTCATACATATCAATCTTCATGTGCGCAAATGAAAAATGAGCATTAACACAACGTCCTTGTCGCCAATAGACACAACAACTGCAGTGGCCTCAGTAGCTGCATACTTCGCTGTACTATTGTAGACTCATCACATCCAGATCTTTTTGTTATGAACCATTCTAGATTTATGTGATTTAAGCCAAACAACAGACAACCTTATGTAGATCCTGCTACCAAACATTACGCTGTTAAAGAAAAACAAGTTGACACCTTATAAATTCACTTGTGGGAAACTAAAACTCAATGTACAGCGGTTGCCGCAAGCACATAGTTGTTTAAAATTATTATATTTACCATAAAAATAGACGCTTCTATGTAGCATGAAATGCCCTAATCCCATGACACTAAATGCCTAGTTTGAAATTCAGACGTACGCTGACAAGCCTACAGGGTAAAACTGAATAATTGATAGGAGATATTTTTTAATATGCACTCAGCATGATACCTTAAACAACCTGAGATGAACAATATGTTTCAAGCAGTTGAGACCAGATTCAGCCTCCAGTCCAGCTTAACTCAGTCGTGCACAACTATGGCCTGTGAACTGTGTCTCTGACAAGAAAGTTGATCTTTTTTCTAGATGATTCAACTGATTCAATGCATCAGCCACAAGATGATGACATTCCTCTTTCAGGGAATATGATGAAAAAAGAAATAGGTCAGACAGACTTGCTTTTAAAGAAAGACATGGTCATAGATACTTTTAGACTAAAATCATTCAGTAAAACTCTCATGGAACATCATAAATCTGACGGGCTACTGGCTTGTTTGTCAGTGCTATGAAAGCCATGTGGCCCGCTCAGTAGATCACACATCATTACGGCAATGCCTTTTAAGACTAAACACCTATTGTCAAGGGCAACATAGTTAATCACGGTCCCATTTAAGAAACTACATAAAATGTAGTTGCAAGAAGAAATCTGTTTTCATGTACACTTAGCTGCACTCCGTAGAGAAAACGTATCTGACTGGGAACCAGAAGAAATGCATGAATGTTCTTTTACTACTCAAAATGTAATTTAATCCTCAGCTCATTTTACAGATAACTCCCTGAGAAAAGCATTGAACTGAGAAACCTTTACGTTCTGTTGCACAAATGCAACAGACGGATTTTGAAATGTACTAAATATGAAAAAAATAATTAACTGGAGAAAAAAGACTTGTAAATATGCACAGGAGAGCAGGGAGAGGTTGTCACACGTGTCTTCACTTACTGTTGGTTTTGAGACGTGCGGGCTCACTGTTGCGACTTCCTGCCTGGTTGATGGCCTTCACAAAGAAGATGTAACGGGTGCCGCTCTGCAAGCCGTGCACTGTGTAGTGGTTCTGCTTGATGTTTGGTACGATCATCCAGCTGTCCGCCGAGTTGTACAAACCTGGCAGATACACACACACACACACACATGAATAAACACATTCTGTTGATACTTTCGAGATAAGCGGAGCTCCAGTGTTTCCTGCTGAGAATCTTTTCTACTTTGTTTAACACAGTGAAAACAATTCTCAACAGCCCGAGCAGTGTCTTATTTCTTTCTCTAAATCTGATGTGACTCATCACACAGCGCACAGAGACAATACAACTGCTGATGTTATGCAACACTAATGTGTTCATACTCACAAGTCCCATCTCCTCTTCATCAGGTTTATCATGGCATTCTAAGTTGACTCTATTACCCATTTAGATGAGGCACTTTTACTCCGTGCATTTCTTTCGTGACTGCCTGAGGGTGAAAGAGTGCGATAGCCTTTAATGTTCAAACTTGGGCAATACCGACGTCCCCCCAGTTGGTGAGTGCTTTGATTCAAAGAGCCTTGTAGTGGAGGGTTAGTGATGGTTGGGTTCGCTCGGCAGTCACCTGCCTCTAAACACAGTCTTTTTCAGTCTCTCAGCTGCAGCCAACTGTGAAGGATGAGAATGAAATCTCAGCTCAGGGCAGAGGAGAGGATTGTCAACAGTGAGGTGCTCCTTTGGCCTCAAGTCTCGTGCGAAATAACAGGGAGGAATTTATACGGTTTCACCTTAACTGACCCATATTACTTTTTCTTCTTTTTGTAATATGAAATGTAGTTCACCTGATTCCACTGCTGAATAAACAACTTTAAATACAAGATGAGTAGTTTGTATTAAGGTGGAGTTGTTGTGGAAAGTTATTTGAATCAGATATAGCAATTTTAACAATATAACATTAAGCTATATGGTTATTTGGGATGTTTTTATATTGTTATGGCCAATTGGAAATTGAAATTTATCAAACTAACAGCTGAACTTATACTTATACTTACTAAATATACAAATATAAATAAGTTACAAACTTTTAACACATTTGCATAACAAAATATCACAAATAAATAAAAACCATAACAGTTTCAGTGCTTAATACAAAATGCTCCAGCTCTCCATCAATTGTCTCCATCAGGGCTCAGCACACTCACATCCTTCTGCTTCAAATATATGTGTTGCCGGCTGCTTCATTTTTTTCAAGTTTGTCACGTGCTTCACTTTAAGCTGAATTGTTTTCACACATTAGCTACGCGTCCCGATGTCAGAATCCTTTCGTGTGAAATACAGCCACACTAAATGACCATTTAGCTTTAGGCACTTTGTGCCGTCTCGAGTTTGCTGTGTTTTGCGGAGATTTTTACAGGATAGTTGATAAGAACTGGATACATCTTTGTTATATCTTGACCTTTAGCAACACCAGGATGTACCACCAAGATGTGCCAACAGGAAAAAATGTTTTATGCACAAACATTTGTGAGGCAGTGCTAAAAAGAGCCACTGTCCACCACGCTTAAATAAAACTGCTTTCACCCACCTGAACAAATTCCCAGTGCATTCCAGTGAACCCTTGCCAAAGCCTCTTGTTAAGCAGCGCTACAGCCGAGGATAATGTTTGTAGAGTTTAAAACAGAATAACAATCCCTTCTTATAGTCTCATCTCACCCTCCCCAGTGCAGAACTGCAGGGAAATACAAATTTTGAAAGGGAGAGAGCTCTAAGGGCCATGCCTGATGCCATGTCCCTTCTGGTGAGGATGCGCCGTGAATTATTGAGCAAGATGGTAACAGCATGCATAAGTAAAAGCTGAGAGTCTGCTTGTAAATATAAATACTTCACAAGACGCAAATAAGGCCTTTAAAAGTGAGGCGGCTTTAACAATGAATGAGGGGAAGGGACTCTTAGAGTTAGAGTGAAGGCTGTGCCTTCACAAATCTTTCGAGCCCTTCACGATCTCTACGCAGACGAAGAAAACTGAGGAGATACCTTTAAGAAGAGAGAGAAAGAAATGAGTTTAAAAGCGCTTTCTTTAAAACACGTTTTTAAAACGATAGCCAGCAGATTTACCAGCATTTTCTTTGCTGTTTTCACAAAAAGTGATATTGCTCTACTGGGACAGCTGTTCCACGTTGTCAAGGAAATTATGCCTCCCACCTGTTGTTTTAGCCGCATCCAGTTAAAATCAGGGAGGTTGCGATGTTCTGTGGGCTTTTAAAAAAGACGATACAACAAAAGACGAGGCAGAAGGACTTTGCGCTGTTCCATTTTAAAGCCTTTTGATCTCCATAGCACCTCTGCGTTTCTGCTGAATCAAATTAGGTCAGCACACAGCAGTGCTCTATCACTACTTCTGCAACTGAAAAGGGGATTTCTGACGCCAGCCGTGCTGCTTTACAGACCACTGTGACTTCAAAGTGTGTTGGAGGAGTGAGCGAATGTGCCACTGGAAAAAAGGGGGAAACAAGAGAGGAAACACGTCAGCTGATGTCTTGTATCCAGACATCAAGTGCGTCTTTGTGTGTGTGTGTAGTGTGTGTGTGTACGTGGTGTGTGTTTGTGTCTGCGTGCATCAGATGAGAAGCGAGCAGAAACACAAAGTACCCTGGGATTGGATGAGGGTTTGTCTTTGATGATGCAATATGGAGTTAATGGTGACAGTGTGCGCTTCTGTGCACGCGTGTCTAAATGAGTATGTGTTGCATATGTGTGCATGTGCTCCTCTTTTAATTTGTTAAGGAAGAACATTATGTGTGTATGAGCAGCTGTGCCTCGGCATAACTTCACTGTTTGTGTGTATGCAACGAGTGAAAACTTTCAAAACTCATCACTCGATCAAACATTGCTTCAAAGTTTGATCCTGCTGATACTGTGACAGACGCCCTGTTGAGATACAGAGAGAAGGAGGTTTAACCAAACACTGGGCCGTCCTCGTACCCACTGTGATACCTGTGATAATCATGTTATTACTACGCCACAGGCTGCTGCTTATGAATACACATGAAAGACGGATATGAGCTGCAGTCAGCAGGTAGGTATTTCTAGAAAAAAGGACAAATAGAAAGATAGATAGATTTATCCATATCCCACCATTAGGTGCTGGATGAGATCAGAGCAGGTGCATGGACTTCTTCTTTGTCCAGACAGGGACAATAAAAATTGTGTACAGTCTGACAGGAAGTGATTTTCAATGAAAACAGAAAAGTGTAGAATCTGCTCTCAAACATGGAAGGACTTTAGGGATCTAATGAGGATATTTGGCTTCTCAAGAGCTGGCGCTCTGTGGTCAGATATCCAGCTACAAGCTAAAGGCCACCAGGGAAGCCATAAAGGAACATGGCCATAGAAGCTTCATTAATCCTCTCAAGTCAATTTAGTTAAGTGGATCTGACCCGACAGGCCGGGTTCGGACAACAATTCGGACATTTTCAGGTCCGGTGACATTGTCTGGTCCATCTACTAGATTTTTTTACATTGCCTGTTACTGGAATCACATAAAACAAGCAATAACCTTCAGGGACAGGGTAACACGACAGCAGCACAGCTTCTATTATCTACATCAAGTACATCAGGTCTGGCTACATTAGTTTCCTCTCTTAGGCTTGGACAAATGCTGACAGAAATATTTGGCCGGAGCTGAACTTGAATAACAATCCTGTTGGAATGTTTGTAATTATATCTTTTGCCTCCATTTTAAGTATTAATAATCATAATAAAGTTCAACATTTTGGATAAAAGTTATTTTATTTCTTACCATGAGTCAGATGAGAGGACTGATACAATTCTCATGTATGTATGCTGAATATAAAGCTATGTAGCCAAAGGATGGTTAGCTTAGCTTAGCATAATGTTAGGAAACAGCTGCTATTGTACAAAAGTACAGAATATTCACCAGCCGTTGTAAAGCTAAGTAATTAACATATAGTATATCTTGTTTGGTCAAATAAGTGCATTCTCCAAAATATCAAAGTACCAATGCATTCATATTATGAATATTAAAGTGGACAAGCATATGCTAAAAGGTGAACTTGCTCTCGGTCAAATCTGAGTCAGCAAAAAGGCGGCACGTCATTTATGGCCTTCATTACCTCTTAGCGCTGCGTTATTGATGAACACATTAGGAGGTAGAATTTAATTATCAAGGTTATATACAAATAGTGTTACATCAGCATTACAGTCTGAGATAAAAGCACAATTTTAAGAGCGTGTTAATCAAAACTGAAGACCAAAGTAGAAATCACCTACTGTTCCCTCTCTAGATGAATTGATCAACAATTACACTCAGCTAGTCCGTTTTAATTTCCCTCTTGTTCTCTCTGTGCAGGGATGGAGATCTTACCATACAAGACGATTCACCACTATGTGTGTGTGATGTAGAGGAGAGAAGGTTGACTATATACAACATGTGAATACAAACTGTAAAAGAAATGGCAGAGGGGTCTCAACAAAAGACCCCTGCAGCTACAGAGGGCCACAGGTAACAGCTATTCAATTACAGTACAGACATCTTTACTTTAAGTTGTATGTGGCTTTCTGACACTGCTCACATTTCTCTGTGGTATTTGGTTTACTTGCTGGTTTTATTTCTGCTGCTGCTGTGCTTGGATGCTCCTGCAGGGGCAGGGCTCACCAGACCCCACAACCCCCATTCCCCTCCTCATGGGAGGCTGAGGATGAGAGAGGGAGACGGAGCCGGGATTGTGCTCAAGTGGGAGCGTTTAGCCACTTGGAAAGTTTTTAGAGAAATGCAATGGTAGAAACTCAAGTGGCGCTGCAAGCTAAATGGGTTCTCTCTTTGTCAGTTTCTCCTGTGAGTCTCAGAGGACACTGTGGCAGCACGCGGCTGAATATCTGAGTCGCTCAGTCTCACAGCTGAAATGTATCCTGATGTTTCAAATGGCTGGGGCACTTGAGTTGCATGGTTAGATGGAGAAATGTCAGGCTATGCAGAGAGGAAGAGAGGAGATGATGAAAAGGATCGGGGGGGGGGCACAGGTGTGTGTGTAGGCGATTCTGTACATTAATCCTGTCCTCCTCACGTCAGTAAGTGGTAATTTCCACCTCCCCTGTGCAACTATTATCCACTCAGATTTCACCTACCTTCCTCCACAGTGGTCTCTTTCCCTTCATTTATATAGTGATAGACATCCCGCCATGATCCGTAAATGTAAATGTGCAAATCCTGTTCATGATATTAGAATTTTGAAAAAGAAATTTACAAGGTTTTCAAATGAGAAAGACAAATAGACTGAAATCATAACTTTGTATTTGTCTAGCAGTCGCACTGTGTGACTTGGTCAACCGATTATGGGAAAACAAACAGGACACATTCTGGTAGAATATACATAATATGTGAAAGACTTGATTTATTTTACTTGGTGTGATACAAACATTAAAAGCTTTTGTTTAGAAATGGAAGAGGGCAGCAAAGAGGACAGACTAAAGCTGGACAGCAAATCTAGTTTATGGTATAGTTTGATTAAAAATTGAAGTATTGGGGTGCTCCAATTTATTTCTCATTCTAATAGCTTAGACTTCAGCGAGTGTACTTCTTTTGGGTTTGTGTATGTGTGTGTAAGTGTGAACTGACCTAAATGTCATTCGAACTATATTTGATAGATTTAATAATGTTTGTACAGATAATTATAATCTGCTTATTTCTCATCTACAGTACAGATCTACGTTTCTGTATTATCATACCTCTGTGAGTGTGTGTGTGTGTGCGTGTGTGTTTGTATGCGCATGTACACTCACTGATGAAATTAGTCTGGCCGGTGTAGATGGTGTACTGCAGCTCGTAGGAGGTGACACTGAATTCGTCCTCTGACGTCCAGTGAACAGTGATGGTGTCATGGGAGGCGGTGCAGAGCTCGTCTCTTATGCACGGCGGGTTGGGAGCTAAACATGGAGGAAACAACATCACGACTCACAGTCAGAACATAGGCTGTATATGTCAAATGTTTGATTTAATATAGAGTTCAGAAAAGTTTTGTGCAAACTTGCATACTTTTCAAAGTTTTCTCATGTTGCCAGCAGCATCATAGAGACTATACTCTTACCTGTTAGATAATCTAGTCCTTCTAAAATCTTCTTCTCTCTGGAAAAATCCAGGGCAAAGTTGTCAAATGCCTCGTTCAGGTTGACGTCAGGGATGAGTACTTGGGAGGAAGCCGTCGCCATGGCAACCCTGTAGCAGAAGTGGTAAGGATAAGGGGTAAGGAAGAGAAAAATGTCACCAGAAGAGAGGGGGAGAGGTGAGGGAGAAGAGGAGGGGCAGGAGGTCGCATGAGGAGACGAGGGGAAAAAAGGGGGAGAGGGGTGAAGACAAGGTTGAAAAATGTAAGGAGAGAAATGAAAGAGAGGAGAGAGAATTAAATCAGAATTAGTGAGTAAAAGATAAGAAAATAAAAGATGTAGAAGTGCCACAGTATCAAACAGAACTGTCTGCATCCCGTCCCACATTCCTACCTGAGTGTTTGATTGTACACACACATTGTTACACTGACGCAGTTTTTTACAGCTTTGTGGAAACTTGTGCCGACTTTTGCTTTGAGCATCGGTGTGTGTGTGTGTGCGTGTGTGTGTGTGTGTGTGTGTGTGTGTGTGTGTGTGTGAACCACAGTGGCTGCAGGGTTACTGAGCAGTGCCCATACACCAGAGCTATGCTGGTCCTCAAGACTTTCATTCCTCATTAAGGAGAAACCAGCAAGTCAATAACACGCCTCGGTAGGTGCTAGACGAAAACAAAAGCTAAGTCCCAGCCAGAGTAAAGATGCTACACCAGCTACCTATTTTGCAGATGGACATCGAAAACCTGCAGAAGCTGAGGAAGGGATGAAGGAAACTGCAGTGCTGCAGAACTGGCCTCTTAAATGATGGATGATTTCCAACCGAGGCCTGACACTGAGGATTAATACAATGTTGATTTCACTAGTCACCTTATTCTAAGATTGAATTTCCTAGAAAAAAAACTGTTATCGCACAAAACTTATTGTTGGCATTTGATTAAAAAACAACAACAAATCTGTGTAGGCAAATAATTAAAATTTTAAAAATTTTATAGAGGGGGAAAAGCGAGTAAAAAAAAAAAAAAACAGAAAAACACACTCTCAACTGCACTTGAAATTAATTGAAATCAGATTGATTCAATGGAATCAGAAGATAGGCAGACTGGTTCTCAGTGCCTGTTACACTTTTAATAAAAAGACAGAGGAATGCAATAATGAAGAAAGCCCCAGAGCACAGGAGGGAGGAAGGAGCCCTTGTCTGTGAGAGCATCTGTTTATGTTTTGGGTTTTGTTTTATGTGTAAATATTTCCATCTTATTTGTGAGAACAGATCAACAAGCTGTGTAAATATGCAATTTATAAATATTAAAATAGGCCTTCATGAAAAACAATAAAAAAAAGACTGACTAAAATAATTGGCAAATATAAAAGCCATTTACAAATAAACATTCTACAAATAAAAAAATATGGATATATTCAATTCATTTAAGTAAATGAAAAGCTTTCGTGCATATTTTTCGAAGCTGAGACAAAAACCAACAGGGTCTTTGATATTAGGGCTGTTGGTGTTGATAAACGTGTCATTGTAGTTTCATATTTCATTGTTAATAAGTAGGCTACATGAAGCTCAGTTAACAACAGCTATTAAACAAACGTGTCACTGTAGCAACAGTAAACACACTTCAATACTTGTTCTACCTCACCTGTGTTTGTGTGTGTGTGTGTGTGTGTGTGTGCGTACGTGGGTTCACACATCACTCACCTTTCTGCTACATTTCGGGCGGTCTGGAGGAAGCGGGCGTGGTCGTTCTCCTTCAGGCTCTGCTCGGCTTGTGTGATGAGCGCACTGGAACGTTCCAGACACTGGCGACAGTTTGCGATCTGTTGAGCCAACTTACGCAGTTTCATCACCTGAGAGACAAAAGTACAGTGCATGTTGAAACAATACTGATTTACATCCATTCGCTCAATCTGAGGCCCTGTAAGGCGAGTGTCCACTCGCTGCCATACACAAATCTCAAGACAAAAACAGCTCTGTGGTGCTATTGATCTTTTATGTTCATCTCCTGTGGCTGAAAATAACTTTCTATTTGCTGAGGGCGACTCCCATTCACTCTTCTTCACACAATGCAAGGGTGTGCCTCAGAGATTCTTAAACCCCAAACCAAAAATGAATTTGCATCACAAAATAGACCGATCTCAGTGTGAGTTATTCATCATTTTGACAGTTTCTAATCCAAAAATATGTGCAACACTTCCAGGAAATAAAGAGTTGCTGCCAAATAACTATGCAGAGTCAGCAACTGTCCCACCCCCACACCAAGATGAGTCCAAGGTGAAACCAACAAGTTGTGATATTGCAAAGTATAAATAGTTGCAGTTTAATCAGCGTAAGAGAACAACAACATTAAAATACCCTGTAGCACAAACAGTAAGCAGATAACAATATGTGTGGAGGTGAGACTGGCAAAACTAAAGAAATGGAGCAGTACCATGGACGACTAGAGGGAGGGTCAGTCTAGCCAGTAGTTCAAATGGACGCCCATAAGACACAAGAAAAAATTCAAATATTTGCAGAATTTTTTGAGAATTGTCAAATGTAATGTTACTTCACAGTCACAGGGACACATAATGAACAACGCAGCCGCTTTCGCCATCAAATGATCACAAACTTCTCCACAGTCGCCATGTTTGTTGTCAGAAGCTCGCTCCTCTGTACTGCCCTCTAGTGGATGCATTGCACAATAACTTTGCCAACGTAATAGACGCATGGGAGTATGTGATGGTGACATCATCTGATTCTTTTCATACAAGCAGCATAAATGGGCCTTATGTGTCTCTCACAAATGTAAATGCTCTTTGTGTCTGATGGCTGTGAGACACTCATTAATAAACACTCTATGTCCTTTAGCAGCACACACACGCACGCGCACGCACACACACACACACACACACACACACACACACACACACACACACACACACACACACACACACACACACACACACACACACACACACACACACACACACACACACACACACACACACACACACAGTGACACTGTGACACAGACACAGACACAGACAGGAAAACATGGAGACAGGAAGTCACAAAGAATGCAGCAGAGAAGACAAAGTGCTGGTTATGGGGTCAGAGTTGAAATCGCCACATTCGCTCACTGACCTTATGACCGTGTTGCACAATAGAGGAGCAGAGGTGAATTACATAATTGTTGTCTGATATAGCAGCAGCAAGAAAGTTGTCCGAAACTTGTATGTGTCTATTTTATTCTATGTGGGTTAAAAATGCTGATAAAAGGTTTGCATATAAACACTGAACATGAAATTGGTGTGTGGAATTCAATAGTATCAGCACAGATAACTGAGGGAATAAAATGTCAGAGCAAGGACAAGAGGATGTCTTTATTAACCTGATTCATCTTCATTACAAACAACCATGCTGCGCACATCGAGAGGCAGGTCAGTCAGTCAGGTCAGCGATCAGACTCTTTACACATAAACACACAGGGTTTTGTAATTCAGTCTATTTTGTCAACTGTAATATAATTTCCAACAGAGCCTTAGGAAGCCATGTGATGCCAATTTGACATTAAAGTAATCCATTTATCTTCATTACTGCTCATATCCTGATCCCCAGATGAACTTTTGTGAAGTGAAACTCTCCGCAGGAAGTAAAGCAGGGCTGTCTGTGCGCTCCGACTCACAACGAAAGGCACAATACTATAAATACCAGCTTGTTTTATTGAGTGCATCTCTGCAATTGTGATAAAATTAAACCTTCGTGAACTTTTTAAATGGCAAACAAGTTGTTTCATTGTCTGAAAACGGCAAACTTCCAGAGCGCCCAGATCTCTAAACCCAAAATAAAACTTAAAAAGACACAGAAAGACGCCAACAATTACCAGTGCCCTACAGGATTAGTCATTTGTGTTTTCAGCAATGTACTTTTGCTCGCAGCGCTTGAATTATGCAAATAATAAGAAAAATAACTCACCGCAAGAGGCTTGACATCAAAAGCTCTTAAAGAATCATAGCAGTATCTAATGTGCACTTTCTGCTGCTCTTGCTTAGAGGCCTCTACCAGACACTGGCGATTTAATGGTGTTTTCAATTGATGTCTTAACTGCTCTTCATCTGAGTCATCTGTTGTCCCTATGAATGACATTCGGGTACATTGTTGACTGCACAGAGGAGAAGCTAGACAGGTTTAATGGATGGGTTATTATTTGGCAACGTATCCAGCAAACAACAATTCTAGAGATTATTATCCCCCTCTCTTAGAATAATGGACACGGTCTGTCTGTGTTGTTTTCTCAGGTTGTTGTGTCTGCTTCTTTTACAGCTGAAATAAAACAAGCTTTAATATTGAAGTGCCAGACCGTCAGTATTACAGTTTGTTTTTTTGTTTTCTATGCGGTAATGAAATGTGGCTGGAGCCTGCTTTCTTATAGGCTGCATTACTTTCACATTTGTCAAGAAAAACAACAAACTGAACCTCAAGAGTTACTAAAATTATAAATATAATAAAGGAATTATAATGTATTATTTGTTGGCATGCAGTACACTTAGCACAAATAGTTTTTTGCAAGCGAATACATTTTTGCAGATTACAGACGGAAACCTGAAAATAAATGACTGTCAAGTGAAAACAGTTCACAGAGTCTCTCGATGTCTTCAGTGTAGAAATGAACTCTGGGAGAAAATCTGTCAGCGATCCAAAGGTTTCAGCTGTCGCAGATGAGAATGAGCGAGGAATCAACTTGCTACATCAGTCTGCTGCTAATGGCTACACTCAATGAGAAAGTGACCTGCCTGCAGACATCTGGCTGGAGAAGAAGCCGCCAAATTATGTTGCTTTGTCAAATGGCTCATGGAGGATGAGAAAATTGCAGTTCAAATCCATCCAGTGTTTTAGCAATGGTAATTCCCATGGCACAAAGTGCAACCATTCACCGAAATGTGAAGGATTACTTCAAGAGTTTATTGCCTACTTAACCATGGAGCTCATTTGTTTCCATATTACACTTCTGTGTCACTGCATAAAATGTGAAAAGGAATTCGTGCCATGACAATGGCAGGTACGCAATGCATGATGGTACATATTGCTCGGTTAGTGACGATCGGTTGTGCACTTCTTTTCCAGAAGTTCAGTGGGATATAATGAGTCCACAGTACAGTGTATGAAAGATTTACATAAACATAAACTTAACACTCAGACAGCCCTACAAAATGGCAAATTCTCTAAATGGTGGATTATATAGTGATTAGTGAGTGATTCAGACACAGTTTATATCTCATTTATTTACTTACTTACAGCCTAATGATTTGTATCTCCAGCCGTGTGCCCGAACCTCCACCTCTAAACGATTTACCTATAGTGTCAAACTAATTTTGGCATTGCCTCTAAGATACAGCTGTCATTAAGCACACAGCCACAAGGGGTCCTTCCTCGTCAGGTACTGTAAATGTAATTAAAGGTTGTTTGCCAAATGCTTAATTTGCATTTTCCACCTCTAAAAGCCAAATGAAGGTAAGAATAAATCTGTTTTGAAACTATCTTAAAACCTGAAAAAGGGATTTGAGTTGTTAATCCTCAAGGCTCTGGAGGAGCAGTTAAAATAATTTTGAAGATGAGAATGAAAAACAGAAAGAGGGAAAGAGGACAGGCAGTCATATGATTTAAAAGAAAAATGAACACCTGCACACACCAGGCCTTGGGAATACTGTGTTTTGTTTGGGCAGGGAGAGATTAGGCATGACTGCTGAGTCTCCTTAGAGAGAGACTAAGCTTGTTAAGAGGGGGTGATACAGAGAATGGGAGCACCTTGCACAGGTCCGCTCACCATGATCACGTCCACATAATCCTGTTTTTCTGTTGCAGAGTCACTTCTGAACACTCTCCATGCCCACACTGTCGTCGGCAGCAAAACAACAGCATCAGTAGTTTGTTTCAATACTCAAAATGACCTGCCCTCTCCTCTTGTCTCCTCCTCTCCTCTCCTCTTATTTCATCTCCTTCACCTCTCTATCTCTTCTATTCTCCTCTCCTCTCCTTCACATTCAACAGAGAGATTACTCGAATAACTCAAAGTGCATTTGATTAATCTTCCTTGACCCTTAAACAGCCTTCATCCTACTCTTAAATATTAACACATCATCTGCACACTGACATCAATCAAACCCTCCTCTGGTGTTTTATGTGTTTTTGCAAACTCTCACCTCTATCTCCTGTATTCTCACTCACCCAGACAGCCCTCCACACACCCAGACTCTCAGGAGAACAAGCCTTGCTCTTTTTCTGCAGTCACTGCGGACACACAGTGACACACTTCCTCCCTCTGTCTCTCACACACACATACACACACACACACATCAACACACACATGCTCAAGTCCTTGTGCTCAGTGTTTGGAAATCTTTCATCTCTCGACAAAGCTCTTCTGCTGCCTCAGAGCATCCTCCACAATCGCTTAAAACCTCACCTCTGGGAGGGTGAGATTTAGAGTTTGCCTGTCCTGAAACCATGGGCACTCAAGGGGGACAAACCACCCATTTTAACATCGGAGGGACTGTGCGCGCACACGCACACACGTTCACACAGACACACACACACATAACAGTGAGAAGTGGAAAATCTTTGAAACAGCAGCACAATGTTCAGAATTGTTTTTGCTGCTGCCTCAAATTCTTTCCACACACTTTTAGGTTGGTTGGCTGCATGTGGGACACGCTGCTGCTCTCTCTCTCTTTCTCTTTCTCCTCACTTGTCTCCCAAGCGTCCATGTGGGGTTCGTTTGGGTAAACAACCAAAAAAAACATAGATGCCTGGACAAATATATTCTGTCCGCAGCAATCACAAACCTCTGGCTCTGTACCAGTGGACAGCGACCCAGAGCTTCCTGAAGATGTTTTTGGCAGTTTGGCTGCTTTAAATGGCAGCAAGACATAACTACTGGAACTCATGAATTATTAATGAACCACTGGGGTGTGAATGCAATAAAGTCCACATCTCTGTTATAAACCTAAAACTCCATTAATCAGTGTGGTTTATATGGACAATAAATCAAATGGTTATGTGTGTTGTCAAATTGGCCTGTAAAACCCACAGACAGTTATCCTTCAACTATGTGTCTTTATGGAGCCATTTAGCCACTCTTAGCTCGTTGTTTTGGATACACACACAGATAACCAGATTCTGTCTTAACGCTCCCGTCAACACCGTTTCCTGCAATGGACGGGACGGTTAGGGTACTGGTTGGCAGTTGTTTGCCTCCACCAACCAGTCAAGTTGCAGTTTACATCCATGTCTCTCCGGACTAATATAATGAAATAGATGCGGTCAAGTCTTTGAAGGAATGTGTTAAATTGTATAAAGTGTATGTTGTAATAATTAGATTTGGATTCTTGAGTTATAGCCGAGAATCTCCTTGAGTCAAAGTGGATTTTTGTGCCAAGTGTATTAAAGTCCCCTCCAGGCATTCATGTTCCTAATGTTCCCTGTGTTCATTGGCCAGACACGAGGTGTCCAAAAGTTTGTTCCAAAGAATTCCCTCGAGGAATTCCTGAGATACAGGACAGACAGGCGGGCAACCCTAAAACACAAAGCCTATGGCCACAGCTGTCGCCAGTGCTGAGGCATAAAATCTCTAAAGAACAAACTGTATGGTAATTGCTCAGAGCCAAACAGCTGACATGGAAAGCTAACAACTAGCTGGTAAGGGAAGTTAAACATGTAGAAATCAAAAATTTGAATTGACGTGCATTTATTAGGTGGTCAGAGACATGGCGTCAATGTCAGTGCAGCTAAAACTATTGCTTAAACCCTTCCTTATTTCCATGTAGTCAAACCTCTCTCTCTCTCGCTGGATCTGCACCTGAGTATAAATGGGCCACGTGGCAAAACTTTACCTTTGACTCTTTGATCTTCACAGCGATGACCTGCTTTCTCTGGCGAATGATCTCCACCAGTTCGTCACACTCCTCCACCAGTTTAGCTTCATGCATGGCTGTGTTCACCTGGAGAGAGAAGCACATACAGAATTAAAATACCCTCAGAGACTCACTTGCTAAAAACACGCTGATTCTCATTGGATGAAAAGTGTCTCACAGCTCATACAAATGGGTTCATTGCTGCAGGATTTAAAATACTGCTTGTGCATGTACATAACAGCCGTATCTGATTATACAGGAGAGATCACAATACACTGAGATCATGCTGACATTATGTAATCTCAAAGATAAACATAAACACAACAACTCAAATAGATGGAGGGTTGCTGGAGTGCAGTAAGTAAAAACTGGCCTGCGTCGAGATTCATTCAATCAGTTTTAGTTTCCCATGTGATGATTTGATAGATTCTGTGATCATTCTCAGGCCAAAACTAAATGAACAGCCAACTCCTAAGTTGTGTGGGTGTGTAGATGTTACTGAAATATTAACCTTATTTGTTAAACTGCGCTGCTGAACAGTTAATAACAGGCCTGCCAACTGGAAAATAAAAGTACAATTACACCAGGGCCCACCACAGCACCTCGGGCAGTGGTTCAAGATAAAAAAGATCACAAGCACTTCTCCTAAATCACTGCTGAGCTTATGAAGAGAACAGAAAACGAACATTTTTTCCATGAAGGGACATTTGAATTATCACAGTGGGGACTGGTGGTTTACAGTTGAATTTGTCTGTGAGAACTGATTCACTATCACATTTAATGTGAAGGTGTTTACATGCAAACATGGCTTAAAAAGTGCAGCACTGCTCTGTATGAAGCAAACCCTTACTAGCATGTTACACAGTAAGAAACTTCATCACAACTTCTGTCTGTAGTTTTATTTCAATAGTCTACAGTACTTTTTAACTGATACATTTTCCACATCTACGGCACACACAGAGCAAAGGTGGGCGTGCGTGAAAGTCAACTGTAATGTCACTGTTTACTAAATCCGCTTTTTACCCAGATACACAGAAACTGCTGCACCATTTTTAAAACTCTTTGTTTTAGTGACGTAAAATGCTGTTTGTGTGTGGATGAGACCAAACGCAGATGAAAACATTTATTTTGCAAAATATTTGCATTAGTGTTAGAATTCAATGGGCTGCAGTGATTTAAATGTTTTTACCACCTATTGATATGTCATTTCTTTAAAATATTCCAGTATAATTACAACAAAATGTATAATAATAAAAAAAAAGATTGAGAATCTACATCTACGGAGTGACTCATCACATTTTTATTAGTTCCTCATACATACATCTTACAGCAGTCTATTCAAACACTCACCCTAAGTTCCACTCATCACTCTGGAAAGCTCATTACAACACGGCCATCCACTTAAGCCTCATTATTCTCTCTCTCACACACACACACACACACACACACACACACACACACACACACACACACACACACAGTCGACACACAATTAATTCTGCAAAGAGCCATCTTATGAGTGCAAGTTAGTAATTAAGAAGGATAAATGCAGACATCCAGGATCACTGTGAATTACAGCAGAGCTCTCCTCCTTTCTCACCTCACACTAAACATCATCCTCCTCCTTATCTGCCAGCTCCTGACGATATCATCTCTTCCCGAACACACAAACACCGTCACCTGCTGCGCTGCGCATCCGACTGCTCATCAGACACACATGACACACATCAGACACCTCTGCGGGTGCACTGAAATCACAGTGCCGACCCCATGTTAAAATGTAGGTCTATTACTGGGGAAGAACAACTGCAGCAGGATTGAAAACTTTCAATGTTCAGGACTGTGCAGCTGCCCCTGCTACGAAAATGGGTGTGAAAATCAGTGAAAGCCCAACCTGAGTAGGACTGGAGAGAAAAAAAGCCAAATTTACTATTACAAAAAGTAAAAGAATAAAGGGAATTTCAAAATAAATGTTAATCAATTTATTTCAAAAACACTACAAATTGTTATCTTTTCATATCTCGTTCTTTAATCCTGATCAATTTGTATTCTTACTATTAACCCTATTCATTTTACATTGGCAGACAAAAAGAAAGAAATAATCCCAGCAATGTGTTGGCATATGTCAGCAGTTATGATTATGCTCAATTGGTCCAGATGAAATGCTAACTGGTATTAGAAAAGTTGAAATACACCATAATGAACTGGACAGAAGCATCAGCAGTAGGAGATTTCTTCATTTTGGACGTATTTTCACTGAACTTGGTGTGAATGTTGCTTGGGAACGTGTCTCCAGATGATTAACATTTGGAGCCGATTGGTCAGGGGCGGGGGTGTGTAGGACGACACCCCTGCAGTGGAGAACTGTATGCTTATTGGGTGAGTCTGTGCTGAAACCTGCCTGCCTGCCGAAGACAGTTAAATCTTTTTGCTTTAACAGCCACTGACGCAGGTAAGATTTTATTTGCTGTTGATGGTCAGTGTGACTGTGACGTATGGTCTGTGTGTTTGTGTAGGAGAGAGAGGGCGAGGCAAAGAGCGCTGTCCTCTGGTTCTTTGCGATGCCCTTTGGATGTAATGAGGGCACAGAGGGGATGACAGAATTGTCAGCTTATTAAAATGGATGGTTTTTTTGGGGTCATTTTATTTTAAAGGGGATGTCCTACCACCTCATCCCTATACAAATCACCTTTTGAGCACCAGTATCACAAGAAAATTGCATTTCTGTACAAAATTAAACAAGAAAGAAGAACTTTACTGGATCCTCCCCTTGGTTCTCTTTTAGGAGTGTTATGCAGCCACATCTCTGGCTTCAGGTGTCACCACACACATTGCAATCTCTCTTTTTTATGTGAATGTTAACAATCTCTGTTGATGCCAGATAAATGAACTTAACTGTGAGTTTGAGTTTTAATGATGCTACAATACTCATTCATTCTTGATTATGCCGTGTTCATTTATCAAAGAAAAAGTCTCACAGCTGAAGCTTCTTAATAACAAAATGGATCCTGACAAATTGCTGCTAAATTACCGACTCCTCCTGCCAGAACAAATCCCAATTTATTTCTTTGACTTGTTTTTAACTCGAGTTTTGTCAAAAAATGTTGTACAAACATTTCTCATACAACTACTGCAAATGTTTAAAATGATTTACAATCTGTCCACAAGTCATCCAGCAGAGTTAAAATTGATATCAAGGGAGGTGCACTCGGGGGGGGGGTTCATCTGAAAATTTCATTCAGTGTGTGCATTACAGCAGCTCTAGAATGAGTAGATGGAGAGTACATGTATATAAAGATTTTTTACGATGTGTAAAATCTTTCTAATGTTAAGACTTCAGTGGAAAAGAATGAGTTGAAGAGATTAAAAATCGTCTGTAGTATTTATACAATCTACAGGAGATGATTCATGGTTAGCGTCTCGTGACTTTTAATCTGTGTCATGATGATTTGATCATACAGTTTATACCAGAGGCATGCCGCCAGGGCAAACAAGTCACGCAGTGTTTGACCTTTTGAAGCTAAAAATATCAATTCGACGATATGAAGTGGAGGCGATAAATCTCCTCACATCTAATCTATTTTCAGCCTTATGCCCTATAAAGGATCTGATGTTGACTGTTAAAGCTCATTTTGGAATTTAGCGCCCACTTGTGGTGGCAGCAGACTCTGGAAGCTAACTAGACTCCCAGCAGACTTGTCATTACAGTGATTTTCCTGGATGTGACCGTGTCCCATTGTCACTGCTGTCAGTTGTTCTCTCTCTCACAAATTCAACTTCACCATCACTATGACCACAAGTTGACAAATTACAGTCTAATTCACATATTGAATAATGGGAATATATTTGTAACAATAAGAGTATTAACAGAACGTAGCTGCACTGAAGCTCAATTTGATGATTTTATGAATTATCATGGAGACGTTTTGCAGTACACATCCATATTAGAGATATCCTGATTGTGATGTGGAGCTCAGCCATTTTGCCTCGACCTCAGTCCCCCCCGCGATTTCAAATTGCGGACATCTGGAGTAACAACTACAGACAGACAACTGGACAATTTAAAACTGAACAATGTGGCTCCCATTCCAAACTTAGCGAGGAACGGTCCAGGTTCAGAACGGCTGTTAACCTCTCTATCGCACCAAAGCGCTCACGTCTAATTTCAATTCTGTGCTCATTCTGCTCCCCTCAACCTCTCCTGTCTCTTTCTACCCTTTATTTTTTACCTCTATTCTTTCCATTCTCTGTCTGACTGGCTTCTTCTCTGTCTGCTTTTCACTGACCACATTTCCCTTTCACTGCTCCCCCTACCCTACACCAGGGTCTCAGACATGATGTCCTCAAAAAGACACCAGGAGTCAGTGTGACAGCTTTATCTCTGATGTTGTCCGCAGATCCTGGGACATGCTCTAAAGATTTATGGCATCCGAGCAGCACCTAGCTCTAAAACAGGGGAAGAATGGCTTTATAGATGCAGCTGAGTAGGGAGAAGATGCAACTGCGAGACATATATCATGGATGTTATGTGAAAAAGAGGTGATAATTGGAAACGCTTCACTGGTTATAAAATGCAAGACTGGCCTTAAAAACTGATATTGTGTTCGATGGAGCTTTTATATGCCAAGCACATTACTTCTTTATTTCTTTGTTCACTTAACTTTTAACCTTGTGTCATCTTTTTCTTTTTAAAAGAGCAACTTGACATATGAAACTGATTAATCATCCTTAATATTATTATAGATAATACAATTATTCATGCTGGTTTTAAAGGGGAAGGTGAGTGAGTCTTAAGAAGATATTTAAAAGAAGATTATGATGTACACTACCTGAGATCAATAACAATAAATGTGGGTGTGTAAATGAATTGGTCTCGGAGCAGATTGCCTCTGCCAGCAGTCATGACAATGCAATGGCTACAATGTCATCTTATGACTGTGACAGTATACAAAATGTCGGGCAGCCGGTGGAGGTGATCTATTTTACTGATTCGTAATCTTTTCAAGTACTGTGTTTGTAGATGAACTAGGATAGTCCTGTTAAAGACGTACATTTTTGAGTCAGTTTTATGTCAAGCTAGTTGCAGCCTCACAGAACCACAGCTTGAATGCAGCCTCTTAGTCTGGTTGATGATTTTTGATCCTCAGCATGTTGTCATCAAGTGTTTAGAAATTCATGGATCAACCCCCTGATTCTGATCTGCACCAAAATGTAATGGTTTATGTCCTGACCCATAACGCATCCTTCCACCATGTTTTGTGGAAATACTTTTAACTGTTCTCATGTGATCTTGCTGCCAAACCTACAAATCAACCAACAAACAAACAGACAGAGGAGAAAACGTACCAGCCTCAGCGAAGGTAACTCAGAGATATATAGATTTATCAATGAAAACACAGCAACTGTGTAAAGGCAGGATTATATTATATATAAATTAATCATATGTCATTGTCCAATGTCAGTGATGGCCTCATATAGAGCTGAAAGTGTGACTGCAAATGGCTTTAGAAATAGAGCAAAGACAAACAATATCAGCAGACTCTTCACTCTCACTGACGTTGCAGTAGAAAGGTAAAGACAGGTGAGATAAGAGGTGATACAAAGGATTAGGCGACATTAAGCCATCTTCACACAGCTGATTCATATTCTGCACACAGCAGCAGTGTACATAAGCCCAGACAGGCACTGGCTTAATGACTCACAGTTCATTGTTTAATCAGCAGACATACATGTCTGAGCGTTAAAACCCACTGTGGCCTCTGTCTGATGTGACTGTTTTTTTAATCAGTCTTCACACACACATGCATGCTTACAACTCTATGGGTTTGGAATAACTAGCTGCTGCTTTGACTGCTTCCTCAAAGCTTTGTCTGGAGGACGTGTTCCCTTGTGTTCCCCTCACCAGAACATACAGTAAACTACGCCTTACTTGAGAACGGCCTCAGCAAAATGCCCAGAGCAAATGTGCTTCATGTTTTAGGGTGGTTACCTGAATTACCTACAGATACAGAGAGTGGGGACGAAATACGCTGAGATCAAAAGATTTGATCATCTGTCAAGTTTCAGGATAAATTCGGAGGAGAAAGATGTTAAACAAAAAATCGAGAACTTCAGTACACTGACAATGCTCTGAATCTCAAATGTGCATGTCTTCAAGGAGGTACTATGTAAGAAAGACAGAAAGAAGAGACTCCATGGGAATTAAATGGAAATATGCTCAAAAACTTTTACAATAGTGTGTGTGCTTCATTTGAAGAAGAGAAAAACTTCTACTTCTTCTATTTGGAGGCTGAAATCCTGAGGTTTTCAAAATACTTCTTCTAAACCTGCCTGGTTAGAATGGGCTGTTTATTTGTCTTGTGGTGATACTGGTTGCACTTTTATTTTTTAAACTTTTAAAATGTGACCTGCAGTATTTGAGCCGCAGCGAATAAAGACCAACTGCAGGAATCAGTCTGCAGAAGCATGAAGCCGCACCACCGCTGCTTCACAAAGAGCAGTGTGCCTGTTTATTCAATAGTCAGTGAAGCTCGACTCAGTGCGCAGAACACCCAATTGGACAATCAGTTGTCTTTGCTGACATTTCTGGAATTATTAGATAGATTACATAATGAAACTTCACATTTACAATGAATCATCTGGCTGATGTTTTTATCCAATTTAGGGACAGTAAAGCTTTAATACAGTAGGAGAGTCTCAAGTACTGCTGAATCTATTCAATAAGACAAAGAGATTAGATAAGAGAAAGAGATGCACTGAAAGTCCACAGAAAGTGGTAGTTAGTCATGTCTGGGTGTTCGAGGTGTTAGGAGAGTAGGTGCTCTTGGACGAGATGGGTTTTCAAGAGGCACTTGAGGACAGAGAGGGATGTCCCTGCTCTGATAGCATTTGGTGGAGCGTTCCGCCATCGGGGGAATGTGATTGCCTCGTGTGCAGGGATGACAAGGCCAGATGATGTTCCTTTGGGGAAACACAGTGGCTGAGAAAGAGCATAAGCACGTATCAACAAGTTCAAGTTAAAGGGCGCAGACCCAGAAGTCGCCCTGTGGGCAAGCATTACTCAGCTGATTTTGATTCGGGTCGCCGGGAGTACCCAGTGGAGGTCGATGAGCGGCAAATGACATGCGCCCTTTTAGGCTGATTGAAGACCTGAGCCCACAGCCACATTATGTTCCATCTGTAAAGGTTCCACTATAAACTGAAAGGGAGGCCCGCTGGAAGGAACAGCAAAAGAAAAAATTGTAAAAAAAAGATTGTGGAGAGTGATGTGAAAAAAACAGGTTATATATTTAAATAAAAAATATTCCACATTTCATTTGTGGCTCTCAATGTAGTTTCAGTTGCTGCTGTATCATTGTCTCTTCTTTACCCAACAGCCTCTATGGCTCTGTTCACACCTGGATTTAACATCTGTCCTGAGTGATGTCATGTATGTTGTGATTGGTGCTATATAAATACAATTTAATTGAATGTTTTGATCTATTTGGAGCATCCAGCTGTGTCTGTTGTTAATGTGTTTGTTTGATGGTTGGAGTGGTGGTCAATGTTTATAACCCTAACTTCAACCCTAACCCGGATCACCATAGGGTGAATAACTCTGCGCTGCTTGCTCGAAATGTGCTGACATTTGGTGTGGGCGCGTGGCAGGCTCCCCTTTATTAATCATGAAATGCCCAAGTCTCTATGACGTTCAGAAAAAAGTTATTTGAAAATATCTTGTACTTTTGTTTTTAGATTTGGTGGTTTGACCCCTTCCGAAGGTCCCAGAAGCTCGGGGATGGTACCAATGGATCGGGCATACCCACATTAGTTGAGATGGAACCAACTTTTGCATTGAGGTGCATTTGACCTCTATACTGAATGCTGACTGCTTGTGATGAGAAAACTCAAGACGGATATTAATACCAGGTCTGAACGGGGACTATGAGTTTCTGTTCTCTGCTACCTCTTAACATACATCCATCTGTGTGGCATTCAATGGAAGCATTAACATTTTAGCTCAACAACAATTCCTGTCAAAGCTTGAGAAAGGTGCCCTTTTCCTCAACGCTTTCAAGAACACTGACTATTATCTTGAACGTTATTAAGCACAGCAACAGATTTATCAGCCCTACACCAAATATTGTGATACAGAGCGAGACCTCACAAGAAAGACACATCCTACCCACATCAAGTCAATACATCTTTTCTGAGACTGAAGAAAAGATAACCCGTCGAATAGAACCCCTGGAGATCAGGGCTCCATCGCTGTGTGTGCTGACACACTGGAAGCTGATTCACACAGTGTTTGATCACATCTTTGGCACCAATACAGTTTGATGCAAACAAGACGGATAGGAATCCAGGTCACGTTCAAAGCTCTTCAGAGATTTCCTACTTTGCACACACACACTCCCTGCTTCCTTTTTCAAAAAAATTCCCTTTCTGTGTTGTAGTGCACTATTGCTGAGCGTTTTCTTCCGCACCGTGCCTTCATCTGTTCGGGTCAAAAAGATTGTCGGTAGTCACGCTAACAATCCCGTCCTCCTTTTTCTCTCCCTCGGCTTGCCCTCTCAACCTTGCTCTTTCCTTCTCCTTCATCTTACCCTTTCCTTTTTCCTCTCTCCTTTGAGAGCTCGCCCACTATGTTCCTCACATTTCCATCGATCTCCATCCTCCCTCTCCTCATTTGTCCTTCTCTCTTCTCCGCTTTCCTGCGGCCATCCATAAAGAGCCACGGCACATTAATGTGAACCCACCTTAAATCAGTGCACTCCTGTCAATAATTAAAGTGGACTTTTGACATTTACATCACACTGGAGAGCAGTTATGAATGGGTAAAAACAGAGCGATAAAACATATAGTTTCTTTTAATAGTTAGCTTAAGAGTCAGTGGAGCATGTCGCCCCATGCTATCGCTCCTTTTGATTAATAAGTGATGAGAATCTGCTGTTGTTGTTGATGGTGGTGCAGCGTTGATATGCAGACGGAGACAAAAAAAGACAGATCTTTTTTCTTTCAGCACTGTTTGTCTGTACTTAATGAATCACACTGCGATCATTTGATTTCGATTGGTGTGCCCAGCTGCATGAATTGTGTCTGGCTGACCTCAGAGTGGAGTCAGCTCCGGCTAATAAGAAACAAACTGCGCACAGAATGATGGCAGCACCACGGTGCATTCGTCCTCAGCAGCCATTAATGTCAAATCTCGCAGAGAAATGATGGCGTTTATTAAGCGCGGGCACGCTAAAACAGAAAGTATGTGCTTGTGTGTGTGTGTGTGTTTGTGCATGCACGGTTTGAGTGATACTGCGCAGACAGCACTCTGTGGCTAAGTATTAGTACTCTCAGGCTGGCTTCACACAGCACCTCCATTAAATCACAGCAGGAGCCCAAGAGGTCAATGGTGACAAGACTGGCTGGGGTGTAATTTTCTGCAGACAGGTAGGGGTACACGCTGGGATACCAGAGAGAAAACATTTCTCCAAGGTTGTCACTAAATTGAAGCTGTGAAAAATTATGAGCTCGTGACAAGTCAAATAAAGATTCCACTTGGAAGATATACGTCGTTTGACAGATAATCTTATCGGTTTGGACTGGGGAGCATAAATTTCTTGTATGGGTGAAGCCAGCGAGAATTAAACTGATGAGTGGTTTAACAGCAATTCACGCTATCATAATATTCAACACAGTGAGATGCATGAAGACCAAACCACGCTGTATTAAAACAGGTACAGTTCGGTTGATGACCTTGAAGAGGCACAAAATCTGAATTTACAACGCAGTAAAAGCACTGCATTAAGCTGTTAGCACCTTGAAAATAGGAAATACTGTAGCTGGGTTGTAGCTGTGCTCACAGTAGAGTGGTTTCCAATGTCTGAAGTTGTCTGAATTACATAACCACCCTTTTAAACAGATTGAGGGTGGCTGGTTATCGAGAGCGACTGTGTAATGGTTTGAGACAAATTATCTGGAGAGCTGCAGTCTGCAAAGTACAGGAGGTCGCCATCACCTGGAGTTTAGATCTATTTTTTCCATGATTTTAAAATTTAAAAAATGGTAATATTGGGTGATTGTAATGAATAAATCTGGGCGTAAAGACGACTTGATGTGAAAATTTCATATCATGATAATTGTGAGCTCGGCATTATTCTTACTGAAAAAGTTTAAACAAAAGCTCCTGTTTCATCCTTTTTTGAATGTCAATGCATCTGCTCTCTTTCATAAGCGGAGTTCCATTTCTCTTTCCTTTGGCTTCCATGTTGGCTTCCAGGCAAACATTGCGATGCTCACCCTCCGTTAACACAGGAAGGAACTGAAAATTAACTTTGAATGTTGAGACTACTCAATTTTTGATCAGTAGCTGGTGAAGAAAAATGGCACACTGATTATATTGCGAGCACAAACATGATCCAAGAAGAGAGAGAGACAGACAGAGAGACAGAGACAGAGAGAGATCCTCAATCAGAAGTTTTCCACTGTGTTAGAATAAGTGGAAAGAGCAGGGAGTCAGAGCAGTCACCCCAATTTTAATTTTTTTTTTTTAGTTTTTATTATTAATGCATTGGCAATATTGTTCATCTGACATTCATGACAATAAATCAGAGGGAGAGGGAGAGAAAGAGAGAATCCATCCAGGCTAAGGCCTTACACCTCATGTCCTGGTGAGTTATTCATGAGCCAAAAAGCAAAAAGCTTTGTGTTTGACGCGTGGTGCATCAATGGTGAGGGATGACGGACTGCAGCGGATTTCAGTCAAATCCAGGGGAGCTTTAGTGGTGTGACAGCAGCGCTAAGTTATGTCCACTGAATGTCTTTCAACCAACCAACTGGGGAATTAGTCACATGCAGCTGGTTTTCCTTATCATCAAACAAGATGGGTCCAATATCATTTTTATCACTTTGACAACTTGAAGCGAGGATCCATTAAACAGCTAAAGATACAAAGACGTGTTACATACCTCAACCTGCTGGCAGATCTGGATGAGCTTTGCCATTTGGTTTTCAAGTTCACTGTTCCTCTTCACCAGGTTGGTCAGGTTGTTCTCCAGGGTTTGCTGTTTGGGGGCATGGAGGGAGGAGCAGAGAGGAGGAAGAGGAGGAGGTAGAAAGGACAGAGAAGGAAAACGAGGAGACAAGACATAACATTAGCAACGGCATCAGAGAAGATTCAACACCAAACCTGTCACGTGTGTTCAGGGGACTGATATGATGAATGAAATTTGGAGTGACTTGTTTGAACTTCTGTTGGGCCTTGGCGGAGGTATGCACACTACCTAGAGCTATTCCAGTATTGTTGTGGTAACCTGAGTTTGGTACCCTTGGCATGAGAAGACAAAAGAATGTCTCTTAATTTAACATGATGCTGCATGATGTCATTGGTCTAGTATTTCTCATCACTGCACTGTCATCACCCTAATACTTAATAAGTGCTAGTCCAAGTACATCCCACTGACAGGCATATCCCTCTGTAAGTATTTACAATTATACTTTCAAAACTGCAATAGTTAAGTACTGAAAATAAGATGACAATATCACTGATAATCAAACAATGTTAAAAACATACTCAATTTACTAATAAAGGCCCTCTAATCACATTGCATACATATTTTTGAGTTGGTCACAAAAAAGAAACAAGAAAATGTTTGTATGATAATATGAAATAGATACTGAGGCTTTATGGGACAGCAAAAGGAAATGTTGCTGCACTTTTTTTCTGCTTTACCTCCTTTACCCTCTGTTTTTCCAATTTGACGCTCTATTCTTTTGATTCTTTTTGTTATTATCGCTCCAGGGTCGCTTTGCCACACATGAAATCCATGAAAAGTACCTCTTTACAAATGTTAACTCAAAATAAGTCAAATAAATAAACTAAATAAATAGTAAATGGATACAAATGCTATCAAGGTCTGTAAACCGAATATGTTGCGATATTCCTGATAAGAATAATGCAGGGAGGGTGGAGGAAGGTGGTCATAAATCAGTGAAATAAAAACTGGTCCATACTATTTTACTGACATGAAAAAATGTTGGAATACAAAAAATACTTTTTATCTGTGAGTTTTCCATATGAAAAAAACATTATATTGATTTTGACCTGAATTTTGCAATAACCTCTGGTTGTATTAAAGCAAATTAGTTTTACAGTGACTTGTTAATGCTTGGAAATCAGCTTTTAAAACATTTGTATAAAGAAAACAAATTGAGGAGATATTCCTATAATGCAACTGGTTGCTTTTTAATGGCTTTAAATGCTTGTACAGCACATTTATTTAACATATTGTCTATAATATAATCATTTACTGTCTACCTGACTTTTTCATACTTTATAAAATCCCTGCCACTGTAATGATCAAACACTGAAATACTGTTCATCGGCTGCTTCTGTTTGTCAAATTCAAAACAAAAGACACACACACGCACGTGAATAAACTCACTGAAGCATATACACACAGTACAGGAGATGAGAATGGAAACAAGCAAAGAGCGAGCCAGAAATAGAACTGCCGTTCAAAGGAAGCAAATCAACGATGGCGGCGACGATGATGTGCAAACAACAACAACAACAACAATAACCACAGCTGCAAAGAGAACATCAGAACAAAGCAGCAGACGGGCGGTGGGTGTTTGAAGTGGCTCTAGTCATGCAAGTGAAAGGGAGGTGGGCTGGAGGAGCACCTGGCCACGACCCTGACTGTCTGACTGAGTATGTGTCTGTCCTGCGGCTGCAGCGCCTCCTCTGCCTGTCGCTCAGCTTGATTTACTCTGTTGTCTGTTTGACTTTGCCTCTGCCTAATTATTTATCTCGCTGCTGACGTCCCACACTGCATCACTTCCTTATCCTTCCAGGTGTCTAACTGCGTGCATGTCTGAGTGCGACCCAAGAGGAAGGATAAGGGTGGAGTGGGGGGAGTAGTTGGATGGGTTGGTGGTGGTGGAAGGGGGACGTTGGTAAAATGCAGCCAGGGAACTCACCGCAGCGCTTGTCTTTGAAGCCTCCATTACCGCATCTGACACTCTGCCCGGGCTCACCTGATAAGCCTACGAACACACACATACACCCACATTTAAGTTGCACAGACAATCCTGATCGCACACTGTCTGCCTCCTGAAATCACAGCAGCTGAAGAGGAGAACTCCTCCCGGATAAAGTTGCCACAAACTCTCCTTTCGTGGTCTCATGCACATGGTCTTGAATGCAGATGAGACAGTGTGGCTCCCCCTGCCTGTTAATATTTGTTTTAAACTGATGTTTAACTGTAGTTACAGTTAAATCGAGCACCGTATTTGTTGTTGTTGTGTTGCAGCGATGTGTGTTTGTGTGTGGCAGAGTTTGAAGAGGAATATCAGTGAGCTGGGACAGATGGGTCATTAATTAGCAATCTAGAGACGAAGATGATTAATAGATCAGACCACAGCTGTCTCCCAAGAGACAACAGAGAAACAAACTCCTCTGTCCTCTTACATACATGCATGTGTGTGTGTGTTTCCAGTGCAGGTGTATCTGCACCTTTAAGACATATACGTATGCATACAGTCAGAGGTGTTTGTGTCTGTGCATGTAGATGACGTCTGCTATAGCAAAGTAAGACACATGCAAGTGTGTATCCCCCCATGTAGACTGGGTCCTGCCTGCATTACTTGTTTTGGTGCAAGATGAGCGGCAGAGAAAGGGGGAGGGGTCATATCAACAGTCAACAACAAACTCATTGAAACACACAACAGACATCAAAGATGGCTGATACCACTCATAGATAGAGAGGGGGAGGCTGAGAAAAAACATGGATAAAGGGAGGAAGGCACAGGAGGGAGTGAAGGATGGGAGAGGGAGCAAGTGTTGGCTGGATGGTGACAGTAATATGGGGGGGGCAGCAGCTATTCTTAAAACATCACTAGATTTGTAATGGTTTTTAATTGTTTTCTGTTTGTTTACATATTTTCCCCAACCCACATTAAGATACCTGATCGTTCCAAATGAACATGCCTGTGTCAATCTCATGTCATGTAATCCGGGGAACTCAGACACACATTGTGCATTCTGTGCCGGCCTGTATACTTCATCAGTGAAGTGTTTGTCACAGCACTGAGTTTGTGATTTGTTCAATGCAGCAAAAAAAGTCCTTGTTGTATCTGAATGGGCCTTTAACTGCGTTCATGCACAAATTACTCTGAAATACTTGATTTAGCAAAGCTAACAGGCGTTTTGATACATTGTTATATAATATGTATAATATGTGACCTGTAATAGGTTGTGTTACTTTCATGTCAGGTCACAAATGTCAATACTCATATTTAATTAAAAACCCAATACACATAATTTGAATTAATATCATTCTTTAATCTAAATCACATGTAAACAAGCTAACATTACCCTTGTCACAGCTTAGCTAGCAACACAGTTACGCCTGACAGCTACTTTATGTAAATATTCCTACTGTATGTAGGAAATAGCTTGTGTGTGCAGCTTGTTTTTATCTAGTGATGTCTGAACGTCCATTTATAAAACTTTCATTATAGCTAAGCTAAGTTTAAACAGAGTTTCTACCGGCAGCTGCGGTCATTTAAAAGCTACTGTATATTTTTGGAATTTATCAACACGTCCGCCTATCTGTTTACCGGCGTGGAAAAGTAGAAAATCCAGGAAGTGAATAGGAATAGGACAACCACAGAGAGACAGACAAGAGATGGAGGGAGATGGAGCTAAATGGAGGTAGAAAATGGGAAAGCAGAAGAAGACATGTCAGAATGTAGGGAGGAGGAAACAAAAGCCGAGGAGGAAATGAGTGACGAATTACATTTCGGTTGCTTCAGGGACTCTCTGGTGCAGCCTATAAGTTATTAGCATAAGGTAATATCACTCATTCACAGACTCAGCTGTGGATGTGGCATCAGAGTGAACAGAGAGTGGCACAGAGATGGAGGGGGTTGATGGGATGGAAATAGGCAGGAGTCCCATGCTGAGAGGGGCAGTTTGGCCGAGTAGCTCCAATCTGGCCAGACCTCCGATTCAGTCCTCTGTCTCTTCTGTGGCTTCCTTTCCCCTTGCTATTCGTCTTTCTGTCATGCTCTACCTCTTTCTCTTTTCTACACTATGTCTCCTCTCCCCATAACCTGAATCTCTGCCTTCTCCCTCGCTCTGTCTCGCTTCTTCAGTCCTTATTCTGTCCATCTCGGCACAGTTATCACTGCAGCTGCTGACAGCCCATCATCTCGGGTTAGATCACCACCCCCTCACATGACTTCATTGTGTTGAGGGGGTCCTGGTCTCATTTTTTTACAGATGATCCATGTTCCTTTTTTTTAAATTTCAGATCTGTCAAGACTGGAGAGAGGGGTGAAATGAAAGTCTTTCATAGCAGGAGACTTGGGGATGATGTAAGTAAGGTTTTTCAGTCACACATCCAACTCTGGTTTTGGACTGCTGTCACGGTTTAATCTCTCGTCATCACTGATCACAGATTCTGCATCATAGACTGTACGTGAAGATGGACGACATGTATCCACTTCCTCCAACTATCCAGAAATGAAACCACAATATCCCAGATACAAACGCTGCCATCTTGCTAGCGAACAGCGGATGGAACTGTGGTGCCGAGGTCCCGCTGCTACATGTGCTCTACCAGTCGTGAGTCTGTCTCGTTTTTCACCCCATTTTTACAGCATGAAAATAAAACCAGAAAAATGTGCACTTTGTTATCAGCGTAAGAAGAAGTAGTTAAATGACAGAACTAAAAAACTATTATAAAACCTATAAAACCCAAACCTAAAAATTATTTGACATGTACTTTGTCATTTTATTTTGGCCCATGTCCCATCTGCTACCATATATATATATATATATATATATATATATATATATTTATAGTGTCAGCGGTTCTGACCTGTTTCGTTCACAGCTGAACCATAAATAACACAGAATTACATAAAAAAGCATTAAAAAAAAATGTGTTTAAAAGGTTGCAAATAGAAAATGTCTGCAAAAATAACAATAAATAATTGTGACAGTAACTGAAAAAAAATCATAGTTGGCAATTTTGGAAATTATATTAGAGTTATTTAGTTAGATTGTGCTGTGTTACTGATCAGTCTGAGGCATGAGCTTGATCTCTACTTTGTTTCATGATCATTAAAGGACTTTTGCCTGAGGTCAAATATAAGAGGGAGAAAACCCTTAATATTACAAACTAATTAGATTTGGGGGAAAAAAACTAACAAAGGTTTTATGCTGCACTGCATCACTTGAATAATAAAATTACATTGTCCGGTACCTGAATGTCTGGGATGTTACGACAACACAACAACAATAAATGCAACAGATGCCACAACTAAACATGAAGCAAAACCTCCCGAGGCCAAGCATCCAACTTCAAAAGTCTTTTTCTTTTAATTAATGCAGGATCCTCCCCCATGCACAAGAGAAACAATGAGGCTGAAATGAAAGCGAGAAAGAGTGGGAGAGATTAAACTGGAGAGAAGAGCAATAGAATAGAACAAGCTCACTTTACAGCTGTTGTGAACACAAGGCTTTTCAGAGTGTGGACGTGTCAGTAGCACAAGCCTGCTGGGAAATGGGGTTTTTGTCTGAGGATAATAGTCCATAGGGCAGAACTCCTGAGACCGACACACTGTGACGGAGTGTACCAAACGGTCACGCTTGTCTCATAATCCGCAGGCTGGTGCCCAATTAAGGGATGCTAAGAAGCTAAACTTTTAGCACTTCTGGTTTGGATCTGACTATTAAGTAAAGTTTCATTCACACCTTTTGTCTTTGCTCGCCATTTAAGGGAAGCATCAACTCAATGTGAAGCGATGAATCTATGACAAAGAAAAAATCGAATTGAACGTGTGAATTTTAAATATTGATTTATAGTGTTAGCTCTGAATACGATGCTACAGACGAGTAAACTCCTGTGACCTTCAAGCTGCGAGCCACTGTGTGAACACTCAGGGGATCTCTGAACAGCGGGAGCACAGCAATAAATGGGAGCAGACGGTTAGAAGATGCTTACTTTCATTTCATTTCAATTCTTCTGGGAAAAGTTTAATAAAATTTCTCAAAAAAAGAAAGAAAATGGAAGCAGGAAACCCGGGGAGGGGCAGAGAGGGGAAAATCGTATATACTGCTCCAGTCAACCGTTCTTTGGAGTCTGCTTTACAAATCCCTCCTGCCACCTTAAGTGGACACAAATCCAATAGTAATTCAAGTTTTTAGCCACATGAAGAGTTTGAATCAATACATTTGTCTGTAGGTTTGAAAGGGAATACAAATTGTAATGACTACTGAGCAGCAGCTGAGGATAGACACAAACTGGCATTTTATTTCACTCTTACATATCCCATGTGTCTGTGTTGGATTTCATCTTCCCAATTACTTGTTTGGTTTTGGGACAGAATGACCCTGAACCATTAGAAATAAGAGAAAAAAGGACAGAGTAAGAAAACAGAAATAAATGCATGAAACAAAGTCATAGCCCAGACCGTCTCCAAAACTTCTGTAGGTTTCCATTAGATAATTTAATATCAGATTAGAGGCAGAGAATGGTGTGATATCTAAATGTAAAGTTGCAGTGGATTTACAGGGGGCCAGACGGAGATGAGATGGGGTTAGTAGAAAACAGTGAATATGGCTGAATGGATTTAAAGGATCTCTCTGTTTCATTTCACTTGGCTTATGCTGGATTGTTGAGCAGTGAAATTCAGTTTCATGGATTAGTGGTGATAAAGGAAAATAACACATACAGTATAGCCGCTTGGCAGTGTGATCAATATCTCTGCTAAAAAGAGAGCAATGGAGAAGAATTGATCAGATCTTGAATTTAAATCATTTAACAGGGTTTCTATAGGTTCCAACAAGTTCAGTTTTACAACTTTTCTATAGACAGAGACAGTAAGTATCCATTTCCTACAGCCAAGCTGAGTGTATGAGGTAGATTCTGACCAGGGTGTCTATAGATTCAGTCATGTTTGTAGTTTTATTACAGTGTGCTTATATCTGTGTCACTGGGAAAGAACTACGACCCACAGAGACATTATAAACTATACATGCCGCTAAAACAATCGTCCTAAAAGAACAACCTAATTTTAAGTTGTGATGAACGTAGCATTAATTGAATGTTAACATAAGTACAACTTACCCTAATGTATTAGGACCTAGTACATAATATTTTGCATATTTAAGACTTTTTAAGGCCTAAAGGTCACATTAATGAATTCTAGGTGCCAGTGTATCGCAGGGCCGACATTCTTTGGACTGGGTACCTGGAGAAAATCTACAAAGACAAGGGAAGAACATATAAACTCCACTCAGAAAGGCCCTGGCCAAGTTGGGATTCAAACTTTATTGCTAAGAGGCGCTGTGAGACAGTGTGTGGTATTTACTGAATCTATATTTAATGCTTGTGACAGAAAACAGAATTTACAACATATATCACTGGCTTTTCAGACATGTAATGACTTGAATTTTGGAAGCTGCAGAGTGGTCAAAGTCTGGAGTTGAAGTTGAAATGGGACTGATGCAACAGATGCAGTATCTTTCTTATCTGTCTGACACTGTTCCACTCTTATTTCATCTCAGTGTGTGCAATCCTTGTCTCTTCATTAATTTATGAACTACTTCCCCCCTACACACACCAAAACCTAGAGTGGATCATAGATCAGCAGGTATGAGTGGATCAAAATAGTTTCATCATCTCAGTATAGTGCGCTGCACGGCTCATAACAAATCCTTGTTATCCACGTCCAGTCGTATCCACAGAAGATGATATCATTAGGCTGATGCTGCTGGCTGTGGGCTAGATAAGGAATATTCCTTTCCTCAAGACTCAACCACTGTGACTCCTGACTTAAAATATTATCATCAGTGCAGCTCAGCCTGGGTGCTTTGTGTAGATGGAGGCTGCAGCGCAGCTCTCATTGGGTAGCAACAGAGGTCTGAATAAAATAATATATCAATACTCCAGTAGAAGTCTTCTTATGTGCAATATTGACAGTAACAAAGCACAGAGCTCTGTAGTGGTTATGATAGGTATATCTGAATCAGCTATGGTAGGGTTGTCTTATGTGTGGGAACAATCTGATGGACACAGCAGCACTGAGAGAAGCAGAGATTGTAAGATAGAAGAAAAATGAATATGATCACAAACAGCAGCTCAGGATGCACGCTGCATGTCTCGGTTGCCGTTATTGATTTTTTGCTTGGTACGTTTCATCCACAGATAAATGTTCAAACAATGAACTAAATTGAAATCAAAATGTTTCCAGCAGATGTACTAGAAAATAAAAGGAAATTATTAAAAAATTACAAGCCTTTTATCAAACTTTGGCAAATAAATACACCAATAAAGCTAAATAAATAAAGAGAGGCACTGTAAAAATGATGGACATACAGTGTTTGGCAAAGATGCCATGTGTGACAGCGAGGGCACAGCCCAGCTCATTAGATAGTGTTTCTGTGGCTTATTACTCATCACCTGTCCTTGGTATTAACTTCCAACTACAGCAGCTCCAAGCAGCAGCTCGCAGCACGATGAGCTTCACTGTCCCTCTCTCCGCCTCCTGATTGCTTTCCATAAATGGATCTTATTCAGAAATTAAGTTAGCCAAAATTCCTGCTTAGCTACTGCATGGAAAACCAGACAGGAGGCACAGAAAGGGACAGAGAATGAAAAAAGAGCGCCTAACAGCAAGAGACACAGACAGACGGGGACCGTGCCGCCACGTTTCGTTGGCTGTAATACAATTTTCTAGCTGCCGGCTCATTGGTACATTCATATGACACGGTTATTCATTTCATTTTATTTTTCTAAAACGTGATAACAGAGAGAGCAGTGTGTTGGGTCTGAGTCAATCTGACTGATGGGAACCCTTATGACACAGAAGCAAGTGACTGCCGCAGAAGATGTTTGTCAGGAGGAAAAAACAGTGACCTGATTGGTTAACTGGGGGTTGGAATAATACCACACTATGAGGGATAAAACTTATGTATATTTTTATTTTTATCAAAATAATGCGGATGTGTTCACAAGCAAAGGGTGACCTCATGTTTGTTTTTCTTTCACTGGAGGCAATTTCATATCAGTTTACAATTTCATATTTGCAGCATGAATCTCATCTCACCATCATCTTAAATAACAATAATCAGGATGTGTTTTCTAATTAATTTAACTGCACCAAGCGCTGTTCCCACAAAAAAAAAACTTTAATGGAGCCTTGTGAGCTTATCCCAATAGAATGCTGTTTTCTCACTAAAGCGACTTCAAGCCTGTAAGCACAAAAGAGTTAACCTGAGGTGAGAAAGAGATGAGGAGAACGTCGAAGAAGTCACATTTGTTTGAAGGACACAATGTTGTTTGTGGACATAATATGATTTTACTAAGTAACTTCACCGTCCCGAATCATTTCACATTGGACAGATGTTGACATGATGCCACGATCAATAGTTTAGATACTAAAGCTGTAAATATACCGAGCCATCTCAACATGTCCACACACTGTGAACACTTCATGTTATCTTGCATCCAGCCTCAGCTCTCATTGGCTGGTCACATCATGCTCACTGTCGCTCATTAGATCTTATCCAAGGAAAACATAAAGTTGCTGAAAGTCATTGAGAGAGACTGATAAAGTTAGAGCTGGCAGTTTGTGTTCTATTCCCTGAAGACACAGCGATTCAAAGCTGTGAACGCTTTGCCCGTGAGAACGCACTGAATAACTGACATGACAGTTGTAAAGTTTTCATCGCGGCCCACAGCTTTCAGAGTCCTTGACGGTGTTTTACTATATCACTCGTGGCAAAGTGACAGACCAGATAATCTGACTTCCGACAACATGGAGCGCGGCACATTTGTGCTTGTGGAAAATTCATGTGCACTTCACAAACCCTGGATATGCGAGGATTTCTGGTTGAGCTGGTACATTCACCTCAAAGCCGTTTTTCTCCTCTGAGACACGGCTGCCTGGAAGGAGCAACTGAATCAGGCTGGACACAGAGAATATTTGTGAAGGATCAAGTAAGGCATCATCATCATTGTCTTCTGGATCATCATAATAATCTCTTTCTATGCATCAACATACATGCGTATATGCATATTTATATATATACGTTTTTGCTGGTGCATTTAGCTTTAATTAAAGTGAATTGGATTCATAGATATTTCCAATTCTCAAAAACAGATATTAATGAGATCAATAGGTAAATCAACCCAATCTAATATCTGTCTGAAATCATGTGAACCCGTGACCCCATAACTTCTGACCCAATAGTTGAATGGTTAAATGTATTAATGTCTTTATGGACTGTATCTATATAGTTCTTTTTCATTCTTATCTATCACTCAAAGCTCTTTTCAGTGTGGGAATTTTGTGCGGTTCAAACTAATATATGAGATTTTTACCTTTTTTTAAAATAAATATGGTGACATGATAATGGAAAGATGATCAGTATGGTCCGGCCAAAATCAAGGATCTGGCCCAAGGACGCTTTGCAATGGGGAGCTGGGAATCAAACCACCAACCTCCTGGTTAAATAAGGCCTGAAGCAGCTCCCCTGTTTAATTCCTGACAGGCCGGGACATTTACCGTTCAGCTTCTCATCAACTCTCTCACCTCATTTCCTGTCCCCTCTTATTAATATATTCAACACATAGATTTAAGTGGATTTTATTATACAGATAAAAATATAGCTGGAAGCAGTTAGCTTAGCTTAGCATGCGACCTGGAAACAAGGGGGAATAGCTTACCTTTATCTGTCCAAAGGAAGCATTTCATCAGCTCAGTAATTTACACATTATATTTTATTTATATAATTTGTACAAAAAGTGTAAAAGCAACATTTCACTGAATCATACAGGGGTAACGTGCCAAACTGGTTCTTGGCCAGGCAACTGGAGGAGGTTATACTGGTCGTGTCCAAGAAACAGTTTGGCACGTAACCTGGTGTAAATAGGCAGCAAGTTTTTGTTGTCAGACTTTGTTGTTGGTGAAGTAAACAAAACAAAACACAACATGTTGATTCAGAATTTTAGAGGCGCTGCATGGGAGAAGGATTGCTGTTACTTTGAGACTGAGCCAGGTGAGCTGTTTTTTTTACCCTGTTTCCAGGCAATATGCTAAGCTATGCTAACTGGCTCCAGATACAAAACAGAAAATGTTGAACAACCTCCCTTCAGAAGAAAGACGGCTCGGTGAAATGGCCTTGAAGCTTTGGACTTCAGTCTTCTATCAAAAGCAGATATTTATCTTTTAAAGATTTACCTTGCATCACCTTCCTCTAAGTGAATCGCGCAGCACCAGGTGACTGCTGAAATGAGGAACATGTTTTTCCTTAAAATGCAAATGGGGGAAAAATAAACTAAATGAACTTCATCTCTTCACTATTTCATATTAAATTGACTGTGTTGAGTACCTCACCTGTGGCTTTGCTGGAGTTAGGCTCAGTAGGAGCGAGGGTCTATCATTTAAATTATTAAGTGATGGTGACGAATGAATCACCCTGAAAGTCGACATCATGGAATCTGTAAAGCTTCTCTTTCTCTTCTCCAGCCCCACTATTAGGTTTTTCTTCCCTGCCACATCTGATCTCTGATCCTCACTCTTCTTCGATGTCAGCTGTTTCCCTCTTCATCTCTTCCTCAACCTTCATTTCATTTTCTTGACCTGTTTATTCATTCCACCTTTATTACCGTGAAAAATGAAACAATTGTGACAAAAAGAATCCTGTCTGTGAGACTTTGCTCTATCTCTACATCTCACTTTAAGTTTCATGCTATCGGACCAGTTGCCCTAAAAGCACATATAACAGGAGAGCTTCACTGCAAACAGCCATCCAACTGGAGATGACATGTTTTATCTTCAATAATTGAGGTTCTGCAAATGAATCTACTCTCTCCTTGGAGTCTGTTTGTCATCTGAGCGCACGATGCTGCTGTAAGCGTCATCTTTTTAAACCTTCAGCCGCAAAACAGGAACAATAATCTGGTGTGACTGACACTTTCCGAGCTAAAAGCTTTACACTTGTCAGGTTCCAGCAAAATATCCAGAGAAGTTCATCTCAGCTCATGGACTTGCATACGTGGGCTTTGGTTCTGTGCAAGTGTGATAAGGTTTTTTTGGGTGAGAGGGTTGAGAGGCGGCAAACGCCTCATTTCTGAAAGCACACGACAACATGGTGTTTCCAGCAGGGGGGCGAATGCTCTCATATATGCACCATTTATATAAAAACGCACAGAGAGGCACATGTCATGGTGTGTGTGTTAGAATCTAAGTTGAGGTTGTGCTGCTTGCTGAAAGGCTTCATATCGCAAAATAATGCATCATTACTGACTCATGATCGGTGGGTAGGAGGAGGCGCAGACAGCTCTGATGTGAAGCATCTGATTCCAAGACCACTTTTACTGCAGCCTCAATTTTAGCCTCCAAAAAACCTTTATTTTTTAAGACTTTTGCTTATCTTGACAGATCTCAGCGTGGTTTTAACTCAGTCTGCCAGCAAATATACTTTGCCCAATTTCCTGCCTTCCAGATTAAAACTCTTGCTTTTGCACAAATCCTGTTTATTGTGTGATTTGATTGCCTCGTAACCCGCTGAATAAGTTCCCTGAGCTATGTGCACGTTGCAGAGAAACAGAGATTTCCACTCTGAGGCGTTTTATCTCGCCCACCACAGTGTGACCCCCTGTCGGGCCCTACGGTTGTTCAGTTGTAGAACAAAAAAAGACCCTGGCTCTCATCTGCCCAAGCGTCAGTCAGCAAAGTGCATGCAACAAACCCGACATATGCTGACACACTTGTACACAAAATGCACAATAACACTTATGCGCACACACACACAGAGAGGCAGTGGTCAGTGACAAGACAAAGTGTCTCCATTAGTATCAAAGCAGCTCTGTCCACCTTAACAGATGGGTTCGCTTCCTTCAAGGTGGGCAAAGTGATTTATTCTAGCTCTACTGTACTTTGCCTTATCTAATTGGACCGACTGTGGCCAGGAAGCAGCACAGTAAATCATGTCACTATCATTTATTTATAGCTGAGGTCAAGTAACTGTAGCGCTGATGGCAGCTACATAACGTCTATATATGACACCTGTTACCATGCCGGCTGCTGGCAGGAGGCCGAAAACCTGCAGCGAGTAGGAAATGAAAAAAAGTGAGAGAGGCGATGTAAGAAAAACGCGATTGATTGAACGTAAATGTTCATGGTGTCCACAGATGTTCTGCTTTTAGTTGGCCTGTCACATGTTACACTACAGATTCGCGTGGTGGGAATCTCAGCTACAGCAGACTTAATGAAATGAAAAATTCCTAAGGCCTGACAGCCAGAGTGCAAAATGACATAGCTGTGGCTCAGATCCACTGCACTGCATTCCTGATTTGGCCCGACACCATAGAGTAAAAGAACGAGGAAACACTCGGGACAGCTCCTGAACATAGGGGAGACGCATTCCCTGCGTTCCTGCAATCCTTCACGGTTGGTTTTTCTGGCGTCAATATCTAGACCAAACATTCCTGTCTCTACGACTCCCTAGGGAGCTGAACTTCCTCTGCATGACCCCAGCAGAAAAAAAAACTGCCAGGGATGTGTTTGCAAATGAGTGACGTCACAATCAAGAGGATGGAATTTATACCACTTCTGCAGTTTAGTGAACACAATCTATGGTGTAGTGTTAGTTCAGCAGGTTTTACACAACAAATCTGGTCTAAGGAAGTTTTGGCTCAATAAATACACAACAAATCAATGCAATAAAACCTTTTAAAGAAATAATAATTTTGTCTGTATAGTAAAATCTAATTAAAGTTAAACAACTGCATGCAGAATGGAAGAAATAAAACTCTACAACAGATATAGTCTCTATCATAACTTCGCTCTGAGGTGGTTGAGGTTTTAGGACAATTAAGGTCTCAGTAATAAAGAAAAGTAATGGTATTGGCTGGGTGGCTTTTACGAGCACCGGCAGCTGCAGCACATTCCAAAGGGAAATCTCTAAAGAAGTTATACAGAGCTAAAACAGCCAGTGCTATCAAATACAGAGACGACCAGTGTCTTTGTTTTTATACTGCATGTGGATGGACTTTTAAAACTATTGCAATTTTCTTAAAACTCACTTACGCTAACAGATCAATAAAAAAATAATAATAATTTAAACAGGAAGAAAAGTCTACATTGCTGTTTTGTGTGTGTGTATGTGTATTTGTCATTATGTCATGCTCACTGAAATAACATGAGAAATCCTCTTTAAATCATAATCTCAACACAGATGGTGTCTCCCACAGGCTGACATGACAAGTCCCTAAAAATTAAGCCAAAAGTCCAGATTTCCCCCTGGTGGCTGGCTGCAGTATAGATCATAAACTGTGCCTCCTCCATGTTAGCACAAGAGACATCGACCAAACTAAAAAGTCAAAATAATGTCAAAAGGGGCCCACCTGGTAGTGTGGGCTCCCAGCATACAGAGGCTTGGGTCCTCCCGCAGCTGCTGCAGTTTTGTTTCGGCTGAACTTTCCTCTCCAAAAATAATAAATGCATAAAAGCCCCCAAAATATCTTTCAAAGAACATGTCAAATAAATTTGTTTTTCTGGTAAGTTTGGGTTTGATAAGTTATTTGATGCTATATAAATGAGGCTAACTTATGTTTCCTCCAGCATGTGTATTGAGGGGACTTTGCTACTGTGGCTTCATCCCCCTCCATCCATCCTACAGTGGTTAATCCTTTCTCCCTACTGCAGATACTATGGCTCCAAATGCACAGGATTGCAGCGTTCATAACTGGGATATTTCGGCTTTATTGCTGAATAGTGGGAGGAAGTTAATACACGTTGTCCATCTTTAAATACAGTCTGTGAAAATTACATGTTAGTGCTGCATGCACGCCCTTAGATGCACATGTTGTTATGATGCAGCTTCTCTGCTGAGATTTAGTGGACAGGGTGGTGGCTGATGCTGTCACCACTACAATGTCCAGAGAGAATAGGTGATGTGTCCCTTTTTAGAAGCCATAAAAGGGGCCCTGCATGCTATTAAGCATGCATCAGCGCCCCACATCGGCTTTAAGAGCGCGACGTCGGAGCACAGCGCTGTTAACCTGTGTTCTCAGTCTCTCTGCCACATGAAATGTACAAGCTCCCAGATAACGACACATCACAAAGTCAGTTCACAGACTTATTGTCCTGCTGCTCTTCTCCTCCCAGCTCCCGGGGCAGAATCCTGTAAATCTAAAGAACTTGTACATCTTGGACTGAACCACAGCCCCAAACTGCTAAATACTGGAAAGACAACTTTTAAAATATACAATCTTTCTATTTTCTACCAGAAACAATGGTTGTATTTTCTACATTGATTGACTTTTGTTTGCTGGTTCAGATCCAGATTATGGTAAATGTGTGATTAGAATTGGAAAAACTCTTCCCAACTTTTTCTGTTGTTTCCTAAATGAAAAGTTAATGACAAACAATGCAGACGTAACTGCAGAAAATACACAATCTATTTTCCTACTCAAACCTGTACATTTGTCAGTGTGCTGTGTTAGATAATGAAGCTAATTATTGTGTGCATGTGCAAGTATTTTGAGAGTGCTTGTTTCAGGAAGCGGTGGATTCATGAGAATGGAACGCAGTGGAGAGTATTTCTGTCCGAGGGAGCCGTGTCGGGGACTGATCGACATGATGGAGAAAAGTGTTTTTTTAAATTCAAGTTTTTTTATTATAACCACCTCATTCTTTAAAAAAAAACATTACAGGATGATGAATTTAAGTGTTGTATTTTCCATTCTACAACTAAACAGTCACTGCTATAAAAAAATGATGATTCTCATTAAGATTTGAATCTGAATATCGTAGTGTGAACCTTTTAAACTATCGGAAAAATCTTTCTCATTTCTCTCTTGCAGGTTCTTACCCAGCTGTCTGCTGCTGAAGTACGGAGGAAAATCACATTCCTCAGTAATGACTGAGATCAGAAAGAAGATCTGGGGCTTTTTCAAAGAAATTCATCAACTACCAATATCCTTCTTGATTTAATCTTCTATTTTCAAACCATCCAACTGATTCCTGACTGACCTTCACACCAAAGTCATTTTGCTCTGAAACTTTAATGGTCTTGCTCAAGGAGAAAAAGTGTGGCCTTGTGAGAAGATAAGAAATGTTGCCTCAGTGACGTCACAGCAAAAACTGAGATGATGTTAAAAAGGCAGGACTGATGTCGCACTAACTTAAGGCGTTATGGCCCACATCACTTCTGGTCATTTGCTGCCTTAAACAGCCAGTGTCACTGAGCTCTTCATCTCTCTGCTCTGAAAGGGAAATGATGCGTTTTACATTTCAAGCAGTTGCAGTAGTGAAGCTGTGAGAAAAAGAAACCAGCTGTCTTGGAGCCAAAACTGAAGTGGACAGAGCCGCTGCTTTCCAAAAATGACGAGGGACAGGAAATGAGAAAGAGTTCCAGATGAGAACCAATTCCAAAAAACAAGAAACACTTCTAGCTGTTATCTCTGTGAAATTGATCAGAGGAACTAATAAGGAGACATAGCAACTTAAAGAGCAAAGTTGGCATTTTACGCATTCAACAGACATGGAGCAACATTAACATTCATTGTGATCATATCCTTGGCAACATGATGTAACTCTATTTTGTAATGGGTATTTGGTTATTATGGTATGGGTTCATCAGGACCTCATCCCAGAAAACAGCAGCTGCAATTGTCAAAATGACACTGATCAGAGAGCTGACGGTGGAGTGAATCGTAAAGTTGTGTCGGCCACAAAGCTGAAACAATGACCTGAAAAAAAGCAGCAAAGTTCCACAGAGCAGAGGAAAACTACAAGGTCGAGGATAATTCAATCTGTTTTTCATTATTTGAACACCCCTCACATTTTCAGGAGTTTCATCCATTATTAATACACAAATATTGACTAAAGTAGCTTTAAACATTTAAAAGTAAAAGAGTGTATAATTTATTATAGAATGTTGGCAAACCATCAAACCACGAAAGTAACTTAAAATAATAATGGAAATAGTTAAATGGGTGAGTATTCAATAAACCTTTTTAACTTCACTCTTCAGCCTTCTGATACTTCAAATGATTCATGGCTGTTATAAACTATGATTACTGCTCTGCTGGTGCAGCTCAGAGGAACAGTGACCACGGAGCTATTTTAAGTTTTGGGGATGAATCAGAGGTCCCTGTCATCCTCAGGCCAGTGACAACGTGCTATTCGTCTCACACTGGTGTCAATAGTTCAAACTGAACATCTTTCCAGTGGTGACACACTATTCCTGCCTGGCAGCCTCACAACAGGATGCAGTGTTGATCACATGCAGCCCAGGCAAAAAGGAAGCACATGCACAGACACCAAAACATACGACAGAGGAGAGAATAGAAGGTTCGATGCTGACATTCCACTCTCAGTGTAAATACTTTAATTCTTTGCTGCCTTTGTCCCAAAGCCACAAGACATAATTAGACAACTGTTATATACCCGTCGACTTTATCAAACTTTCACGATCTTACAAATTCCCCAGAGACACGGAAATGTAATTTCTAAATCAAGCCTTGTGGTAATGTTCTTAGACTGCATGTGTCATCAGTTTCCTCAGAGCCCCTCCCTTCTCCTCATATAAATGTGATCTGTGCCACAGATTGCTGTAGATTAATACCAGCATGTGCTTACTCAGATATCGCAGGGAAAATAACATGGCACTGTCTGAAAGGGATGGAATCAAAATGCTTGGAATTCAAAGAAAAAATAACATCAGCAAGACGCAGGAAGAGTTTTCCGCTGTTGATTGTGAATGTGTAAATCCTCTTGTGTTGTGCTGCTGCCAGCCATCTGACTGAAATACATAAATAGTAATGAGTTTATGATCAGCCATGCATTATTATCCACCATGTTGTATACAAACACATTCAGCTTCTGCAACAAAATAAGACACAACATATACAAATCTCAATCTGGCATGCATGGATGCATATGTTTGTGTGGTAGATGCGACGGGAACGCACATCTTGTATTTATCAGCTGCTTAGTTAAACTGATTTTCTTCGAGTGCCAAAAGTGTCAGAGGCTCAGCTGAGCTTTGCTATGTTGTCAGCTTCTTACAGCTTCACACTAAAATACACCCAAGGCTGCAAGTTAAGGTTTTAAGCTGAAAAAGGGCAAAAAAAGAGAGGTGGCAAAAGGAAGAAAAATCATGCAGGGCTCCTGGACGTATTTAAAAAACAGAAATTGGGACCCAGGCTGAAGTTGATACTCCTAAATATTTGTGCTGATATACAGTGTTTTTCAGAGCAGAGTGTACCCAGGAATTATATCCTATGGAGCGTGATAAATCCTCTAAAACAGTGTTCTCATGTGACAATAAAACTCTATAAAGATTTATTAATTATTTGAGGCTTCCAGACCAGGAACACATATTTAATAATCAGTATAACTGAACATTAAATTGAACATTTGTTTTATTTTCAGAATAAGTGAATCATACATATAATTACACAAATCATAATATACCTAAATTATACCTATAATGTCAGCGGTTCTATGAAGTTTTTTTAACACGGGTACACCAGCTAGTACAGGTGATCGATTCCTCTCCCACTGCCAGCAGTGAAGGAAGTACCATGGAGACCAGTGACAAAGTTACGACGGTTACAATTTTATATCTTTTACTTCAGCCCCTCTTTCAAATTCTGATGCCAGAAGCTGCTGAGCCAGTATCCATGCTACCAAATTGGGAAGAAGAAGAAATTAGCACATTCACCTGGGTGTCATATTTTTACTAACGCCAATCGGAGCTGGAGCCCATACAAACACGTTCATTTCAGGTGAGCATCCTACAGTGATTATCAGCATCATGATGTAGCCGCCTGAAGTGAGAAAACCAATGAACCCTGCTCTGGTTTTATGGAGCTGAGCAGAGGCATCAGATAATGGATAAATGGAACAAATACATTTATACATCATTCTCAAACATACACACAGCAGAGATGAGTTATGTGAGTTATTTCCCTCCTCCTGTGTTGCATTTTATCACTGAGGACACCAAAGCCCTTAAAAGCTTTCCACTTGCTTTCTGCATAAATTGTGCATATGCATGATGCAATGGCCGGGAGTGACTTGATAAGCTTTCTTTATCATGACCTACTAAATTTTATGATATGCTGGTATGATTAAAGCAGCTTTTCACATCACATGCATGATGCATCGACAGGACGCCAGTGAAGTGAAGTATAGGCTCTGGCACATCCACAAACATGTGCATGCGTCCTGATAGGCACGTTAACTCAAAGAAGCAGCGTGCACACACACTAAAAGCTTTCTACTAGAGTCTTGGCGGCTCCGTTAGCATGACTCACTGTGCACCATCTCCCACTGTTCTCCAGATAGAACCATGATTTCCCCTGGCATCACACACTCTGCTCCCAATCACTCCACACATGTCAGACACACACACACACATGTCAGACACACACACACACACACACACACACACACACACACACACACACACACACACACACACACACACACACACACACACCTGTAAATACCACACAGGCTTTCATAATTTTGAAAGTGATTGTATACCCTCCTACACACAAAACACACTGGAGGGCTGTGAGTCTCCCTCTCACCAGCAACATGAGCGGCTGCAGAGGGTTTGTGGGCGACTGAGGGTGGAGAGGAGTGGGGGGTTCAACTTAAACAAGACGGACCGACTAGAGGCCAAATGAGGGAGGGGGAGAAAAAGACTGAGAGAGAACAGGTGGGAAGAGCAGTGTTTGAGTACCTACATACGCAAAACTACAGCATAACAATGCTGCATTGTATTGCTGTGTGCAGTGCTGTTTGTGTGTGTGTGTGTGTGTGTGTGTGTGTGTGATTGTGTATGAAAAGACAGTCGGGAAGTGAGTGTGGTGCGATTAAATGCACATGAATTTGCATCGTGTGTGTTGTGTGATCATGCACACGTGTGCAAACTCCCTTCTGGATTTAGCAAAAACTGTATTTGAATGCAGTGATGGCGCAGTCGGCAGCAGGAGCAGACAGGATGCACATTAAAAGAGTTAGTAGACAGTGGCTTAAGGAGCTTAGACAGAAGGGAAGTGGAAGATACGAGAGGGGGGGGGTTAAGAAAGCAAAGAAAGCAAAAGGGCAGAGAGGATACGGGGTGGAGGAGAGGTGGGGGTGGGTGGCCTCAGTGTGCTATGACTCGCTTCTTCCAAAACAGGAATTAATCCAATAATCGCCTGGAAATATTTTACATAGCTCATCATTCTTCTTATGTGAATAATAGACTATCATCTAGTGCAAGTAAGTGGGAGACCTGTCAAGACCCTGGAGAGACACACACACACACACACACACACACACACACACACACACACACACACACACACACACACACACACACACACACACACACACACACACACAATGACAGATGACAAATCCCACTGCTGTAGCGTTAGCACACATGTGATGCCGCAGGAAAGTCAAACATCACAAGTATTTAAGTTTATCTGCCGCTTAAGTCGACTGTCGGTCTGAGTGTCACGCATGTCAGCAGTAAGCTTTGCTGACATGTCAGCTCATTAGCACTTGCTGCTATAGCACACACACTTCAAACCGTTAGGAGCCAGAGAGTCAGTAAATGAACAGCCAGTAATACGGAGAAGAAGAGAAAGACGACTTCTTATTCTTGCGATGTGTTCAAACTATATCTGTCTTTGTCAAACAAGTGGGCTCTTCAGATACTATTGAGTTGCATACACTGCCACAAAGATGCGGACGACTGAGGCGCAGGTGACTACGCTGACAATTTCTCTGATGGAGTAAAAAAGAAAACAGAGACTTATGACAAACAAAACAATTTTAAAACATTGGAAAGGTGACATGTAAATGATCTGGACGTACAAAATAATGAATTTGTGAACATGTCAACCTGACCTGGGACAATAGCAGCTCTGATGTTGACTATTAAAACATTATGTAGGTTGGCCACATGGGAAAGCAATCAAACTGAATATGCCAGTTTAAAAAGATTGATTTGAAAATGGAGAGGGAATCAATGTTACAGATGTCTGGTGGGAGGGACTTCCACTCTTATGACTGTACTGTACATATGAAGCTGTATATGAACTCATATCATTATGACTGGAAACAGCAGGTCTGCCGAGGTCCAAAGCTAAAACACTCCACTTAACAGCACCCCTGACATTCACTATTAACACGTTACGTCTTATTTGTTTTATCGCTGGCAATGCAAATAAGCTAAGCTAACCAGCTGCTGGCTACAGCTACGTATTGACTGTACACGTGCGGGAGCACCCTCCTCACCTAACCCTCATCTCATGAAGACAGCAACTACACATTTCTTGCAGATTGAGCAGATCAGTGTACTGCATCAAAGCCACTCAAGTATTTCACCTCTTAAATCACAGAGGTTTCAGCATCAACTTCATGAATGCAAATTAAAGTGAATTAAATTGTGACCAGTCATTAATCCAGGGTGATGAAATTTCCCCCCCTCTCAGTGCTCCATCAGATGTAAAACTAAAGTCCTGTGCAACACACACTTTTTTAATTTGCTCTACCCAGCCTCTGGAACGTGATGATGCACTGCCACAACATTTGCCTAATTTAAATCCTAATGAGGCTGCAGATACAGACACTTCCAGAGCAGCAGGTGATGAGCTATTCTCTGCTACAACAGAATGTATCTTAGCTGGAAGTGGTTTCTGTGAATCTGATTGTGTGAAAACAAATTAAAATCTAAAGTGCAGTACCTTTATGCTGGGTCTTTTAAGCAAATCAAAGTAAAACACTATTACCAAAGTCTGCCACTTATACGACACAAAATGTCTTTGCTTCAAAGAGCTCTGCTTAATAGCTGCTGAGGGAATTAAGTCACTTCCCTGCAGTTTCATCTGTGCCACATTCTGTCTCTTACAGCGCTGGCACTTGTTGGCATTTTCTCTCCTGAAATATCCACCCGCCTCGCCCAAGGGAAGCTTACCTTTCCCATTATGTGTGAGAAATCATTTTGTGACAGTGCAGCTCTCAGCGTACACAGCACACAGAGGAAGTGGAGGAAGGCGAAGGGTAATCTAGAGGTCAGAGATCAAACTGAGGCAGGCGGAGGTCAAACTGAGGCTACAGAGTGAATTTTCTTTTAGTGTTATTGACTAGTGGGCAATTAGAGAGGCTGATTAGGGAACTTCAGCAGACCAGTCGATAGCCATATCAGTTACATATGACTGAAAGCTCAATCAAGAGTGTTTAAATGGGTTAAGAAAAAATAAGAAAAAGAGAGAGACATATATCACGGACACCTTCCATGATTAGCTTTGCACAGATTGGACTCCCTCTCCTCCACTTTGCCACTAATGAGGGGAGGATTATAAGTGAGCTGCCACCGGTGAGCTGAGCCGGAGCTCGGACTGGGCCCCATCTCCTTCCACGTTTTGGGCTGACTGGGGATTTAAAAGTACAGAAAGTTCAAAGCCTTGGACGGGAACGTTCAAAAGAACCACAGCCGAGCACGACGTGGAGAGGAAGAGGAGAGGGGGGAGAGCTAGCTACTTACAGCAGCGCTCTCCCACAGTCTGTAGAGGATGAGGAGGCCGAAGGTGGAGGGAGGAGGGAGGAGGGTACACCAAAGGGCAAATGCTTGTGAAAATAAACTGAGATTCAGGTCAATGCGAGAAGCTGAGCAGGTGGAATTCTGCTGACATGTTGAAGTAAAACTGAAAGTGAGAGGCAAGGTTTTGGGTGGAGCAAATCATCAATAATACAGGACGTGGAATTGCATTTGGACTAAAATAAAACTGATGTTTTATGCCACCGAGCACATCACCGCTGTTGTTGTGTTCACCTCTGGGACCCAATGAGATGGGTTTTTGTTGCATGTTGAATGTTAACAGTGTCCCTGGAAACGGTGCTCACATATTCTTACACCCACACTTTTGTACTGTAGAGCGACAAAAAAGTCCAAATGCTCCGTCGGAATGAAACATCCACCAACAAAACTACACATGCTGTAGAGTACACGTCTCCCTACACAGATACAGCCCCCGAAACTGCCAGTGAAGCACTTTCTCAGGTGTCCATTTCTACACAATGACATTCATTCGACACAATGAAAACACGGAAACGCCCTCACACCCTTGGGACTGAAAACATCGGAGGAATTTCTATAATCTACAAAGATTTACAGTAACAACATAAAGCAGCATGTCAACATGTAGGAGATTAACTTTTGAAGACTGAGATAATCTGCACAACATTCAGTATAAACTATGTAACACTGTGCTTTGCATCTGCTACTTCCATCCTTGACCCTTTCAGAGCACCATTAGTCATGTGAACACTATAGCACGTTTAAAACAACCACAGCTGATCATAGTGCTGGACACCCTCCAAATAACAAACAATACAATAAAAGTGTTAAAAATAAATATATAAACAGAGCATAAATAGAGAATTCAAAAGAAATAAAACATTAAACATCATATATATTTAAGAATGACATAATGGTCTCAAATTTAACACAGATTGAATTCCAGTGAGAAGAAGTGGGCCTTAAGTAATGATATAAACTATTCTAGCGTCTTAGCGGTTCTGATACGGATGGGCAAACTGTTTCAGAGATGAAGGGCAGCCACTGCAAAGGCCGGGTCATCAATATTTTTGAGCCTCGATCTCGGCATCATGTCGCTCGACCCCAGTCATCGTGATGGAGTGTGAAGGTGCAGCAGTTCAAAATCTTAAAATCAATCTTGAATTTGACAGCAAGCCAGTGAAGAGAGGCCAGCGCTGGTGTAATGTGATCACGCTCCCTTTTTCCAGTTAGAAGGCGAGCAGCTGCGTTTTTAAATTTACTAACTGTAGACAACAAAGAGGCGACTGTTTTACATGAGCATACAGGGAATTACACCAATCTAACTGAGGGGTAATGAAAGCAAGAGTAACTCTCTTCCATCCATCCATAACACCGATCCTTTGAGGGTCGTGGGGGGAGCTGGAGCCAGCTGACATTGGGCTGGAGGTGGGGTACAAGCGGGGTGCGACCCAGACAACCATTCACACTTACTGTCAACTTAAAGTCTCCAATTAACCTTATCTCAATCTGCATTTGTTTGGACTGTGGGGGTTCCCAGAGAAAATGCAAGGATAAAAGGGGAGGACATTCAAACTTAACACAGAAAGACCCCGGCCAAAACAGGATTGACACTGGGAACCTTGTTGCTGTGAGGCAATACAATCCAAAAGTGATAAAACGCTATTTTGCCAATCAAATTTGGAGCAGCTGACAATCATGACATGAAGATTGATGCTAACGGGTTAAAAATACCGTCATACTCATCCAGGCCAGGTCGTCCCAAAATACACCATCTCAGTCTCGCTTTCCTAACTTAAGTTATCTCTATTAGACAATGCGACAAATACTTACGCCTGAATCTCTACATTAAAAATTCATGTCTGCTCGGTATGTAAATTTCAGTTCCTACATTAATATGGACACAGTGAGATTTTACCGCCGTTATTTTTGGTTTGGTCAACTGTGCAGATGCATTATAGAAAAATAAAAAGAACCATGGAGCCTGTTATATAATTCCCTCGTATACTAATTTAGCTCAAGTGTTGTGTTAGAGGAAGGAACTCTGCAGGTGTCTCGGAATGAATCTGTCAGTTGGTTTATTGTAGCAATAATGATGCTTATTAGCAGAGTATCAGGGGTGCATGGAAACAGTTTAACCGTCATAAAGCTTTAACCAGAGTGTTAACTAGTAATGAGGGGGTCCCTCTATGCCAGTAAACAATAAAAATCCCTTCCTGTTGGCTATTAGAGTTTGACAGAAGCTATCCAAAAATAACTATCTACTTTAAATATCGAATAATTTATCTTAAAGTTAGTTAGACTGCAAACTCTGACTTTTTCACCCATTTTTTTAAAGACTGAAGCCTGTTTTGTATTAGGACTGGAAGATAAGTCCAAAAATTATATATGGATAAAAAATGTTCATATTAGTTGATACCAATAATTATTCTGATGAATAGTGCATCGTTAGGATTTATTTTGCTCCTGAGTTGTTGTTGTGGGTTTAAACTCTTTTTAATGAGCAGTGAATGACAAACGATTGAAATATAAGCATGATAAATGATGGTTATACCTCCTCACTATGCACAATGCATAAACATTATATCAATATATATTGAACCTTTGTTATTTGATGAAATGATAATGATGATGAAAGTTATCATGCAATAATTATTGATACTGTTTTCTTGCCCAGCCCTAAAGTGGGTACATTCACTTGACTAGTAAAAGTTTGAGTCCAGCTGCTGTGTCTGGCTTTAGGTCTTTAGTGATGGAATTAGCACCAGCTAGCGCCTCTCTCTGTTCAGTTTCACCCTGATTCAGCAGTCCTGCTCTTTTCGCAGAGCCTCTGAAAGCTAGGCGGCCAGAGGGAATGCCAGCTCATCGACTATTGTAACACGGCCTCCCTCCTGCTCTCCCTCTCTCTCTGCCCTTCTAGTCAGTACATCCTCCCAATTGTCCCTTTCTCTCTCTCTGTTCGGGATCTGTCTTTCTGTTCTTCTTGCTGAACAAAAGCTGCTGCGAGTGTGTATGATGCAATTGTAGCTGTACCAAAAGTTCACAGTCAACAGAAATGCACAGAGTGAACATCCCCAAGGTAGGGATGGATGGATTAAAGATTTTTGCTGTTTGGCAAACTGCAAACAAAGATATCACAATAAATGTTGCAGGCTATGTATGAGACCCTCAGTGTCAGGGTGGGAATGGGTTCAATGCTCAGGAGTAAATAATTTCTCTTTCAATCAAATCCAGTTATAAGTTGTGACTTACCTTCACTATCACACAAGTCAAACAAGAAGAAAATGAGGGTAGATCATAGATATTGTTGCTGATCTGACTTCATGCTTTGTAAAGTGGAAAGGACATGAGGAACTAACCTTGAGCTTGTCAAAGCGCTCGGTGAGCGAGGACACCTGGTGCTCTCGGTGGCGCCCCACCAGCTTGCAGAGCGCACAGATGAGCTGATCGTCCACCAAGCAGTACATGTTGACCTTCTCATTCTCATGCTCCAGACAAGTCAGGCTACGGATGTGAGTGTCTGGCACCGGCTCCACCAGGCGGTGGCTGGTGAATGGCTTCTTGTTCGGGTGTGTTGCACGCAGGCAGCGGTCACAGTACGACACCTCGCACGTGACACACGTCTTGACGGCTTCACGCGGCGGATCCTGCTCGCAGAACTGGCAGCTGATGCGAGGATCCATTTTAGCAACGACAGCCGGGCTGTGGTTGGCGTTGGTGTGGTTCACGTGATTGGTGTGGTTGGTGTGATTGGCGTGCGGGTGGGAGTGGCTGGAAGTGGCCGGGCTGCCGCGGGCACTGCTTCCACTCGTGCCACCACCACCGCCGCCAATTGTTCCAGCTACTGTACCGCTAATGGTGGCGGTGTAGGGCCGCTGCGGCTGCAGGCGCCGGCTCTCAGTAGGGGAGTTGGGGCCACTAAGGGAGGCCTTTTGAAAGCGGTCAATGATGTTCTGCAGCGTCACATTGCGCTTAAGGCCCTCCAGCCCGCGGTGATTCAGCGTGATGACGTAACGGCACGTGGGGCACTGAAAGGCTGAGATGGACTCAAGGGGCTTGCTGGTGGAGCAGTGGGACACCAGGATGCGGTGGGCACAGTTGAAGCACAGACTGTGGGCACAGGGCAAGAGCAAAGGATCTTCAAACAACTCCAGGCAGATCGGGCAGGTCAGCTCAGACTCCAGTGTTTCCATCTTCAGTTGAACCAATCTGAAGGTGACATCAAATCCCACAGAAGCTGGCCAGATACCTGCATGAGGAGAAAAGGTATGCATCAATATTTCAGTCACAATATACCAATAAATACTTGTTTTCATGGGCTATTTTTTTGTACAATTCAGCCATTTCTGGTTTTAACTGTCCACAGTATCCAGACTGACCTGTGCAGATTCAGCAAAAATCATCCCTAACACACATATTTCCTGTACATCTACTTCTCAGCTGCTCAGCTTACAACTGTAGCTTCGCAGCAGCCTTCAACACATGACTCTTTCTGAGGAGGCATGTGGGAAGAGGAATGACTGAACGTACAAGGAGGAAATAGAGGCTGGCTGAATGGTTGGGAGGAAGCAAAAATCAATGGAGTGAATAAAAAAGCAGAGAAGAGGAGAGACAGATGCATAGCGGCACAAGAAGACAGAGAAAGAGGAAGCTGTAGAGAACAGAGGGCCTCTGCATTCCTCCACACACTGACAAACTCTTAACCTTCATTTGTTTTCACTTCCATCTTTCTCCCTCCCACTTTCCACTGACATTTTTTGCACCCTCTGTGGTATATCGAGCAATACCACCTTAACCCTAAAAACATTTTTTAACTTTCAAAGCATATTCCTGACAACAATTCTGAGCCGGACAGTGTAAACATGGCCTGAGAAGAACAGGGGAATTGATTTTCAGATCCTCCCCCTCCTTCTCCAAGACCTCCAAATCTCAGCGCCTTACAGGCTGCATATCAAACTGTCTCCTCTGGGTGGCCTTAAAACCACTGACATGAGAAATCACCAATAACCCCACCTCCACACCCCATTCACCCGCCTGCGCTGATTCACAGGCACAGGAACGCAGTTCGCAATCTTTTAAAAGAAACAAAGCAGGAGCCGTGAAAATACAGCATTAAACCAGACAACCTCAGATAGCTGATAGTGACAATTTCATTAGACGAGGTCGAGTTTGAAAGACGACGACCGTCATGCAGGACTAACTGATGACGGGTTGGATCTTAGTTTTTATAACTCATCAGTAAAAAAACAACCTTTTTACACTTTTGAGACTCTGGTGAGTGACCTCTTTGAGGATAAGGGCATAACAAACATAAAAATGACTAAGTTTAGAGACTACGATAAAATACAGGTGAAATAAAGAGGAGGGGAACACGGGACACTGACAGACAGCCTGTAGATTTAAAGGCTTCCTCCAAATCATATTTCAAAGTGAGGAAATGTTGAGCATGAAATGATTGCGCACAATGAGTGCTTTTCTGTAACTTTATCTAGTAACAGCCTCCTGTTTTTCCACTTAAACTCCAGGTGTCACATTTATTACCCACATTACTCACACACACAGTTTTTTTTTCATGTGATTAATTCACATTGTCAATATTTTTCAAACAATGTCACATTTTGAAGCAGTAGTAGAAGAAGAGGAACCATTTCTTCACCTATCCAATCTGATATAACATTTATTTGTCCATTTATTTAAAATATCTGTCCTGGCCATTGCTCAGTGATTCTCTTCTTATGAAGCTGACTTGAAGCTTGGATTAAACAACGGGTAACCAAAGTCCTATCAACGAAAATGAATGGACCAAATGCTGGGACCGTTTAACTAACAAACTGGAACTGGGTCAAATTAAACACTCTTGGTGCCAGCTGTTGCAGCAGTTCTTGAAACTGTTTGACGGACATCCTGAAATATGCCCTGAACCCACAACCAACCAGTAAACTCACCAAGCTCTTCCCTCTTCATCACCATTAAGCATATCCAAGAATTTTATCTTATTTCTGTTTACTAAGTAAAGTTAGCACGAGATTATCACCAGATCATCACAACAGGATGTGGATTCCATCTTTCTTTCCCCTAAGGTGCTAAGTCTGCCCCAAAAGGAAATGATTTCCAAAAGCACTTGAGACTGTGTTTAGTGTATCATCACCAAAATGAATCTATAAATGCAACTACTTACTTACTACTTAATCAGATAAACCTGACTTGAGATGAAAACAACATTCACAAAAATTCTAAGGCTGTGACGAGACATTGTCGTCCTCATCCTTTTAATTCCTCATGTGAGGGAATATTGAATAAACTGTGTCATCCACAACCTATTTGTTTTTAACTCTGTCGAGCTGTGACTCCATCCTAACATTCCGTTGCACTGACAGGCACCATAATCTCAGGAACCAGCGCAGTGCATCTGTACACAGGCCTGTATAAAGTCAGAGACGCAGCTCGAAGCCTCAGACTCATTTGCACCGTCTCCTCCCCTCTGCTGCTCCAGAAACCGTGGCTCGACGCTGAGCAGTGTTCAAAGCAAACATGATTTGAGCAGCGGCTAAGTGCTTGAGAAAGGCACTCAACTGAAGAGAGTAGTTCTGTGCATACAGTGGCTTTGTTACAAAATTCATTATCCATAAATGAAATGAGTAACTCCTCACAGCCTATCATGCAGATATTACACTGATAGAAGCAAATGGGCATTGTGCTTGTGTGCAAATAAGTGTGAGGTGTGTGTGTGGCTTTATTTAAGAATGCATTTTAGTTATGAGAAATTCATGCAGATGTGTGCACAAGCACATAATGTCCTCCTCCAATATTCACCTTAGCTGCTTTTATCATCAGATGCTTTATGTGATTGTTATCACACAGTGGTGCAGTGTTAGAGAAACAGAGGGTTCAGTGGTGAGCTAACACATTAGGTTCTGCTACTTCTCACCAACAATAGGTTTGATTTAACTCGACTGCACACAAATAGAAATAATCAGACAAACAGACGTAGGAGGAGAGAGGCGACGGAAACCTTCAAGAACTGTTGATGACATGTAAGGTCGCTGGCCCCTGGGTCTGAGTACTCAAGGTACAAATATGATATAATGATACCATATTAACCTTTAGCCTTTACACTGGACATAATCGACAAAAAATAAATAAATTCATTCAGAACGACAGATGTGAGTAAGAGACTTGTACAATAATTGAAACGACTGCAACGACTTGATAAAACATTACAAATGAACACAAATAAATGATGTCAAAATATTCCGTGAGATCAGTATTTCACAAGGCATGAAATGACTGATAGCAGCTTGAGGCTGAAAAACACTTTCATTCGACTGCTATCAGTGATAGAATATGTCAACAACAGGAAACACAGCTCATATCTGTGAGACTGAGTCACTCATGATACACAGTCAAGGACATTATAGAACCACCTGATTTTTAATCTGGGAGCAGCTAAAACTGATGCAACAAAGAACAACTGTGTATTGTCATACCATTCATGATCACCAGTGAGGCTTGGGCTGCATTTTTCTATCTGAACCCTGAGAGAAAACTAACCGAGCCCTAACCTGGAACCCGGCATGCATTCTGTTTTTTTGTGTTTGAACCACACCCAAGCGTAGAACAGTTCATGGACTGAATGTGGGAAAATTTCAATCTTGCTCAGTAGCAATCAGGTGATGGAGCCGCAGTAGCGAGTCCCATCGATACACGAACTCAATCAATCAGGAGTGAGTCTCAGCTTTCAGCAGAATATTTCACATCATATTTGGAGCCTCAAATAAATTATTAAAACCAAATTTACAAAAATCAGTGTGATAAGAACTAACTAAAAATTACAGAAAAATATGTATTTGAGAAGTTTCTTTGACCTTTTATTTTGGTCTATGTCCAATTCACTAACATGGAGGAGGTGGAATTTACAACCATTACTGCAGCAAGCCACCAGAAGGCACTCAAGACGCCTTGGCATCACTTTTTAGGGAGCTGTCATGTCGTCCATCTTTATTTCCAGTCTATGATCCCGACAGGCTCTGGTCAAGTATCCACACTCTATCACCAGAGGGAAAATCCAACTCTTTTTTATTCCATTTGAGAAAATGATTTTCTACAAATCCTGTCTCTTTGTATATTCAGTATCTGACAAATACAACTGAGGGTAAAAACAATAATCACGTAAGTCCCACAGCTCCTTTTTTCCTCATAGAAACAAACCATATGTTACCACAACAAATATGCTGAGGGATCGTATCTGTCAAGAAAGCTATATCACAACAAGGAAACAGAATCTGAACCCTCAATTACTGAGCTGATCAAACTGGTAGTGTGCATGGCTATTATATGCTGGATCTTTTTTTTTACAACTGTACAATCATATTCAAACGTTGAGTGAATCAGCGGCCTCAGTTTATTCCCCAGGACAGAGCTGCCTGTGCTGATGTTAATGTGACTGTGTTTAACGGAGCATGGTGTTATAATTAACTCCAAGCTTTAACTCACCATCAACAGGCCCATTAAGCTTTAGCTATGTCACTCAGGGGAAACAGTGTCGGCTGTGACGGGAGACACTTATCACCAGCTTTGTGGTAAAGATGTTTGGGTAACACTCTCTGGGACGGCCTTGTTTATAAGCACATTGATAAGACATTATAATACACTTATGAGGCTTTATATAACTACTTTGGAATGTTTCTATTCATGCATGACATATTATCTCAGTCTTGTACCATTGGTCACTGTGTTTCGTGTTATGGTCACCGTCGGTTTGTCAGTCTCATTAGAGGCAACTGTCTTCAATTACATTTTTTGTCTTGAGGCTACTCATAAGTCCTCTTGACTGTGTTATTATAGAACTGCTCATAACCTTATACAGAGCTGTAATTAGAGTTGACCAATATGGATGTTTGGGGGCTGAGGCAGATATTAGGGAGTGAAACAAACAGAATTCCTAAGATGTTGTTATCAAATCTATATGACAGAGAAAAGTCATTGAGGCTTTATTATTTTACAGTTTAACTATATACTTGAAACTACAAAGAAATACAACCAAAACCTATTGATTGAATCTTTTTATCATACAATGTTAAAATACCTGCAAGCATAGATGCTGATACAGACAAGTCTGCTGACGTCAGACAATTTTATTGTTGTACCAATACATCGGTCGGGCTCTAGGTGACATTTTACTTAAAGATTACAAAGTCGTTTATAAGATATTATCTCATTCCGGAAACAACAATTTACAATCCTTCTTTAGTCATGTGTTTTAAATGTTAGAGCAGCTCTGGACATATACAGCTTTATGAATGCTAAGCTCACAATATGTTACATCCACCACCATATGTATAGAAGGTATAAGGTGCAGTGCTTGATTATAAACATTTGTAGAGTTTTATAAAGCCAACGTACGACTTTATGAATGTGTTTAAAATGCATTATAGAAATCACACACACACACACACACACACACACACACACACACACACACACACACACACACACACACACACACACACACACACACACACACACACACACACACACACACACACACACACACACACACACACACACACACACACACACGGCCAGAGCTGCACATTTACAAGCCACAAATTCTGTCTGTCTCTTTGTCTACCTCGCCATTCTTGTTAAGGTGAAGTGTCCCATCTGGAAGGAGAACAGCTTGAGCTGGTGCTTGAGGGCAGACACACACACACACACATACACACTGATCTGTTGTTGTGCTGATTATGGAGCCACATTTTTCTGTGTCACTCAGAGCTTTCAGTGAAACAGAATGAAACATAAGTAAAAACCAAAAAACATGGCTGATGTCTCATGAGTCTGTCTGAGGAGGGTTACATAAATAATCCTTATCAGAACACACACACACACATTCAGTCAACTCTCATTAGCTCATGATTTGTCCTTTTGCCTCTGACATTAAATACCGACACCTTAAAAATATGTAACTTAACGTGGATAAAGAGAAAGACACTTTCAGCATGTTTCTCCTTTCAGACTGCACTGTGGGGATGTGAAGCTTGTTCTGCTGTCAGGTACAGGACATGGAGTGATACTAATACATTCCACTCTAAGAATAAGCTGCACCTCTATGAGCTTTATAGTAGCACAGCAGTCAATCATACATCCAATGCCTGCTCAGGTTTGATAAGAGACTGTTTAATAGCATTCAAGTGGTTCTTTTGCTACTGCATGTTTGTCCAAAAACCTCTTATAATCTGTAAATATGTATGGCTAAAGCTGCCTGGAAATGAAAAAACTGCTATTCATAATCTCAGTTTATATAATTTTCATCTTGTTTAATTTCATAAAACCAATCATCAGGACAGAGCAGGTCTGTGTAGAGGTGTTTTTCTGCTTCCATCAGAACAGATAAATATGGTAATAAATTCCCCCGCCAGTGTAAGAGGCACAATCCTATGGAATGCCCCAAAAAAAAAACTCCTGTCATTTCATAATCTGGCAAAACTTTGAAACAATATAAGCGGCAGTTTGCTTGTAAAAGCACAATCCCCTGGGTACATGGTTACATGTGTGTGAATTCACTGAGTTGACGCATGAACTAGAAGACATTTGTGGAACAAAGACGATTATCCTTGTGTAAACAATCCTCTTGTAAAAACCAAATTGCTCCCAGCTGAATTTGCACTCCTACAATTGCAGAGCCAGAATAGGATCTTAACGGACACTTGATGATGCAACAAACAAAACAAATCACCACACCCCGACCTCTGGACCAACAACAGAAGTGTATTGTTCAGCAGTTATATTTACTTTTAATGGGACTATTGTCGAGTGCAGAAGCTTTAATTTGTGCTTTCTGGTTTGTAATGGAAATCCATATTTTATATTAAATTTCATACGTCAAAGTGTTTGAAATACTGGATTATATTTATTGATTTTTTGTATATCTATAGAGTAAGTTATATATTTTTGTAATGATTCATTTTTATTAATACTCACTGCATCAGGGTAACGACAGGTAGGTTGAATCCTCAAACATCTTATCGAATTAATACAGCTCAGAGTAAACAAATACACAACAACATGTTCTCTTTTTTTCATCTGGAGAGGAAAACACTGGACATATAATATAATTCGCTAAAACTGACTGGATATAATAAATAAATTCCTCCCAAACGTGCTGAGGTGCAGCTAGAGCCACATAACATCTATCAATGAGATCAGTTCTCATTGATTCCAGAATAAGTGATAATTTCCAGGAAAAGCTATAGGTAGCTATAGTTAACACGGAGCCTCCATGCATCCAATTCCAAATGTGTATCTATAACTCTTACACACATATAAGGGTACATCCACACCTCTCTGTTTTACTTTTAAAACTCATCATTGGAGCTGAGTTCACACCAGCAGTCTACACCACTGCTGAGTTTCTGAGCGTCAAAAACTCCTAAGTTTAGAAACACTGCTTGCCCTTTAGTTTGGACAGTTTGACAACAACAACACAGTCCCCCGCATTCACTTCCTGATTGCTTTTAAATCTTGATCTAAACTTCTTGGTTTCTCGATTTATATAAGGGTGGCAACACAAAATGTTTTGGTTAAACCGTGGCTGTTTGAAACCCAGTGTGCTCTGGTACAACAGTTGTTTGCTAGAGGTGTGTGAGAGACCAGCTGCATTCATGGAAGCCATCAGGTTGATTCTCCACAGTTGTTTGGGACTAAAACAAAGACAGATGCTATTCAATGGACAAGCCCAGCCGCCAGTCTGTGACCTCCATCTGTTGTTATGTGGTGAGCATTCCTCACATGACTCCAAGCGGGGCAAAAGGTTAAAGATGGAAGAAACAAATGATCGGATTTGTGAAACATTACTAATTGAAAATGCTGCCTGTAAGGAATCAGAAAAATGCAGCTTGACATTTTTATGGAGCAGAGAGGATGTCGAACATGGCACCATAAGACAGAAGTTTTATTTCTCTCTCTCTGACTTGCACTTTAGGAAAGAGAGAGCTTTCATCCATGACTTTATGAGGCAACTAAATACCACGTCTGCAGCCAACACGTGTCCCTCCACAGAGAATGGCTGTCCTGTTTGAGCAATGACGGTCAATCTGACACATTTTGCCGTGAGCCACATACTGATCAAGGGTGCACACATTAAAAAACCCTCATGAAAACACCCTCGCGTAGCACTGGTCTATGGATACTTTCATTAGTAACCATGTCAGCAAACTCTCAAGTGCCGGCATCCAAACATGAGCATTTACCCTAATCACCTTAGCAGAGCAACCAAAATGAAGTGGGACATTGTTTGAGTGGATTCAGTGGAATTCAGCTGCTAAGTGGTTTGAAAAAGTGACATTTTTGGAGAACGAATCATTTTAGCATTTGGGGGTTAAAAACACTCACAAGCATAGAAGACCATGTCAAGACCAGGGACTACTGAGTTTGGCCAGACCTCACAAAACTATACTGTTATTCACATGGATGGTTTTGGGAAAAAAGTAAATTGGGCAGATCCAAAATTACAACCCTCCAGTTGACCAGAACACAGACACACAGACACACACCTACAGTGCGTGATTGTATAAGTGGGATCAAGCAACATGTTACACTTGTGTTATATTTCCATGTGGATGTCAACAGGAGCCGTGTGTCTCACTGCAGCTGCTTCACCAGATAAAAAGGAATATTTTATCATAAAGGAACCTGGTTTCCTCGGTCCACCCTCATCATTCTTTCTGTCCTTCACCTTTTCCTATCTTCTCCCCCTTTTCTCTCTTCTCTTCCTGCCTCCCTCTTTCCCAGTCTTCCCTCTCTCTTCCTGTTTTCTCTCTCTCTCTCTCTCTGCAGAGAGACCTCAGGGCGGGCTGGTTTCATCAAACATGTGATTCCTATTCATAGAATGTAAACAGTAATGCAGCCAAGCTGGTGTTTCCATTTCAGCAGGCTAGCTTAAGTTTAACTCTTGCACTGCCATACTGTGGACCCTTCCTATTACAAAACCAATTTCAAAATAAATCCAGAGTGTGTAAGTTGCACTCTGACACATCTGAAGGTATTATGTTGCTTCCTTCTTATATCATGTTTGTCTTATCCATTTAGGCTCAGTGTTTTTAGGGGAAAATGTTTTCATTAAAGTGGGTACGTCTGCTAACACTGCACCTTATATTGATTTTACAATTTATTCATATCACTCAACTCTGAAACAGAGGGGAGCACTGGGTGTGTGTGCGTCTCATCTGTATGTGGACCAGCATGTTTTCCTGCCTACAACAGCCTGTATATTTAAATGTGACTTTGAGTGCTGCTACTATGCCCCACTTCTATATTAAATTAGCTTTGCTGGTGAATTCGCATTTGCTTGGATAGTTTCTCTCTGTCAATTAAATATATCGTGTACTTCTTATGGCAACAGGCAATAGTTTGACTTAACATGACCACTGTTTGTTTTGTCTATCTATCTAATAATTCCAGAAATCTCTCTATCCATCCATCCGTATCTCCAGAACCGTTCATCTTATCTCCTTTGCATTTAGCATGCATATTGCTTAAGGCCCAAGGAAGTGCAGTGTTGAATTTGGTGACATGTGATACGTTCAATGTTACTAATTACTAACTAATGGTTAATAGTGTTTTTGCTGTTGTCGAACGGTGGCCTTCTCAACAACGGGTGGGTTCTCAACAACAGCAAAGAGCACAAATACTGCAGTATGGGGTTCTGCGTACTGAGTCGACTTTCACCAAACTTTGAAGAAACAAGTGAAAAGCTCTTTGTGCAGCAGTGGTGATGCAGCTTCAGGGTTCTGCAGACTGAGTCTAGACGTCGGTCTTTGCTTTGCTGTGGCTCAGTTACTGCAGGTCACTTCTACAGTTTCAGAAAAAAAGCTGCATCCAGCATAACCACAGTTGAATCTAACAGCCCATTCCAAACAGACATGTTAAGAACAGGCTGCACTAGTATGTTTAAAAGCTGGATTGTCAGCCCTACATGCCCCCCCCCGTCCCTGTGGGTGCAGCTGTGTGTATGATTCCAAACACCCACACTCATTTTCAAAGGCTGTTTTGCCGTCTGTCAAATGTGCTGATGAGGGCTGTGATGCAAGTAACTGAAAATAAAATAAACAGTCAATTCATGTCAAACACAAGGCCAAAGCCAGATTTGCTAATTGGTTTAATGCATTTATACATGAAAGCAAAATGAAATGAGATTTTTCACAGGGTTGTGACAGAGAGCAGAACCCACCTCCCCTCCTCTGCCCTCCACTTAATACATGCTCCTGTTACAGCTTGGCAGCCAGTGGGTAATAATGTTAATAACGTCAGACGTCGTCTCATCAGCTCTGCGAGGCTCTTCGGCTGCAGTGGAGAGCCTTATCAGGCCTCAACACAACACTGTGTAGCAATGATGCCCCTGCCTCACTTCATGCCGCTTCCATTATTCATGTGCATTTGCCCAGGTGAGAGCAAATCCAGGATCAGAAGTTGGCAGAACAGCTTATTAGATATTTAGACTTGGCTGAGTGTGCTGGAGCAACAAAAGTATAAAAAGACAAGGAGAACAGAGGCACCAGCTCAAAGCCCAGTGGCTCATGTCTAGGTTGTAAACTGCTTATCTCTCTGGCTGGTCACAGACTGTGGTCAAAGTAGACAGTACAGTGTAATTCATCTATTCAGATTCTGTTTATTTTCTGAGACAAGCTTATATGACTCGGATAAAATGCTAGTTCAAAAATGAAAGGAACAAGTGGAGATGGTTTCTTTGAAGAAATGTATTTTCTCTTTTCTTTTAAATTGATTCTCTTCCTCAATCTGCACATTTTCGCTTACTTTACTGCCATGAAAGTGAGATGTACCACCTCGATTTGGCTGCTCAATTGTATGACTAAGTTTACTGTCATACACATTGACATTTTCAAAGCCAACTCATCTTGTCCAAGAGCTACAACACTGACTCTGACAAACCGCAGCAGAAATCTGCACTGACTATTATGTTTTTGGAGGAAAACAATTCCCCTATAAGCAGTGATGGAACTAAAACAAAGCACACTGCAGAATGTAAAAAAAAAAATCTATTGTCTCGCCTTGCAGGAAAACGAGCTTGGTTTTGTTGACAGTTGACACCAATTCAGCCTAAATTTTTCAATATTTTCATCTGAATGTTTTCTGTATATATGTGCACAAGAAGACAGCACCAAGTTAATGGCTTACCTTATATCGACATTTTCTATAAATATGCAAATGTACTCCAAATCGTGTGAAAAAGCAATCTACACACAATATCAGCAGCTATTTCAGCTCCCGAAAAGAGGATCTTTTCAGCTGGAAATTGCATTCCCAGCCCCCAACAACCCTACACCTATATCTCACTGGACTGTCAAGAAAACGATAGATTGATAATATTTTCCTGAAAAGTTTTCCAATTGCAAAATAAAAACTGTTGAAACCTTTAAAGACAAAGAGTCAACTAGAGAACGCCTTGGTGGCAAATGTGTGTGTGTCCTTGTGTTCCGGTGTGCATGCTATACCCTGTGCGATTGCCGTTTCCTAAATCCACCTATGCTGGCAGCTGGGGTTCAATCTTCCAAAGTGTCAGCGCAGAGTGCCAGCCGAGGGAAATACCTTTATACATCTGATGAAAAAGACATTACAGATGAAAGGCTTGTTGGAGTTGTCCCGGCTGAATCATCGGTAAACCCCATCAAACAGTCAGAGCAACTACCTTCGTTTTGGGGATTACTCCGTCTTCCCAAATAAACTGTGTGAACTGACAAAATGAAATCAATTATTTCATATTTCAGACCCTGGATGGACTTTCTGCTGCTGCGCTTTGCAACCTCCCTGCTACACCTCCTGCTGCATGTTGTGGTACCACGTGAGTCCAGGCATACACAGGCTGCATTTATCCGTATGCAAAGGGAAAGTTTTCATTACCGTTAAATTATACTGAACCGCTCCGAGCTGTCAGCAGCGAGAGGAGGCCGCTTGACCAAAAGCTATTAAATACCAGCTTTCTTGCTCTTTAAGAAAAGCATTCACCTTGGGTCAGAGTCTGCAATACAGTAAGTCCAGGAGGGCCATTTGCTACTTCAACTGTAGTGGCATTAATAAAGCAGGAGGTGTTACTAGGCTGTTCAGTTATTCATGGTGACCCGCCGTCGAGAAGACAGTGCAGAGAGGAAGAGAGGTACATATAAAAAATACAAAGGTAAACTAAAGGAGATGGAAAAACACGGTGAAGTCAAAAGAAATCGGCTCAAAAATAGCTCACACTTTCCCGAGAGAAAAACAAAAAAAGGCAATAAAGACGAGGGAGAGAGAGTGAGGAAGAGAGGGGAGGTCGTAGAGGGGGTTCCTGTCCTCTATCTCGCTATCTTGCTCTACAAAGTCAGAGCCTTCTATTTATACAGCACTGTAATGTTTGGCATTTCCTTCAAGGGTGGACGTGTGAGAGCCATTGTTTTTCTTGGCTGCCGTTCGATTGGCTCAGAAGGCTCCGCGTGCTGAAATGTCGGCGGTTTTACAGCTCTGTCTGTTCGACCAGTTTCATGTGATCGCTGATAAACAAATCATTAGTTCCTCCATCAAGATGGGAAACCTTATTATCGTAGTACAGGCAGATATTTTCTTCCCTGTGAGACATGTTGGAAGTTGCTGGTGTGTGTACTTCCCGGGGGGAGAGGTGACCGCAGCGCAACACAGAGGCAGACATGAGGCCGCTCATTACAGCCGCGGCAACAATGACGTCACTATGACACGCAACACAAAGAAAAACAATCATTTGTGGTGAAGAGCTGTCACAGTAAACTTAAGGAAAACTTTACTGACAAAGAGGGATCACAGGGAATGTAGCGTAACGGTGGGATTTTTTCTGAAATCACAGAAAAGGAAAAGTACTTTCAGTGACTAATTGTGTGGAGTAAGAGAAGGCTAAGTAAAGTGTCTTTCTGCTTTTAAAGACCATAATGAATTTAATTTAATTGTGTCAAGTACCACACATATTAAGCCCAGCAACTAAAGATGAGGTGAAGCAGTCGAGCAGAGAACAACTCATGAAAAGCCACAATATCTCACAAACTACAGACAGAGACAGTCGGTATCCATCGTCTGAGAAAAGTGTTCCATATTGGTCTTGTTTGCAGTTTTAATACAGCGTGCTGATCGGTACTGTTGAGAAAAGGACCACAACACAGGAGGACATTACAAACAACATGCAGCATTTCTCTTAAAAGTAATTAAAAAAAGTACCATCAAATGAATGTCAACATAATTAAGACCAACCTATTAGTAATATGATGAAGAAAGAAAACTGAGTCATTTTGAGAATAATGTTGTACTATCACAAGAATAAAGTCCTACTTTAATGAGAAAAGTCATAATATTACAAAAAAGAAAAAAATTAACAAAAGAGACAATTTCCTGGATCTGTCTTCAGAACAGACAGTTTCTTATTATCATACTTATGCTAATATTGTGCTGATGAGCCCAAAGAGTAAGTACTAGTTAACTCAAATATAACTTAATAAGATGCTCCACATTCCACATTTTAACACAGGCGACAGGCTGATCTTCTGATATTCCCCCTCTGACATGAAACGTATAAAATAATGACTCCATTCTCTCAATAGTTTGCTATTATTCTCATAAATTTACAATTATTTTCTCATAATATCACAACTTTAAGTGCCTTTATGCTCTAATACTACCAGGCTAAGGAAAATTCAGATGATTTCATTTTTGGATTTTTTAAAGACCCTGTAGAAACTGGACGTTTTTGTGAACAAACAAAATTCCACATTATACAACAGAATATGAGAGAAAACTAAATATATGCATGCAAAATTATACACTGAAAGAAAAAAAGCATGCGTTTGCTTGTACAGTTAAAACGGCGTTAGCTCTCACATATTCTGCAAAGTACCTCTCTCTCCTCTTCTCGCTGCAGCTCAACTGAAACCGACACAAATCAATAGCTTGTTTGTTAAACAATAGCTGCCCAACATTGCCGGCATTTTAAAAATAGCCGGTCTCTGGGGGAGGTGCAAAACCAGAGAGAATAATTGTGAAGGTTAACAATGCCTGCTGTTATATCAATATTGAACGGAACCAATGGCCTGGAGACAGAAAAAAAGAAGCACAGGTCAAGTGCTTTTTGCTTGTGGCTGGTTCATGAGAACTTCACTCCTATTAATGACTGGTCTGAATTAAATGGTCAACTTCAGAAGAGCTTTTAAACATTTTAAGGAATTAATGGTGTTACAATATAAACCCTCAGCAGGTACCGGCACAAGAGCCAGGTTTAGCAGCAGAAGGGAATAAATCAGATATAACTGTACATGTAGCTCACCATCAACTAACAAGAGAAGAAAAGAGCAGCTTTCAGAGACGTGTTCCTTAAAATACCTGCTGAGCGAATGAGTGTGTGTGATAAAACGCGTGCATGTGAGCGCATGAGTCAGTCGAGGAACAAGCTTTTTTTTGCCTCCTCTCTCCTCACGGCTTTGTCTTTGCTCTCTGCTCTGTGGAGCCGTTAACCCTCAACTGAATCCTACATCCTTCAAGCTCTAAATTCTTTTTTCTCTTCACACACCTCCTCCAGATTACGCCTACCTGCTCGATCCATCTCTTTAGACTTATTGCTCCATTTTCCAATGACCAATCCATCTATTTTTATCCTCACTGCATCCTGGCCTGTGCTGGCATAAAGAGACGTTCATAACAGTCAGCTTATGTATTAAATGGACAATAAATAAAGATAGTGATAGTTAGAAACAATAACAGATAACACTACAGATGACCACAAAACTTGGTGGAAGGATGTAATATGGGTCAAGGAAGATTTTTTTCCCCAGTATAATAATAATTTGTGATAAAACAAGTCAAATAAAAGTTTGGATCTAGTGATTGTTGGGCATTGGCGGGGGTATGTCGTCTTACGTCACATCCTCAGACAATCAATGCAATGTTGACAATCCATAAACGTGAAAACACACTACAACAGTCCGCTCACACACCCTGCTGTTTAATTCCACATGTGCAGTGTTTGCCTCTGGGTCACACTCCAGCACCACTCCCCGGGCAGAGCTCTGCGCCTTCACAACCTCCATGGCTCCTGCATCCCCCGAGAGAGGAGGTGTGGCGCACTCTACCCAACAGAGACGCTTCTGGCGCAGGCGGCGTGACGCCAGACCTGGGCTCTGATCCCAGGCTCCTGGTGCCATCAGCTGAGATCATGGGAAACACGTGTGTTGCTGCAGGAGCAGACACAGGCAGCTGGCTGTTAACTAGCGTGGTGGGAGGTTGGCTGCCTCCTCGGCTCAGCTGCTGCCGTTGGGCTTGGGTGGAAAAAAGCGACTCTCGCTTCCTGTCGTGGTGGATTCTCAGGATTTAGACCCAAGTGGTTCGAGTTTTCGGGGATTCGCACACTTCAGATATGGAGGGCAGGCTGAGGTCACAATCACACCTACAACTTTTTAAAAGAAATAAATGTTTTCAAAATAAGAGGACCCAAAGTTGACTGACCATAGCTTTACAATCTCTACTTGTAGATGTAGGTTTAAAAAAAGTTTGCCCAGCAGGATTTTTTCAAACAAATTTATTTTTTTCAATATTTTTCTGAAACATTTCAATGAGAGTGCGTCTCAGGCTAATGAGTGAATTTAAAGTTTTGGGTGAACTACCTCAGAATTTAAATCAAGTTCTTCAAAATCAGCTTTAAAAATAAGGATTCAGTCAAAATGAGGTCCATTGTGGAGAGCTCTGTGGCTAATTTAGTTTCAAATGGCACCACTCAGGGCAATAGACCAGCTAAAGCAGGGGCAGTGGCAGACTATTAGATTTTAACCTCATGGGGGTTCCTGTGCAAACTGATGCTGTGTAATGTTATTGAAACTCTCTGGACATTCACTCTCTGGCCCTTTGGAGCTCAGCCAGCAAACCTTTAATGAAGTGAAGACGTGTAAACAAGTACCTGCTGGTTGTGACAGATCTTTCTATGTTTGTAATCTGCAGCGCACATGTTGCACAAGATCATTTATTTGCTGAACTGGAACAGAGTGTGTTATCTGTCATCCACGTATAAAACTCTTATGTACATCACACTGTCTTTAATGTCAGCGGAAAAGGTTGTCACATCTGTTCGATGACGCTTGAGATGAGACGGTGAAATAAAAAAGACAGGGACTGGCAGCAGATGGAGGGATGCAACGGCAGGAGTGCAATAGCCGCACTTGTCCTACTTTATTTTTGTGTTTATTCTAGTCATCATGTGTTTTAGATTCCATTTCTCTTCCGTATGGTCAGTGAATTGTTGAATCTAGAATATGTGGGATATGGAGCCTCAAACTGCAGCGCCAGAGTTCTGCTTGCAGTTCACTGGCTTTCACTGGTTTACTTTTTAGGACTGGTCCAAAACATGTTCTCTGCCTCTGCCACTTTGTCATCTGAGCCACACTCTGCAAAGATATAACCTAATAAGCGATGGCTCAAATCACACGACCCAATCCTGGCGCTCCACATTACAGTAGACAGCACAAAGAACTGAAATCGGTTTTGGATTAGTAAGCAACCTGAGGTCCTCATCCTCTTAGTGGTCCAAAGTGCTGGAGTGAGTCTGTTAATTTCTTTCCTTTGCAAAATAGGCCCACGGTCCATTTTCTTTCTAAGCATACACAAGGCTTAGCTTCCTTCCAGGAGTCGGCCACGGTCGTGCCAGCTCAGTCTTTGCTCTAAGATTTTAGTTTGGAAAACATCCACAGAGGATCAATTGAGAGAAGCAGCTGGAAGCTGGACCAATCAGCAAACTATGGGAAGTGGATTAGATGATGGTGGGAATGAGCACAGTGCTTGGTTTGCAGCTCTGACTGGTTTAACACTGATCAACTTGAATGCATAGTAATTGAGGACTCTTGATGCATTTAGCTAAACCAAATGATTACTGATCTGTGCCAGGCCACGGTAAGCAATGTGGATCTCAGGCATCTTTGGCTTAAGAGAGTGTCTTCAACAGCCTCCTGAATGTATTTATCCTTTATCCCAGTGATTTCTATTCTGCTCTGGTAGCACTGCATGTCTGTTGACCAGCAGGGTGCAACTGCTCAGTCTGGGTCTAAAACCAAGTTCAGACAGCAGTAACCTCTTCTCTTTATCTCACCTATAGACTGAGACTTTATATAAAGATGGACAACAGGACGGCTCCCAAAAGTGAAGCCAAACAGCTCATAACATAACAGTCTAACATTTTATAGAAAATAAGGACAAAACCTCATCAACGGACAAGTTTTCTTTTAAATTAAAACCTTTATTCTAACTTGACACATCAGTACAGCAAGCCAGTAATGTTACATTGTTTTGATAACAACAATTAAGGACAACACTTAATTTGAATATATTTGAACGAATTGCATGTCACTTCCAATTTGATGGAACTTGAGTTTAATACTTAATTACTTATTTGATGGTAAACAATTAGTACATCCCCTGATCGCTTCTGCAGAGTGCTCAAAACATAGCAGTGTTCGTATCCAGTGTTCTGGACAGTGGGAGGAAGTAGAGACGCATCGTCTATCTTTATATACAGTCTTCAGTCTCACCATGGGACAGAAAGATGTTTTACACCAAATCAGCACAAGCACAATTATAATAACAATAACAATATTGTTATTGGCCAGAAGGAGAAAGAGGAACACATGGGTAATTTTTACTGATCTACATGCAGTGTGACTCTGGGAGACGGGCGAGTGTCTCTTGGCAGGGACCTACCCTGAACTCAGTGCAGCGCGGAGATCAAAGACGTGTGGAGACAATAACAGGAGGCAGTCTGTCACACCATACATTCATCCATGCTATGTCTGCCTCCACTCCCACACTCAAACCCTTGATCAAGTCCATATCACACAGAAAACCACTTCCTAATGACTTCACCCCAGCTAGACTCTGCAGTCTGCTGCTCACATTCAATTTCTGTAAACTCCACAACTAATGATTACTGCTTTCATTTATGCATAATTTCACACATATAACAGCCATAACTGCAGCTATAAAAGCATACAGATGAAATGTATCTCATCTGTGTATGACCAATATAAATAAAATAAAGACATTTACTTCTATACTGTTTTACGCCACTCAGGCTGAAGGGGGCTGCCAGTTCTTGCCAGTAACTTGTGATGCACGTCAATCTGTTGCAGGAGGTTTAAAGGAAAGAGTTGGTGGGAATCTTTGAACCTTAAAAGTTCAGTGTGTAAGATTTGGGTGAAAGGGATCTATTGGCAGAAATGTAATTATAAAATAATTGATGTTTTCATATGTGTGTATTAATCATCTAAATTGTAGTTTTCTTTGACCTAGAATGGGCCTTTTATATTTACATTTGGAGCAGGTCCTCTCTACGGAGGCTGCCATTTTTAACAGTAGCCCAGACTGGACAAACTTTTCTGTTTTTATGACAACTGAAGGCTACCACAGGTTCTCTAACATGATCAACTTCACATCTATATGTCATTATATTCTACACACTGTACCTTTAATACATATGACTGTAAACAGGATTTGTCTGGATTTCAAACTGTGCCTGGTTGTGGCTTAGGAATGTAACTGCTGTTCCACCTGTTTTCACACTTCCCATTCAACATAGCTACGAGCCATATCGTCTTTACTCTTGTCTTTAATATGGAGACTGTTATAATTCCTGTGGTTCCGCTGCACTTTTAATACTTTGATATGTAGATATATTTAGACAGTGTCAGTATCTGTGTCTTGGCAGCTGCTCTTTACAACTCACAACACCCTGAAGAGCATTCGATTCCAATACTCTGATTACGCGTTAACACATCACTTATCTCCCTGCCATGAAAGCATGTCCTCTTGGATATTATTGCTACTATAAAAAATAAAAATAAAAATAAATGCATTTCATTCTACCACCATAACACAAACACTAAAACCTAACAGCATATTCACATTAAGGTCTCCTTTTTCCGCTGATTTAGGCCCAACATTTCTCTGATACAGAGTGTTTTTCTCAGCTCATTTACCAACCATATGTGCACAAACAATATGGCAGAGGGGAAATAACTCAGGAGAGCATGAGGTTTGTTAAAAGGACAGTTTCTGTTTGCTGTTGAACTGTCGAGTAGAATTAGTGGAATTGCTGCAGTGTGGATTTGTTGCAGAAAGCTGAAACACTGTGACGAATGGTGAGGCTGGAAGCAGAGAGGAGGGGATTTTAAAACATTGGGGGTGCAGCTTCATGGCTTCTCTTGGTATGTGCCGCGGCTGCATGAAACTGACCACCTCAGTGCACACACACATTATGGTCTTTAGCTGTTCCCCCTTTCATTAGCTTCAGATGCTGGTCTGGGATAAAGGTATATCACTGGCAGCAGCATCAACTTCACATGTTCTGTTTTTCTGTTTAAAAGTCAATGAAAGAGTTTCAAGAACTTTCATTGGCACTATCGGAATTATATATATATGACTTATTACACTTCTCAAATGGAAATGAAAGAAATTCCACTAAGATTACAGGTCTGACTTGGCTTACGTCTAAGCTGCTGAACTTTCGACTTTATTTCTTAAGTCTTCAAGGACTCTTAAGGACTTGAATATAGGTGTGGAAAACAATATAATTTATGATCTGATAAGTACTTCAGACACCTTTATAAATCAGCTTAATGTTACAAGTCACTTCATGAAAAAATGGGCAGAGGGCAAACTGAGGCATAATTTTGGACCCAAGGTTACTAATAGATGGACTGCAGTCCAAAAAGGGACACTGTCCGTTCTGGATCAAGACTGGTAAATACTCCAGCTTTATTGAAATCAGACAAAGAGTTTCTATCTTGACAGGCTAAGCTTTTCTAGCCGTTACAGCAGCCTGGGAAACTCATAGACCAATTGCTTGCATTGTAAATCATCTCACATGATGCTACTCAGACAATCGTTGTGGCTTGAGTCAGGAGATACAAGACGAGAATACAGAGAAACGTGTGGTGAAAAGAAGATAGAAATGAAAAGTTAAAGCTGGTCAATTGTTAAACTGTGTTGTTTATTAATGAATTTATGACTGCACCCTACTTCAGAACAATGTCTCAGACATCTGAGGACATGTTCTGTTCCTTGATCTCTTTGAAATCTAATTTAATCCCCTGGTTTTAAACCATCAGCACTGTGGGAATAAAGAGGACAAAAAGACACCAGTCACCAGTGAGCCTTTGTACTGTGTCCCTCTAACGGTCAGATTATTGCACAAACTGCACAAAAAGACTCAAAGACTCAAAGTGACAATTACCGTGATAATTATTTTCTATTTCCATTATAAAATGTTGCATTAAGGGGAATCATTTTGGTTTGGAAACTTCTCACTTAAACTGCTGAGTGACACTTCAAGCTTTATGCAATCCAAACCATAACTGCCGCAAGACCCGTGCATTCAAAACCTAGTTTTGCTGAGCAGTGATAATTGATCTCCCTTAATCCATTGACCCATAAACGAGTGTTATACTTTCCACATCCAGCATGTGAGGGTCCTCTGAGGTCAGTGACATACACTTCCTGATCAGTGGGTGTATGCGGGGCACCCACCAACTGTGCATGAGCTAAAAAAACTAAAGAATGCTGAATCCAAACAGAGCAGCTTTTCTTCGTGCACGGACGTCACATATTAATTTGTATTTCTCGTGCTTAGAATATTGAGTAGCAGATCTACTGTGCATGTACAGAATGTATCCTTCAAGCAAAGCATAATTAAATCAACCATGCATACATGGTGTGTGCAGCCGTCTATGTCAACAATGGAGTTTAACGGAGGTCTTACAACCTTAATCATTGGACTATTAATGTTTCCTTAAATCCAGCTCTTTCTCTTAATCCCCTTGTTCTCCTCAGTGAATAGAAGAACTTTTAGCACAAGAGGTCAGACAAAATAGGTTTACAGCAGGTGAAGCAGACACAGAGGAGTGAGCTTTGTAATGTGCCCTGGAGCACAGGATACTGAACCCACCATTCTTCAGCAGGGGACAGGGGAGAGAGAGAGACAGAGTCGGATGGAAGAGGAGAGGAAAGAGACATATGATTGATAGACCGAAAGAGAGGGAAAAATGGGACACTATGAATAAGAAGGAAAGAATGAGGATGAGAGAGAGATACAGAGGGAGAAAGAGAGAGTGAAGCCACGGGATAACAACCCTACAGATAGACGAAGACAGTCAGGGGAGAGAACATATGGCTTTTGAAGGTATAAGTGGCAGCCTGGAGCGCTGACACTGCTCTTGCCTCCAGCAAACATGAGTGTGCTGATGTGTAACTAGTCTGATGAGCCATGATGTGTAATGGTATGGGATGGGGAAGCTCTGGGTAAACTGCTGCTACAGTGCACTCATAGGACGTGCACACAGGGGCTGATTGGGTTTGTGCTCTTAGTCCATTTTGTCATGGCTTTGATTCGCTCAAGCAGCTGGCACAGGCAGAGACAGACACAGAGACACGGAGTAAAGCAGTCCGGTAAACGTGACTCAGCGAAGAACAAGGGATTTAAGTAAAAGGTTAGAGCCGGATTAAAAAGCAGCAAGCTACTCCACCTGTATTTAAACCTGGCACATTGATCTCTGACACAAGTGTTGACCTCCTAAAGCAACCTTACCCTCCAGCGTACACAGGTATTCATCCACCACGCTCCCTCACACCGTCAGCTGAGCTCAGCAACATCATCACAACTCAATTGAGTTCACTGTCTGGTAGCTGAGCGCCACATGAGATGAATTATGTGTGGTGACACATCAACACTCCCCTGACAACGCTGTGCATTTAATCACAATGTGACAAGTTATTAATTCTGGGGCGCCGGAGCTTTTACTTCAACACGACTCGCTGGCAGATTTGTTTTGGACTTAAAAGTCAGCGTTCGTTACCTCGGGCGAGCCGGAATCAGAGGGGACAGCATTGGGATTCATTCATATGAAAAATGAAATATGCACTTATGTTAGTGTAGTTGTTGAAATACGTTGTTTCTTTTTGAATCCTAAAATGTTTAACATCAAACAGAAATGAACACTTCATTAATGTTAAAATATTGCAAAAACAAACAGATGAACAGTCCTAGCACTAATAACAGCACCACAGGAATGTTGAAGTGAGGCTTTAGCAGGAAATAAAGACCCAGTCACAAGACAAACCGGCTATTTTCTGCTATTTTTTGGAAATAATGCAAACCAAGCTGGACAGAATGAAAATACCACAACGCTCCTCATGAATATATTGTACGATTCCTGACAGAATCAAATAAAATGTTTCATAAATATGTAAAATGTGTTCCATGCCACATAAAGCCAACATCTCCACATCCAAGCCTGGAAAGACTCTAAAATAAGCAGAGGGATGCACGTGCATGTTCAAACTGTTCCACATGCTTTGTGTGGCAGCAACACATGCGTCTCTCTGCTGAATCATTCAAATAACAAGAATCTGCGTCGTCTGCGCAGCTCGGGAACACAAACTATAGAGTCTGTCACCATCCCAGGACTCCCAGGAGACTCCAGGGGCAAAATATAGAATCCCCACAGTGAGGAAAACACGCAGTTCTGGTGTAATGTCTCACACCGAAACAGCGTTTCATAACAACACACATCTGCCAATATGTGGCGTAACATCAGCTGGAGAGAGCGTGTCCTCACAGACATGAAAACACACGAGGAAGCCTGTCCTGTCCGTGAAGCACTAAGTGTGTAAGTTTGAGCAGCAGCCTACCTCACACATGTTCACGCGCGTCTGACTCTCATCCATTCAAGCAAAAGCTAAAGCGCGTCAAGAAAATCCCAAATGGTTTATGGAAAAAAGAAACAACATAACACCACCGGCTCCCTCTTCTATTAGCGGGCGCTTCTCTCTCTCTCAGCCCCGGCGTGTCTGCTCTGAGCCCCGCGCAGCCAGACCGAGCCAGACACCTCAGTGCGCGCAGGGGAGGGGTTTCAGACACCTACCAGCTTTACGCGCCGAGCACCCTTTGCTTCTGTCATCTTGGAAGTGACCCGGAATGAAAGTTGATAGAAACACAAAGAGGTGTGGACAGAAAAGGAGGGACACTGTGACTTCTTCTTCTTCTTCTTCTTCCCCTTCCCCCAAGTGTTGTTCCAAACGGCGCAGCGCAGAGAAAACCAACCCAGACACCAGCCCGGTGCGCTCAGGCAGTGGGCTGCGCTCCGCTGGCAGACTGCTCCCAGGCAAGCGGAATATTCAACTTTGGAAAATGAGAGAGGGAAGAGAGGGAGGAGAGGAACCGAGAGCAAGAGAGGGAGGGAGAGAGAGAGGAAAAGAGAGAGAGCGCAGCCAGACAATCACAGGAAAGCGGCTCCTCCTCCCATACAATAGAAAAAGCAAAAAGCAGCAGTTAGAGGCTTCAGTGCAGTCAGCCGAGCAGAGCCGGACACTCCAAAGCATTACGCACGTCACAATATCTAAATAACTGTTAATGTGGAGCCTATTGGATAATCCCGTTTTAATCTGAGGGCAATTAAATTGAAATAAAGTCACAGAGTCACAAGCTGTTTAATCCTTAAACAGGTGAGAACAGGTTTCCAGTCTGTATGAGTTAAGGACCAGAGTAGCTCTTCATTTCATTATTCTGGAAACTGATGCAACCCTGGGTAATAAAACGGGCTTCAGAAATTAAAATATCTTTTGTATCAATAAGTAAAACAGGAGTGTGTGTGTGTGTGTGTGTGTGTGTGTGTGTGTGTGATACCGTGTTCAACTGCAAAAAAGACCCAGAGGCAGAATAGAATAGAATATTCATAGATTTAAACTTGGGCAAGTGGTTTATAATAATGGTGATATCACATTTTATTGTGTTGGATTAATTACAGGAGAGTGTGTGTGTTTGTGTGTGTTTGTGTGTGCCGGTGGGGAGGGGGGGGGGTCTTTCTTATGGGGACAGTGATTGAGATCATATGACAGAAGTCATTAAGGTGAAGACATGTTTTAAGGTTTGGGTTAGGTCTAGGTTAAGGTTAAGGTTTATGTTATGGTTAGGTTAAGTTTAGGTAAGGGTTGGGGTTAAGCAAGTTGTAACTTCGGTTAAGGTTAGAGTATGTCTCCAGGAAATCAAATCGATATACTTTCCTCTGAAGTCATGGAGAGACATAACTGTGTGTGTGTGTGTGTGTGTGTGAGTGTGTAAAGTGGTGAGGAGATTGTTAGCAGAGATTTTTCCGGCAGACTGCTGTTGTGTGTCGTTGCTGCTCTGTGCCAGCCTGTCCTGCACTAATCTGATACAACACCAATTGTAATACAATTTTTCCCAGTGGTTTGTTCCCTGTGTACTGTGGGTGCGTCACATAGACTGAACATAAAGATGAACAAAGTGTTCTCTGCTTTCATCCCAACTATCCAGAAATGAAGTCAAAAATATTCCTGACATCTTAAGCTGATGATGTCATTTGGAGACAGAGTGTGCACAGTAAAGTTCACGGGAATATATTCGCGCCACCAGTCGCTGTCAATCATGAAGTTTCACCAGTTTTTATAGTATCAAATATGCTCACACATTCAAACAAAAAATGGGAACTTGAACAAACACCTGTGTGATCTAAACTACTTTACATTAAATAAACGATCTTTGACACAAAACATAATTTAACGTGTATTTTGACTTTTTAGTTTGGTCCATCCCATCACTAACAAGGAAGAATTGCAATTTATGACCTATACTACAGCCAACCACCAGGGGGCAATAATGATGGTTTGGATTCACTTTATGGGAGCAGTTGCGTCGTCCATCTTTGCACATATGGTAACAATACAATCAGTGGCATAAAGGTACAACACAGTAAGAGGTGGCTGGTGCCAGACGAGGTGTGGCCTGACCAGCAAATGTTCTCTTCCACCTCTGAGAGCTGTTGATTTAAGCTCATACTGTTTACTGTTGTGTGTTTGTATTGAATATATCTACTGACAAAGACAGCATGCCCTCTCTTGTCTTGATAACTGTTTGTGGGCCAAACCCTGTCTCCCTGTCTGCAGCAGAGTTGGCGTCCAAGTGTGTGAACCGCTCCACTGATCTGAAAGACTCTGTAATTCCTTTCTACATGTCGTTAATTTGTCACTGGTTTACTAGCAATTTATCTTGTACCCATTGTCATATCAAGGTTTCAGTTTTTTTTACACTTTATTCATAGCCGTAGACAATATAAGCATTCTATCACCTACATCATTTACTCACAAAAATAAAATCAACTTATCTCAATCTATGATTTATTAATTTTTACAGTCAGCTGAGTGGACAAAGCGATTTCCCAACAGTGACGCATGAGTGTTATAGCTGGTCAGCAGATCTGCTGCTTGTCACGTATTTCTGTTTCTGGTATGATCATTGTATTTCCTTGTATAAAAGTACAGCTATATTACTTTACTCACACCTTTAATCGTTTTATGATATACTTTTTTACTCTTACTCAAGTTCTCTTACTTGAGTAATGTTTCTATTACTCTACCCACCGCTGGTCGAGTGTGTCTACTGGCAGGATCTTGATACCACACCATGATCACTACCGCAGACTGTGGCTCCAAATTATGTCAACAGTGGAAGATGGCGACACCCGTGTCCAGGATAATTTTCATGCATCTGGAAAAGGTGTCTATGATCTACACTGTACAATGAATCCTTAAATATATTCTAAAAGTGATTACAGTTACAGGCTGATTGACTGCACACACTTAGACCACATGGACATTTGAACTTAGTGTCCTGCAGTCGTCTTCTCTAAAGTCAGCTCCAGCGTCCAGCACTCCGAATGAACTCGGCAATTTGTGGGCAGGACGGGACTAATGCCTGTTTGCTCAGAGTGTGCAAAGCAGCTCCTTGCTGCTGTGCTGCGATTGGTCGGAGGATTGCTATTTCTAAACATATTGCACTTGCTGCTGCAGCACTAGCTATTATACCAGACTGCCATGTGATTACAGCAACTACAAGAGCAAACTGCAGGCTGATAAAAAGGTAATACAGTCTTTGAATTTCACTGATAAAGCAAAGTCTGTGAGCTACTTCAGACGGTCAACTTGAGTCTGCTGTTGATTATGGATGTGTACTAAAGCCACCGCAGCTTTCCAGACTCTTTTGCTGCCGGGCCCGCTGCCACACCGCTCACCTGAGAGCTTTGCTGCCTCTCCTTTTTCATGTAGCATTTAAAAAAAGGCCCAGTAGGTTTTAAATCCATGTTCCACTTGAAAGGGAGATGTTATCGTTACTCCTCACTCCCTCCTCTGCTGAGTTTGTCATTTCTTTGTTGGGAGTTATCAGGTCAGGGGCTGATACCAAATATCAATCCTATATGAAGTCTACTTTTACATAACTGCCTAAAAAATTCAACATGAATTTAGACTACTATATTATTTCACTGTACTTTATTTACTTTGTTTTCAATGTTCAGAGCTCAGTGTTGGACCTTAATTGAGAATTTTGTATGCAGTAGCTTCAACTGAAACGATTCTTGAATAAAAACCTTGTTGGTAAAATATTCTTTACATTGTGTATATATATATATATTATATAATCACCTCACATCATTGATATTACTGTAACTGTACCATAAGTAACATTGTACTGAACCAGGGGCAAATTAAAGGAGATATATTATCCTTATATTGAAGTTAATTATTTTAAATATTATTGATAACCTGAAAATGTTTACAATCTCTAATGTTCAGAAAACACATCACTTTCTTCTTATTGTCCATTCCTGCAGCCCCTTTTCTCAGCCTCTGCATGAAACACTTGTTTTTAGCTCGTCTCTTTAAGAGCCGCCTCCTGTTAAAGCCCAGATTGCTCTGATTGGCCAGCTAGCCCACTCTATTGTGATTGGTCAACCTCTTCCTGCGTATGTAGGATGAATCAACTTCCTTTATTGCTTTTTGTTAGGGGAGTGTCCCAGAGTACCTGTCAGGCATGCATTATGCAAATCAATGCAAGAGTATTGATCAACGACTTTGGCCTTTCTAACTTTGCAGAGCTTTGACGCACAAAATAAAAACATTATAGAGGAAAGGGAACAAACTGAAAAAGCATAATATGTCTCCTTTCAAAGGGTTTGAAAAGTGTGATGAATACTTATGAAAGACAAAGGGCCAGTGACAGAATGAGGGCAGGCTGCGGGACTGAGGCTGCTGTGGACAGTAAACACACTGTCCACCGGAGACTTGGCCTCTCTGTTGTGCTACTATGGCCACAGAGCATAGTGCATATCAAATTACCATGAGCATCTGTGTTTACCAATGATTGCGTGTGTCTCCAACACACAAACCAATGTAAAAGTGCACACCTGCATGACACAATATATGAATGAGCAGTGCTCTTTGGCTGTGGAAATAATATTAAATACATTTATTTACTGAGCTTTAAAACTGAAGATACTGGAAAAATGTAAAAGTGTACTGTGAACATTTGAAATCTACTCATTTTTGTTTTGGCAAAAAATCTTCTGTCTAACAGTGCTTCACAGAGCAAAACAATGGTAGCTGTGCAACAACTTAATAACTTCATTTTTCTCTTTCAGTGTGATAAAATGCAATAGGTCTGTAGAAACAAATATATTAATGTAGTTAAAGGTATTTTCTGGCTGTCCCTTTTTCCTAATTTAAAAATGCTCATTGTGAACAGATCAATAAAACACTCAGAGGGCACGAACAAACAAGTTGCGGGTGTGGCAACACTCCATCAGCTTTCCATTAGTCTCGCCACCTCACATCTCATCATTTTTTTCAATGTAGTCTGGCTGCATGTGTTCTTTCATCACAAGCAACAGTAATGCTGTCTCAAAAGTTGTTTGAGTGGAGGCCACTGTGAATTTTAATGAGAGAGTGTGATTTAACCTACGAAGGCCATAAACACCACACAATTATAACTGCTCACTTATCTGGATGGTAATGTGTAAAACTATCTACTGTAACCACACATAAACAGACACAAGCCTAAAACGTCTCAATTCATAAATGTTTGCTTCCTCCTTAGTTTGACATAGACATATGGAAGAGCTGAACTGTGCAGTGGTGAATATATTTACACAGTGAGCAGGTCAGTTCAGTGTCACGTGGTGGCAGGGTCAGGTCTATAGCTGGTATGAGAAAACTGGACTGGAGCTGATAGCATAAACCAAACGGAAGACATGGTGACCCCTGTCTGATTAAAGACTTACCTTCAAATATGTGTGTGTGTCTGTTTGTTCAGCAGAGGGAATGCCCAGACTTTCTTATCTGAGCCACATTTGCCTTCTTCACCCTCTGGCTCGGCACCAAGACAGGATGGAGCCTAGGACAGGCTGTCCATGGACACGGAGCCAAGACCAAGTGGTGACTACTACTGTGTTTATTCATACACGAGAGAGAGAGAAAAACAAATCATAAAAAAGATGGAAAAAATGTCCAGTTTCCTTAAACTGTATTTGACCTTTGCAGCATCACTGCGAGCCTGGACTTTATCAGATGCTTTGACAGGTATAAACAGAGATCTTAATGGCTTTTACAGTCCTTTAAGCTCACACTACACAACTTTTAACGTCATCGGATCACTATATGACTTGTGATAGAGAGTCTTGTTGTGAGTGCATACTACACAACCGACTGGAGACAGGGTGTTACACACTACAGTATCTTCACCAGGAGAAACCCTGACCCCTGTGTCAGGTCTCAAAACTACAATTAAACCAGAAAACAACATGTGAAGAGACAGGGTGACTTCGATCGTGCTCTTCTGCATCATCTTACTGAATGTTGGGCTCTGGCTGGGCTCTGGCAACATTTTCTGGTTCGGGCCCAAGAAATATCTAACCAAGCCTGACCCAACAGGCACTCTCTGTTTTCTTCTGTCCGAACCAAACCTCAAACTGATGCAGTTAAAGCTGCTTTGAGTTTCTGTTAGTCTGTCCCTGACACGTGTGGCCATTTGGCGACCCACTTGAGTCATGTCTTTAATGAGTTCACACAGCGATTTGTGGGACCGAAGGCCAAATTGCCCCTATTTCTTAATCTAGCGAGCTAGATGTGTGGTCTGAGAAAATATGTTCATTTTGGGAGGACGTCACTTACAGTACATGTATTTCAAAGAAGTAAAGAAAAATCAAAATAGACAAAAGCCAATGGACGATGAGTCACACCAGTACATGACACAAACACCACCCAACAACAAGCGCCCTCTTTGTCAGCCAAATTAATATTTCATGACAACACTTTAACACTTATCTGACTCTGTCTGACAAGCTTTCCTATTAGCAGGGCCATCTGAAAACTTAAAAAGGAATCTGTAATCAAACCCAGCTTTAAAACAATGTCAAGTTCATGTTTTCTGCTCTGTAGTAGCTTGCCATGGGAATACGCAGTTCGTCCTTTGGTTGTCACTGTTTGTATGATCATGAGACAACTTTTTTCATCCAGTGAGTTTCGGTGGCCTGGTAGCAACAGACTGTAGACCTTGTTCGTTTCCCCAGGCAGTTAGGATGACTTGTTTGTTTGTGAGCGTACACATCAGTTTTTAACAGTTAGTGGGTCCCTTACTGCTCGTAAATAACGTGGCCCCTGACATCCATCACAAAGCCATTAATATGTGTATTAGAGTGACCCAGAGAACTGCAGAAGTGGATTTTAAGAGGCTCTCTAACATTAGGAATCATATACAGAGAAAACAACTCATGTGTTTGTAAGAACTAGTTTCCACAGACGAGGGAGAGGTCAAGATGTGGGAGTTAATTAGTAGAGAGCTACATCTGATGGCAGCACACAAATTACTCTTTGTCTATTCTTACAAAGATAAAAACCAGAGTACAGAGCTGTTATCTATAAGAGAACAGAACTGAGAAAGAAACAATCGGTTGAAATACATTAACACTGAGGATGGCACAATGTCACCAACAGCAAGAAGGTTCTTGCGAACCTGATTTTTGGCCGGAGAGGAGTGTGCATGTTTTCCACGTGTCTGTGTGGGTTCTCTCTGGGTTCTACAGCTCTTCAGTCCAAAGATGGGGAATGGGCTCACATTTGGTGGGGCCTTCTCTCTCTCTCTTTAAGACTGGTCTTAGGTTAATTGGAGACATCAAATTGGCCGTAGGATATAGAGATAGCTATAGCTTGAATGATTATCCGTCTCCATGTGTCAGCCCTGTGATACGCTGCTGACTTGTACAGGAAGTACCCCTCTTCCCCCGCCTAATGTCAGCTGGGATTGACTCCAGCCCAAACCCAAGGATAAGCAATATGGATGGATGATTGATGTTAAACTACATGATGTCATGCTTCTCTTAGAGCCATTCTTCATTGGACAGACTTAACATTTTTGAAAGAAGAGTTGGAGTTCTATATTTCTGATTTTCCACATATATCCCATATGTTTGTAAAGGCTGAAGAAAAGGGAAGGGTTGGATTATAAACTCTTTTGTTATTCAACTGGTCATGATTTTATTTTCACATCTATAAACACAAATTGCTGATGTAAAGGAACTTGCATGAAATATCGTATTAAAAGTCTTCTCAATATGAGAGTGATATCAGGTTTCAGTGTTTTTGCAGCATTGCAACTTTGCTTCTGATTACATTTGGATCACGGATCAGACATTAGAATTAGAAAGGTGATTAGTATTGGTTAATTACACAGCAATGGACAATTATGTAAAATGAGTATCTCACATCCTCTGGGTACCACGGTTGTCGTTTAGGATTACAGACATTTGGAATTGCCTCACTCACCTTATCTCTGTCACAGTGGATCAAAAGGGCCTTACTGCTCAGTCCATAGAATTTTAATTCCCCCTATGGCAAATACCTTATGTTTCCTCTCTTAAGCCTGGCATTCTGCACACCTTGTAGTAGTCATAGCCTCAGTAACACATTGTTCTGCTGTCCTAAAGCTGAGTGGTTCTCTAGTTCTCAGAGTGTCAGGTGACATGAAGGGGACGCCGCGCTGAGGCCAGTTTCGATGACAGATTACTAAAGGAGAAGTGCTCCGTATAATGATTAGTCAGTGTGCACAGTGCAAGTGAAACACACACAGAATAACACATGCACTAAAATGGCTCTGGTTTCATCATGAAGTCCCAAGGTGAATGTTCATTATATAACCCTGAAAAACAACTGCAGTTCAAGCCTATGTATCAGACATTAGCTGAAGTAAAATAATCAGATCAGACCCAGCAGTGTTGAAGTTAAAGCCTCACATACGGTGAATAACATGACTGATTATTGGTTAACAAAGCGTGTGTACTGGCACTATAACTGCAGCAAGAGAAAGGCAAAAGGAACGGGAACAGTAGAGCGCCTCAGAGGCAGACTGAAGACATAAAAAGCACAAACATGGAGGAGGGATACAGAAAAATATGGGTCAGACAGAGAAAGACAGGGAAAGCTCAGTGTAAATCAGAATGTGTTAACATGTACAGGCTTAATCTCATTATCCCTTGTCCTCACGGGCCTGTGATCAGATGCTTGATTAAAGCAGGAGATGAAAGAAGTGAGGTAGAGGACAGCCTCACTCCCACTGTAACTGTCCGTCCAAGGATCAACAACTCAATTTGATCCAGTGATGCTCATCATCACATATCAAGCAAATTCTTACATGCATTTTTCTGTAAGAAGAGAAGAGTCAGTAAAGATGCATCTACAGTAATATATAGAAGTAGTAAAGGCATGATTTATGCATACGTTAGACCACAGGGGTGAGCAACTAAAAACCCCCACAATCTTTCCCTCAATTTATAATTCATACTTAGCACTGATTTCATGTCCTACTCACTTTCTTTAAATTGCATAATTCTTGATTCGGCAGCAAATGTCCTCATGACTATTTAAAGAGATTTCAGGCAACTCTGGGTTTGAGACATTTTTGCTTGACATGCACGTTGAGCTGTATGTGTGAGCCAAAACTAATTATGCTTGACTTCTTGTCCCCCTTGGCTGTCCTGAGTAGCTACCAGGTTGGGGTGTGGACCTACACAGTCACTTGAGCATAAGGAGGTTTGATAAGTGGGGGTGCTGAAGTGACTGGAGGCTCCTTGGAAGATGCAGTATGTGTGTGGACAAGTCATTTAGGAGGCTGTCAGAATCAATAATTCGGCAAATTCACTGCTTATCAGAGCTGCCTGACCTCAGAGGAAGAAGCTGGTTGGTTAGATGGTGTGTCAGGACACCGGCACAGTGACTTTGCTTGCTATCACTCCTCTCAACTCCAGTCTTTGAGTGCAATTTAATTTCACTGACTGCAGGGAGGAAAGAGGCTATAAGCTATAAACAATGCGATCTGTATATGACAAGTAGCAACCCAGAAGTAACTAGAATGGCAGTCAGTTTATACCTCTGACTAGGCCCAACAGCCCCTTTAAAGTCAATCAAGCTGCAGCACACTGGATCTGACCTCTAATCTGCATCTGCACTAAAAATGTAATGGCTGACTCATACCACATCCTTCCATCAAGTTTCATGGAAATACATCTGGTGGTTTGCATGTCACCTTAGTTACAAACAAAAAAAACAAACAAATGGGCAGGGGTGAAAACATAACCTCCTTCGTCGAGGTAACCATATTGGACGGTTGTAGTTGTCAGTCACATTGTATCCATGCCCCAGTGCAAACTGTGCCTTATCATCTATTTGATTCTGAGTGGAACCATATTCTACAAAATGAACATCATGCTGTATTTAAGACTTAAAAATAGCTAATGAGACAGTAAACTCCTCAGAAAAATATTTTCTAACACATGAGAAGTCATGGGACCTCATTTATAAAACAGTGCATGGGATTCATACTTAAAGTGTACGTGCACACAAAAGCTGAAAGTGGCATACACAAAAAAGAGAAACAGAGTGAAACAAAGGACATTAGCATCAGTTAGTAAGCATGTTTTATATTGCGCTACAGAGACCCCAGGTATAGTTAAAATGACAAAGGGACTACAAATGCAGGTGCATGCCACCAAGAGCCGACCCTTCATTTCACACATAAACCGCAGCAGACAAAGATGTGATAAAATAAATAACCTTACTCTTTATTTCTCAATAAATTCACTTGAAACTGTTAGCGAAGCACAGCCGGTTTGAAATAAATCACGTTGGACTTCGGCCGACCTTTAAGACTGAATTTACAATGCAGATGTTATTCCAGAGTAGAAAATCTCCCTTGATATATATATATTTTTAATTTTTTTTTTATAAATGAGTCCAGAAAAAAAAACAGAACCAAGTGCCTCCAGTCACTGAGTGTGGGCCAATAATGCAGTGGCATTTCACCCTTGAAATACCTTCTCATACTGTCAGAGCAGACAGCATGAAATAGCCTATTAGGTAAAAGTGTTGTCAAAACACAGACTCTGGCTGCTCTAAAGGTGGCACACAGTGCTGTTCAGTGCTTTTACTGTAACTGTAGCCACATGAAATTACTTTAGCCGTTTGCAATGTCTGGAGCCTTGTTCTCCTGGTCTGAGCTCCCGTATCTTTCCTTCAACTTTTTTTGGGATCTTTTTTCTTCCATTATTTTCTTCGATGCTGTTCTCCAATTACTTTTCTCCAATATATATTCACTAATATTAGCCTCAATTCCTCTTTCTTCTTTCCTGCTGATCCTCAGTTCATTATAACCTTCACATCTTTGCAGGTCTTCGTCAATGCTTTTATCTCCCATCACTCCTTTTTCTCCTGTCACACCCCTCTCCTTCTTATCTTCCTCCTCCTCCTCCTCACTCAGAGGAACAGCAGAGCTCTTCATCAAGCAGATGTCAGGCATCTGTCAGAGTGCAGGCTGGTCTCAGCGTGATTGATTTTCGGCCCACCTGCGTCTTTTGTAATGACCAACTGTCAGTTGTTTTACTGCCCGTGCTACCTCCCCCTCTGTCACCGGAGCATCCAGAGGCTAAATCTCTGAGCTTGGACCGACAGTGTATTATCTAGCTTGTCTTCTGATAGGATTTATGTGAGTAAACCATACAGCCAAGTCTGTCTTCCCTGCAATCACACAGGAGAACATTTTCAAGGATGGTTATTTTATAGAAACAAACTATTTGCATTCTGGTGGCGAACGCCATTTCTCTTTTACGCTTAAAGATTTCAATTATTCCGAGGCAATGAGTTTCCCGACAAAAAGCTAATAAAAGTCTGTTTGGATTTGCAAGCACGATGCCACGTTTTGATTAAGTCTGGTAATGGCTTGTAAAACTGTTCAGAAGCTAAAGCCTGAGACTAGTTGAAAAATATGCTAGCTCATTCTGGAGCAGTAGCGAAACATATTCCCTGTATGTCAAACTGGAGACTCAGCTGATCTTAGTGATTAGTTTGATATGAAGAAATGTAGTACTCGTGCAGCTGCAGATCAAGGGTTTTTCTACATCAGGGGCCAAAGGGGCATCCATGCACAATTCCTAAAAATCAACAAGGTGCACGTGAGTCATTTCTTGTTTACTGTTAGCTCTATAGTTTTCTGTTGTCCTGCTCTTTGGTCCATATGTTGCCGTTTGTGAGAGCAAATATATGAGGAATAAAATCTTGACATAATTGGGCTGAAGCTGAAAAAGACATCTACACTTCCCCATTATAAATGGAGTTCTGTGGATTTTGTTGAGGGTTAAAGATGATACCTCTTCACCTGAACTCAGACCTTAGTGTGACTCCAATATGTTAGATGATGAAAACACATCTACACTTAAAAAAAACTTCATATCCCACGGGCCTCCAGACAGAATGAGGATGTATACGAGTGAAAGAGGAAGCACCCCCCCCCCCGTGCACTGCTCACCCATGGATGTCAAGCTTCTTTGATCAGCTACAGAGGCCAGGTGCAAATTCCACATCTGGAGTAAGAGCAAGCCCGAAGATCTAACTCTGCCTCTACTTTCTGTTGCTGTTTGTCTCTGGTCATCTTTCCCTCACCCTCCCCACTTTTTCCAACCTTCCCTCTTTCTCTCCATCTGCCTGGCAGGGATGACTGAGTTCCCATGGAGAGCAGAGTTGCAGCAGAAGGTATCTTTGAAAGAGAGCTCTGGCTGCAAACCTTTCATCTAGTGCTGTACCTGGCCAAGGCGGCTGCAGGGTACCACTGTCAGAAGCCATAAAACCAGAGGAGGGAGTAGACAAGAGAAGATGGGAAATGAAAGGCAACGAGCGGGAAAAACAAAAAGCCAGGAAAAAAAATGCCTATTGAGTTTAAATCACCTATTTATCAAAAAAAATGCGAGCGGAAATAAGGATGAGTGTGAAACAGACATCAGAGTGAGAGCAGGGATGGGGGAAGCAAAATTAGAGCAGAATGATGAGAGACAGAGAGAGACCCTTGTGGCTCATAGAGGACAGCCAATTTGTAAAGCTCCAGCTAATGCAGCTACTTGGGTCTCATACTTTCGCCTAAAATATCACTGTCCAAGACAAATTTTCTGCTCTAGTGAGAAACAACATAGGAAAAAATTAGGATGATATGCCTCGAACATCCTGCTCTGGATTATTAAGTAAGGATGTGGTGATGCTCCTTACTTTGCCAACTGAGCATTTCCTAGTTTCCTTGAAAGGGCTGTAGACATTAAGCCAAAGAACATGGTAGTGCACCTAAATAAAGTCTGTTCGTCTCAGTGCTGCATGGAACATCACAGCTTTGGCAGTGTTACGGTCTACATTATCTCAGCATGCTGCTGCTTGGCCTATTGCATCTGCTGCAGATTGTGCCTGCTTGACAAGCAAAGACTGAGAACATGGAGAGTGTGTGATGTGAGGCAGGCAGGGAAAAGGGGAAGTTAATGTGCGCCTATGTGTGCCAAATCCTTCTGAAAAGCTACCGCTAAAAACAGGCTGCACACTTCTTTTGGTACAGGCTGATAATAACTCAAAGCCTCCCATTGACAGTGGCTGTCCATGGCCGTGAAGGACTGTGAGTTTGACAAATGGATTGTCTCGCAGCTGTCTACCTGTGTAAGTTCTGCATGAGGAAACCCGTGCAGAAATGCTGCAAGACAGGTCTGTCCTTAGTCCTGAGTACCACGTCTGGGAACACAAGGATCATTATCGCGTCAGACCGTGTGGTTAAGGCTGACAAACTGTTGTTTACCTCAGACACGGCCAGCCCTCTCAGTTGTCTGGTGGGAGTTTGTCTTTTAAGTGGGCAGGTATTTAAAATGTAATCTGTACTTGAGAGGATATCATTAAAAGCAAACAGTGCTTGTCAACATGCAACTATTTATTAAATTATCTTTATCTTTGCTCGGGTTATTGGTGAGAGGCTACTAACAACAAGGTGCATTACTGCCATCTACTGCGTTTTCTTCATCTCCTCTGCTCAGGCCACCGGCAGGTGCCTCCTTTGATTAAAGTCAAGATGCATTACTGCCATCTCTTTACTAAATGAACTTCTTCTTCTTCTTTGTTCTGTTTATTGGCGGGTGGCAACCAACATCAATGTGCATTACTGTCATCTACTGTGTCTCAGTATACTCCCTCCTCCCCTTTGTATCAAAGACAACCTTGATCAAGTACACATTGAACATAAACGCTTCAACAGGAAAAGCAATGTAGCCATGGGAACCAATACACTGAACACAATATATTCTTTGTAGTTCTTGTCATGTTTATTAAAGGAGCCTCGCTACAGAGAAAAAACCCACAGATAACCTCTTATTACAGATAAAGTAGCAACTATGAGCTGCATCATCCACAAGATATTTTTTTTGCAGTACAAATCATGGCTATTTACTGTTCAATCCATTTAAAGCTGTTCTTTACAACTACAGGAGCGAGAAGGCCTCCAGCAACAGTTTACATGAGAGAACTGCCCACCCACTCAACCTATAAGTAAACACACTTCTTCCATACGCATACAAAGAGCATCTAGTTCATGGTCCTCATCTGCTGAGGGAGGTTATGTGCTTTAAGTTCTTGTCAGGAGGATGTGCAGCAGGAAAAGCCAGCTGAGCAGTCTCATGAGGACCTGGACTTCAGCTATACAGTCCAACAAGAGTTTTTTTTTCGTGATCTGTTTAACTTCAAACTTGATGGTTGTAACCAAGTAAGTGCATAGTTGAATGTGAATTTTTTGGATGCTTTTCAACATTGCTTTTTTCCATGTAAAATGACTATTTTGACTATTGTTGTAACTTTTTAATCATGTGATGTTGTATTTAATGTGCTTTTCACTCACAAATTTTTTTTTGGATTCAATGGCATAGCTTACAAATCTAAGGACACCTTTTATGAATCCTGTCTGTCTCAGTCAGGCTCCGTACCTCCATATATTAAGTATGATTCTGTATTGGGTCATTTTATATACAGATACTTGACCAACTTGTGGACCATGCTATAGGCTAGACTCCCAAAATGAAGGTAGGAACTTTTTTAACACGCACTATACTAGTGATGTAAAAAAAGAGCATAGGTTAACAGCTGTAAAGAGCATCTAATGTTTAAAGTGTGTGCTGCACCACTCACTTCTCATAGATGTTCAAGATGAAGTTGAAGCAGCGTTTCTCCAACAAAAAAGTAGTTGACCAAGCATGGGCATACATTAATAAACATGTATTGGTCTACAGTTTCTTTCCACTTGGCTGGAATGGCAGAGAGGTGCTGACAGAGATGTGAGTCGGGAGAATCATGGGGAAGAATCCTGCAGAGTGGAGTTAAAAATAGAGCACCAAGTAGAGGAGGGGGAGGGGACGTACCTGTGGGCTCGGAGAGGCAGCCTAGTTAGCAAAGAGCAGCACCACGGTGGACGTTGATGGGCTGGAGAGGGAGACGGTGAGATAGAGAGAGAGGGGGGGAAGGAGGGGTGTAAAAGCAAAAGAGTGAAAAGAGATGAGGATGAAGTAAGGCGCAAAAGCAGAGGACAGATAATGAGGAGAAAAGAGGAGAGAAGGGGTTGGAGAGAAGATAATGAGAAAACAAGTCAGATTAGCATGATATTTCTAGGTTAAATCAAAAACAGATCATAATTTCACAGTAGGCTGCGGATGGCTGCAGTGATTAACAAGTCTGTGACGGATGCACACGCTAAATATACAAATGACGACACAGGACGCACATGCACATTCACACACAGTTATACTTTAGGTTTAGAAGAGTAACAATCCCTCTAACAGCTTAACAGATACAGAGACAATACAGCCATATAAAGTAATGTATAATGTCATGTTATGTTACATACAACAACTAATCATAAATTAATAAAAAAGTAGCTTGTTTACTTTATAGCTTTACTCAAATTTAGTTTGGAACTAGAAGAGTGCATACCTCCACCAAGGCTAACACCTCTTCATTTTAAAGAAAGGGAAAATGTAATTACTTCATTCACCTGCTCTTTCTAAAATTGAATGGGTTGTTTCTTGGGTCACGCTCCACCCATCCAAAAAGTTTCATGGAAATCAGTTCAGCAGTTTTTGCCTTTCTTATACAGTACAGTCTCATCTACAAACAATGCAATCTTAGTTTTCACTTCTGGATCCAGTGACAATTACCCGTTAAAAAGAAAGAGAGCACTTGTCATCAGTTGATTCACAAATAAGACACATGTTAAACTCAGAGTTACAACAGGCTCCTTCATCCATCCATCGTTTGACCTTCACAAGAGGGCTGGGATCTATCCCTGCCGACATTAGATGAGAGTTGGGGCACACAACTAAACACCTAGAATATACATGCATTCAAAACTTCAATAAACTGAACGTGACAAGAAATGTATTAATATCCATGAACTGATTTGATCACCACTCCTGAGACTACACACATAGAACAACTCAGTTTTTATTTGAGGGAATTACACAAACAGAACAGATTAGACTTTCAATACCGGCCCACTTAAAAGACGTGTTTCCACCAAACAACTGAGAGGGCTGGACGTGTCGGAGGTAAACATCATTTGGTCAGCCATAACCACACGGTCTGACGCGATCGGCAGCCCAAGAGAGACCTTTCCCCAGAGAGGCTAAACTTTAATAGTGACAGCAGAAGGTGGACAGACAGAGGTATAAGGAGGCAGTCAACAGGAGAAGCGCCACTTTGGACAATCAAATTGTTTACTCAAGGGCCAGCCAGCTGCAGAGATTTTTATCAGTGTGAAATAATCTGAAAAAACAGGTTGCCCATCATTAAGCTCCTAATGAGATATTGTCCCAGTCAGTTCTGGAGGGATTCCAGTGAGTCATCATCGACCAAAGGTGAAGAAAACTTTGCAGTTAAGTCTGACTAAGTTGTATTGAAAATACTTGCAGACTTCAAAGCTAAATATCTTCATGTTTGGTTATTCTATGAGATTCAATGGTAACCCTCAATGGCCTGCATACAGTTAAAACATTAAGAGGAAACATCATTAATTGTTGGGTTTATTAAAATAAGGCTGATTGGGTAATTGAAATGATTGACTGTTATGTATGACTCATTATGATTTTGATGTTATGCTGCATTTTGAATTTGTTTCATCGTCATTGTGTCTCAAACATAATGGCAATTAAGAGTTTTTCTGACAATAAACAGGGTACATTTTGCGTGATCACATAATTCATGTTTTTCAATTAGGTTTATTTGCTGCACACTGAATAATGAACTATGGTTACAAATCAATGACTCTCAACGCATTCATTTATTTTCAATACAGCCCATTATTTAGCATATTAACTAATTAGCATGTGGTGCCCTTACAAAACCACTGTTAATTATGAACAAAGTGCCTGCTTGCTGCCAGTCTCTCCTCTCTCTGTTCACCGTCTCTTAATCATTGGTGCAGATCAATGTGCCATGACTCACCATAATTATCGCCTGATAATGGGAGAACAGGCCTGTCAATGGACTCGAAGTTTTCATCTCCTCTGAATGCCAAGAACACAAGCAGTAACCTTATCAAATATAAAAGCAGTGGAAGCTCCTCATTTAAATCCACCCAAGCCACTGTTAGTTTAGACATTATGTGAAAACCCAAACCGTGAAACCCAGCCAATCAGAGTAGGCTATAGTAAAATGGAAGATTCCACAACAAATATATTCAAATACACAGTATACTGTACAGTACTGTACACATATACTGGCTTCTACTCCTAATGGTTTTTCATTGTTGTTTTTCATGTTGTATCCAGAGTTTTCCATTTAAGATAAATCTCTTATTTTAATGAAAAGTAATCACTGGCACTGCACTAATTTCTACTCACTCCGAATGAATGTGCCAGTCAATGTCTTATTCCAAATGCAAATATGAGATCAGTGTCTGTATCAGCACATATTAACCATCTGCTACTGCTACATAATGACGACTGAGAATGTACAATCTATATGGTAATTTATAAAGTCATGAAGTAACTCATGGGATCAATTACTGATTGAATGAATTCATCTATTTTCCACTACTTATTGAGGATTGTGGGTTATTTAAGCCGCAGCCTATGCAGCCAATCCCTCTCCCCTGCATCTCTCCTCAGAATCCCTAGAAAGATCTGGGAGCACCCATACCAGATTAAAGACATAATCCCTCCACGATTTTTTCTGGTTTATCTGATCGTTCTACTAAAAATTGGACATGCCAGGAGGCATTCTTTATTAGCCATCATTCAATTTTGTCAAATTGTTTCCCACTTTATTTTAGTCTCTTAAAGTTTCAGGCCATTGACTGTTTTGTAGTAAGGCCAAAATATCTAGAGTTCAACCTTCTTCTTTACCAGAGTGGTTCGGTATAACACCTAGTATTGACACCTCACCAACCCACCAACACAAAACAAGACTAGTTGAATTTCTTGAGGCAGTGACGCACATCCAAACTGGAGGGAGTCCTTCAATGTTTTCCAGTAGAGAACCACTTCCTCACATTCGAAGGTGCTGACTCTCATCCACTGTGCTCCATTGGTTGCAAAATCAACCCAGTGTGTGCACGAGGTCACATCTGAGCTAAAAGTAAAGAGAACCACATCATCTGCAGGGAGCGGAGAATCGAGACCGAACACTTCTCTCCCACCCTGAGATCCATAAAGATCAGAGAAATTCCTACCCGAGCCTAATATTCATGGCAAACATGGTAAGGGCTAATTAACATCTAACTAACAATTTAAAAAGAGGGTGTACTCTCATCTTCATATTTGCTTTTCAAGAGAAAGCTTTTTTCACTGAGTGGAACATTTGGCTTCACTGAATAGAAACAGGTGTGGTGGTGAAAAGCAGAGGTCAGCACATTCATACATTGATAGAGCAGCTGATGAAAGAGGTCCCTCTCACTTAATCGAAAAATAATGTGTCTAACTTGGAACCGTCCGAGCTTTGTCATTCAGTTGTGAACAGCATGACAAACAGCCTTCCTCACTCCCTCACCTCTTTTCCTTTCCCTCTTTCTTTTCTCTTCCTCTTTCGCTTCAGTTTTAAACTGCTGCCGACAAAAACTGTGGTATCAGCTCAGCATTTTCTTCCTGTGGGACCCACAAGAGGAAGATAATCAGGAGGACTCCCAGAGAAAAATATCCAACCTGTGAATAAAAATAACTCAGGAATTCTGTCCCTCCCATGCAGGTCGTAAATACGCTCCAGTAAGAGACAGACTTTTGCTTTGATGAGAGCACCCAGTTAGAATCCAGGCATCCAAGCCCGACTTGTTCATTTATTTATTCCTTTCACTTTTCCTGCTGAGAAAAATCGAAACTGAAAAAAGACTGGGTGATTGGGATAACTGGGAGCAAAGTATGAGATAGAAAGTGAAGGGATTCATGTGATTTAAAGCTCAGATGTGACGAGCTGATGTTTATAATCCTGATGCGTTTTCTGTCATCTGTCGGGTTGTACTTAAGATTCTCTAACTTCACATGTAGTCTGGCAAAGGTACTGCTTCAAATGTAAAACGTCTCTCAAATGAAGGATGTTTTTTCCACATTTAGCAGGTGATTATTGCGAGGATGTAAAGCCCAGCTTGTGAGAGCAACATGTGTTGAGCAGCAGCAGGTCTTTGATGTGGATGAAAGGCCTTTCTGACCACAAATTGGTTTGGCAAACAGATAAGACGTTACCATAAAATTTCAAGACTGTGTTTTTGGATTAGATCTTTCTGGTCCTGATAGGAGAGAGTTTCAACACATTTTATCAAGTTTATACATAAACATCATCATTAAAAACACAGGCAGACCCAGCTAAATCTGAAGGAACTAGTCAACATACCTAATGTTATTGATTTATAACTGGAGATGTTCCAATGTTGACCTTTCCAATACAAATTCCAATACCTGGATTTGCGTATCAAGAATCAATCCAATACCAGAATTAGCAAATTGCGAACATTTTAGCTAGCTCTGGTTAATGCAACACTATCAGAAATCACTTCTTCTTCGCAGTTCTAAAAACAATACTTGCCAGTGGCACAGTAGCAAAATTGCTTTTTTGGAGCGGTGAAGAAAAGAAGAAGGGATTTCTGGGAAAAGAATACTGCAGTGTCATCAGGGTGGAGCTAATATAGTTTAAAGACGTGGTATCTGCCCGATACATAGATTTGTGTACTCACTGATGCCTGACTCCATTTATAACAGCAGTTGTTTGACACATATTCATTTGTAACAACGTATTCAAGAAAAGCTAGCCAACAGGAGTCTCAACCAGTTTCCTGCTGGTGGAAACTAGGATCCGCTCAGAACAACCATAGTCGCACAAATGCACCTTGACATTTGCTGTCCTTCACTTTGCCCTACCACATTACTGTCACTGCACGGCCAGAGGCTGGAGGTGACCACATTCTGTTCACAAAGCCACTTTAAACTTGACAAATTCCATTACATTTTCCACCAACACCTTGTCTGTCTTGATCAAATTAAAAAAGCTCCCTTCTCTTGGCTGTCATGAATCAACTATTAATATGACAAAAAGGGAGTATCACGCACAGACAAGTGTCAGCGGTGCAATGTACACAGGCTAATGAGTTTTGAACACCACTGACACCGTTTGGCTCAAATAAAACACAAAGGACAAGAGTGATGACTAGTTCTCTACACTCAATTATCCTGCCTGAACAGAGGCTGTTGCTGTGCTCGCTCAGCTCAACCTCCACCCAAGTGTCGTGCATTTTTCAAATGAAGAGTAAATTAACTGTCGAGAGCTTGATGGAACAGAGCATACCTATAGCTACAAACACCAAAATCCCTCACAATAAACACTTCCAGCTTAACTTTCCAACATAGAATATAGTTGATATCAGATGCGTTTTTTTCCATCTTTGTTTTGGGTGACACAATATCAAAACAGCTCAACTTAAGAACCTCTTGGGAGTAAGAAGAACTTTTTTAGTCTCGGGGTGACCACTTTATGGGAAAGGGTGTTGCCTCTTCCACAATTAGCACAGCAGACACACACAAACACACACACACACACACATCTGTGCTCACTATCAGCTGCACCACAACACACAGGAGCCACGCTGTATTTCCAGGCAAACTCACACATCCTCAGCCTTGTTTCCTGGAATGACCTCACTGGCAACAGAATACAAACATAGTACGTCAACCATCAGCATGTTTCCCAGCATGAGGCGAGCTCTAACTTTTTGGACGATTTTTTTTTTTTAAACACATTTTGGGCTGTAACACAAGGTGCATTGTTTTAAAAAAGAAATGACCATTCTTTCAAAAGGGGCACTTAAATCTTAATTGGGCATTGTATGAATTTGATACACGTGTATCTTCTTTTATCTTTTTGTTGTTGATTTAATGGAGTATTATAAATCTGAGATTTTGTGAAAAACTTAAGAACTCTTAATTTTAGGCTTAGTGTCATTTCAAGTTATTCTTTAGTTCTGCTTTCACAAATAATGAGTTTCTTTTGACACGTAAACACCACATCATCATAAGTATCAGGATTTTAAGAATAATGTGCAAGAAACTGTCTGTGTGGAAGAAAGAACCACATGGACTTGGAGGATGTAACATGAGCTGGACAGAGCAACTATTAGATCTCAATGTTGTAAGTGGAGACACATTTTAATACCATGTACAAATGTTATTAAGTTTACTCCAAATATAGATATAATCTGAATATAAAACACATTTTAATATCAGGTGTACATTTTGTCTCAATGTCAGTTGGTTATGCAAGTAGGACCAAAACATTGCGATGCACAATGTGAGAAAAGCAAGAACAGAGGTTCAGTTTTATTAAAATATAAGCAATGAAGTTAGATATAGAACAACTTTATTTGGACATATGGTCAGTGTCATGTAAATCCATCAACATGTGAACACACCAGCCAGCAGAATTGTGGGGCAATGCTTTGGTTAACTTGTCTTTTATAGCCTTTGTTTTCTGTGCGTTTATATGACTCCTGAGGTTGAGAAGGTAACAGACTTCATTTACCAGGTGGAATCATTGTGTGCTGCTCAGTTTGTTTGACAGGATTAAAACTGACATAAGGTGGGTCCCAATTTCATCATCAGAGAACTTTTTGTTCGAGGTTTTATTAGGAGAGACATTGCTGAAATCCAAGAGGAATAAAGAGGACATACACGTCTTTCTGTGCAGTCTTAAAAATAGCTCTCAGATACCACGCTGTATTGTGGCTGTTTTATTTTGCTACAAGTTCTTATAGGCCACTTCCAGACTGAATATAATCCAACCTTATTGTGAAAAGCAAATGTACTGAAGCCTCCAACAGGAAAACTTGAATGAGGATTAATTTGAATATTAAATCCAGCAAAAAGCTGGTGATCCAAACTTCTAGCCATCATTCTGCCTGGTCCAGTTGTGGCTTTAAATCTGTTACATATTGTAAGGTCAAAAACTCCTATTGGTCTAAGCCTGTACTGACTTTGCATGATCGTATTAACACCATGTTGTCCAAAAAACATTAGCACTGCATTATGACATTTCAAATGACATCATTACAACACATTTCACCAAATAAGGATCTGTACTCAGGCAGCTCTTCCACGAGTGATGGTGACTGAATTTATTGGCAGATATGATGCAACATGGTGGCATTAAATGACTGGGTACTACTCCTTCACATTAATGACCTTTACAGACTAAATAACAAGCCTCCACAGTTTAACTGTCTTCGAAACTGAAGAGGGGTTTATGGGAGATTTTAATAAAGATATTTACAAGCGCCTGTGCATGCATATAAAAAATAGTCAAAAAATTACACCAAATAATGGAGGATTAATAAAGATGACTTCAGACAAAACACCAACCTGCTGACATCATCTTCTCCTCCTTTACATTCGCACTTCAGTTTGACATTTGCACTGAATGACTTCACACGTTCAGCATTGTGAATGCAATGAGAGCAACTCAGTGATTTAATGAACCTGGACCATGGTGTGCACTAGTGGCTCATAACCAAGCGTCTCTGTAATGGGGCTCCAGCCTCGGCCCCCACCTCGACTGCTAAATAAGGCCAAACCTCTCACCTTAACGACTGTCGAATTTTTTTCCTCAGTCGGATGCACTTTTAATTATCAGCTCTGAGGCCCTCTGTAGCATCTGTGCTCCGAGGACAGTGCTCACCTTTTAACTCAGAACCTCCAACTTCACAGAGTTGGCTCAAAGTCAGGCTCAGAAATCTGTTAGCTTTGCTGAACTCAGCCACACAGCAGCAGAACTGCAGTCACTCCTTCATGGTGTGGTCATCGTTAGCCTGGCTGTTACACTAATAACCCATGCTGCTGCTGAGCCGGTCTGGACAAAGAAGTCACACTCTTGATCTAAATATGTGGACTCCAACAGTTAAGCTTGTGGTTTACCCATTTTTAATACTGATGAGAAAATCCCCTGCCATATTTGTTATTCAGTCGTAGAGAGGTACGACCTTGAGGAGTCTGGTGGGAGAGCAGCTTCAGTGCTACAGTGGCTCTAAACTCATGAATCATTTCAGCATCAGCCTCTAAAACTCTGTGTACCCACTGGACCCATTTTAATTCAGCATGTTACCGCATGGGCTCATGTAATAACACATCCTCTGTCCTGCAACATTCCTTTTGACAATCTGATGTGTCAGTCAGTGGAGTTCCCTGAAACAAACACGAGTCCAACTAATCAGCACAAACACAGTGTTGTGTTGAACCCACAGTACAATGTGCATATTTCACCTCTTTACTGTCCAAACAGTCACAGGCAGCGACAATGGCTTTCCACCGAACAGCTGTTTCTCTTTCCCAGCTGAAAGTCTCACTGGGACGTCTCTATTGTGGAGCCTATTTTCATTCATCAGCTTCTGAATCATGCATCAGTTTATATTATACAGGGTGCTTGTCACACTAGATGTGCATCTTCTTTAAATACAGTTGTAAACAATTATAAAGACAGATTTCAAATTTTCTTTTACCAAAATAAAAAGATGGAGTACAGATAAAACATGTTTTTCTCAAAGATGGTTTCTGTCTTTTTAGGTTGTTCTCTGATTCTCTCACTGATATTTTTTCAGATGTTTATTTTTCCAATCAGTTTGGTTTTAATTAGTTTTTGATGTTATGAAAACAGGCTGAAACTTCATGATTGACAGCTGAGACAGATAAGTGCATGCATCTGCAAAAGCAGACGATCAGAGATACTTCAATTTTTTGGTGGGAGGAATTCGAGGAAAGTTTTTCAACTTTATATACAGTTTATGGTTATACCTACTGCTAGTAGTTGATTGAAATATTTTAATATCTCATTCCATCTAATTGCAGAGGCCTTCCTATTTGGTTAGATCTGTTTTTGTCAGTAGCATGCAATTTCAGTTATTACAGTTATATTATGTTTTCAAATAAACTAAAATAGGAAGATAAATAGTCTTTCACTCCAAACCACTCCGGTACAATGTTTTTTACCATAAAATACTCATAACTTCAGACCAGCATTTCAAAATCCACTGTCGTCACATTGAGGAAAGAAAACATTTTCTTTTCAAAAATGGCATTTCATGCCTCAAATGCATATTGGAAAAAATAAACCTAAACAAAACTTGTCACACTCTGTTACCAATCTAAACTTTAATGGGTCAGTGCAAATCTAGAAACACAGCTGAGGTTCTGAGGGAGACAGAATAAGTATACAGTTAAAACGGCAGTGCAACAAGTGCTGAGCAGATTATCTTGCTGGGTCAGCTGATGTTTTATTTAGCAGGTAACTCAGCTGGACCTGCAGCAAAGGTTTTTATATGTTTTATGTTTTAAATGTCATATGATTATCCCGATCCCTAACCACTGGCTTATTTTCAACTGCTGAATTTTTCCTTTGAATTTAATAATTGTTCCTGTTTATGGTTTAACAATGCTAGTTTATGAGATTTATTCAGTTATTATTCAACAATTGGATCATTTATCATTTTGCACAGAACTCAAGTTAGCACATGTACCGACCAAAGTAGATATTATTCAGGAGTCAAACTGATACATATTTCTTTGCAGGGTAATATTTATTCCATGTAAATTACATTTGTGTTTGAAATGATCCATTGTTTTCCTCAGTAAGTGAACAGACAGCTCCAGTGAACAGAATCTCATCACAGATGAAAGCATAGCCTGAATGCAACATGCTAACACTGGCTCAGTTCTGCTACATTATTAATAAGCCTCTTATTTGTAAAGAACATCTAATGGCATTCCTTTTTTGATGTGCAAACCAGACTTTGTGCAGCAAAAAAACCCGTTTCTCATCTACTGAAAACTTTAATGTCAGTGTACTATTTAAGAAAAGTAGCACAGGACTAAATCTGAAAAACGAGGGGAGGGTGGAGGAAAGAAAAAGAACACTTGAATTTGTGAGGCATGATATCAGAAGCTAAGCATGAGAGTCATATTTGGGCCAAGATGACTTATGGGATGGACAGATGTCAAACATTAGAGGCAGAGATGAGGATTAAGTATAAGAGTATGGAAATATGCTCGAATGGAACAGTGGAGAAAAAGTAGAGCGCCACAGACACTAAGAGAAACCTATTTAAAATGCATATTCAGTCCCACATCAAACACGCCACCAGGAGGAGAAGGTTGCTGAGTGCGAGTCATCTCATTCCTCTCCTTCCACGTTCTTCCTGAAGTGCTTCCTGCAGCTCCCGTTTTGCTCTGTTCTTGCTCTACTGTCTTCCTCTGCGCCATCTGAATATTTCATACGTAGCCTGATGTTGTTTTAGGAGACGTGTCCCGCTCTTTGATCAGGCAGACTGTCATTGATTTGTTGCTGGAGCAGAGTAAGGCATTGACTGTTTCATCACAGAGGAAGAGACAATCAAGACTGGCTCAGTGAACAAGAACAAATCAATAAATAATGCATCATCAGCTTGTATTCAGCTGTTTTATCAATCATTAAAAGGCCCAATACAGCACAGTCCCACCACTACATATCATCGTCACCATCAAAATTAAAGCTGCTCCAGTCTGTGTATATGTCACTGAATTGGTCCAAACAGCTCAGAAGTTGTTGCTTTAAATAGCATTTTGTAAGATTCTTACGTGCTGGCTACTGCAATGCCTCGACTCCACAAAGCACTGGATTTCGATGGAACCTTTGTGACAAAGAAAGTTCCCATAAAAAATTTGCTAAGAAGCTTCTTGATTTAATTTAGTTGTTTGACTGTCTTAAGAGTGAAAATGTATAATTGTAGAAGAAAATCTAATGTTGTTCAGCCAGTTTTACACATTATGCATTTCAATGTTATCTTGATTAAATAAGATATACTATAATCTTAACACAATGTTTTTTGTCCCGATACTGCTCCAGATGCATAATCCAACATAATGAGCCTTTCTTCCATGGCTGCAGTGAATGCATTTCATCGCACTGAACACTAGATGAAATGAGTCCGTATATGAAACAGAATTACACGAAAAGAAAGTGGAAACTAGGCGTAAAGCAGAAATATTCCTATATACTACTCTTACAGTTAAGTTCAATATCATATATGCCATATATTGGATTCACTTTTTTGGAAATGCAGCAGTAATTACAGAGGGACAGTTCTGAGTCAGGGAAGATGTGCTGTATTTTACAAAATCATATCAGCTCTTGCTCCATTACTGAACGAAAACCCACTGACGCTTTGATGTTCTGTGGTCCTGCAAAGACGGGGAGAAAAAAAGTGTTCTAAAAACGGACCCTAGAATCTGGGGGAGAGAGGAAGCGCTGCTGCTGCCATAATCCACACATTTGATCACCAAGCATGAATATGAATACTGTTCTGCATGTCCTTGAAAAATCTCTAAATTTACAGTCACTCGCCGGAGTAAAAAGAGACGGATATGAACAATTCTTCTTCCGGGGAATTGCAGCTATTCAAGCGACTCCAACCTCCAGCGCAAGTGTGAAGCTGAGTCACGAGTGGCATGCATTTAGACACACTCAGCATGGTGTTTCAAAAACAATGCAAGGGAGACAAAGCAAGAGAGATGAATGGGAGCAGGTTCTACAGTGTCTAACAATACCAAAGAGAAGATTACAACTGGTTGGCTTTGAGGAGGGCTGCTTGAGTCTGTTTTCAGGCTCATGTAATTTTTTCCCTGTCCCCATGAGCATGCAGGGATAGGTATGGAGGCCTGGAGCCACGTTTGGAGGGGAAGGCCAAGCGGCTTGGAGGCAGACAGGAGACGTGATGGGGTTTGGGAAAAGCTGCTGCTAATTTCTGGCACAAAGAGAGAAAGAGGGATGGCGTCTTTGCTGAAGCTTGTATGCATGAACAGACTATGATATATAGCACCATGCTTTACATAATTCCATCCAACTTGTGCATGCAACCTTAACTTCTCTTTACTCTTTCTACTCACTGGAAATGTATTGTACATTTAAATTAGCTCTAAGGTGATGGTTTCAGGATTTATGACATAAATTCAGAATGAGCTGAAATTAAAATTTAAGCCATGGTGCAGATAAAAGTAGACAAAGAGCAAACTGAATTTTTTTTTCAAGAAAAAAAAGGGGTTCCAGTAAATGGAGTGAGAAATGGGAAAGTGCTTGTGTAATGTCGCCTCAAAATGGGCATAAATTGTAGGGGTAAGCTATTTTTAACTACTGTCCCATTTCTTGAAATGTGTTGAGCGAAGTTAATTTGAAATTGGCCCAGCAAAGTTGGGATACCAGCAGGCTGGTGTGAAGTTTGATAGAAATTTAAGGATCCCCTCTTTCAAGCATATTTCATGTTTTCACTCCAATTCGCTCACCACTCAGAGTTTGTGCACCCATAGCATGGGATCTTTGTAGCCAAGGCTTTTTTTCATCAGTTATTTTTTGAGAAGGTGCACACCACCTTTGGTGAAGCCTGGGGTGCAGCTACAGAGATGAAAGCACGAGTGTTTGACGCTTCCTACCGTCACAAAGACTCGAGCCAAGGTTGCATCTTACTTTGGCAACTTTTGTTTCAATAATCTCAAAAAAGATGGAGATAAGCATACCTCTAAAAACATCACATTTATTTTAATACATACTCCTGATGCTCCTGTATTCAGAGCTTGGTGTTCTTACTAACAAGATGTAGAGGTTTCAACAAAGGGATCAAAGTGTCCTGGGAGTATAGTCTGTTTTGTAAGGTTATAGTTTCACCTCACCCTTTGGCACGTGAAACAATCTAAGCTGAGGCTAAAATGACCTGTAATGACTTCACGCATACGCTGTCCGTTCATATTGTGGGAATAAACGCTATGATATGACTGAAACCAGAAATATGAGGCACACAAGTCAAAACAGTACCTGGTTCCCATGAGTCAAACCAAGGACAAAAAGCCCCAAGCGGGTCTTTGACAATGTAACCCATTACCCACCCAGTCACATTTTTGATCTATAAACTTCTAAAGAGCCAAGCATGAAACAGGCCCTTTGTGCAGAACAAAGTTTTGCAGAGAACAGTGACATAATATCTGGTGGTATTCCCCTTGCATGCACATGACAGACACACAGACACAGACACACACACAGACACACACAAATACGGATGGACAAAAAGAGTGTGTCACACAAGGACCATTCAACTGAATAAATGCACAGAGATTGTAATATATATAATGTACGCTCACACACACACGCACAAAAACCTTTCCTACGCCCTCCACTCTCTTGAGACAGAATATGCTCTTTGTTCCTGTTCTTTGAGGGAGTGTTGGGGAGCCGGGTTTTCTGGGGCTCCGGTAGCGGACATGAATAAATGGACTGTCCTTCATAGCAGCAACAAGGAGAGCAGCCAAACACACCCAGCATGAGACCTTACATCCATTATCAAAGGGCCTTTTGAAAAGGCTACAGCTGCAACTACGACACTTTTGAAGAGGTAGTTACCCACATGCGTGTTCCAGCCCACATGTATTTGCAGAATGCATGTTGTGAATGCAAGCACAGAAATGCACCGCCCAGCAACATAAACACACACACAGACACGTACTCTGTCTCTCTGTCTTTACAGAGAAATTAGCTCTGGTTATTGAAGCGACTCTGTTTGGGATTCTTGGAACCTTGGTTCTTTTTAGTGAACCAACTACCATTTCCAAACGTTTTGACAAGGACCATTGTGATGAAGGGTGAGTCATCAACGGGTGGCATTGCACAATGCATAATGGAAGTAGCAAGTTGGGGAATCACATTGATTACCTGCATAATCCAAAAAACAAGCATGGAACAAATATTAACGATAAGAAGAGGAAGAACAGTACAAAGGAAACACAAATCTCTTTTTCCAGCCTGTAGAATGTGACATGCTCACTTCTCTTGTAATGGTTCTCACTTCAGGTCAATGGAACCCTGCTGTTATTTGTTTCCAGTTGGGAAACATCTTTTTAGGTTCAGAACCAATTCATATCATGATCATTTATTTTTTTGTTGTGCCACAAATTACTTTTTACAGTGATACAACACAAAAAACATGGGAGAGAGTGAACGTGACACAGAACGTGTGACATGTATTGAGACAGGGTGTATCATTATATAGATATTTAATGATCTTTTTAATGACCCGGTGAAACACATTAGGGAGGAGCAGGTAATCACAGGAGTGTGAAACACAGGAGGGCAGGACGTGGGGGCACCTGAAACTGGGCGAGCACAACAAAATAAAACAGGAAGACAAAATACAAGAAACATGAGGGAGAAAACAAAACATGACCTCAACTATCCTGGAGATGTGCCAAGGTGCACAAATTTGAACAGAACCTCCGTCATGTTGTTGGCAAATTGGCGTCTAAGTCTCTTCTCTCCCTCCAAACTACAGCAAACCAAATGGATAGCGCCAAAGACTCATAGGTCTGTAGAGAACTATTGAAAAGGGGTCTTTCAGAACAGGAAATTAATATTTAATTCAAATACTCCTTTCACGCTTTTTAGAGAGAAATGTCTTGTGAATATATCACTAGGACCATCTGCTCACTTTGAGTTAAATGCTTAAAGTGAAAGACTAGATTGTGTATAGGCTTTAAAAAGGATGAAAGAATAAAATAATGTGTTCTTAGTCATTTCCAATGAAGACCTGCTTTTTTCCACATGACCTGCTGTTATTCTTAACATGCTAACATGTCTGAAATCTTGAAGCCATTACTATCCATTAATACCAATGTCTCCGGGCATTTGCATCACGCAATGGGAGGGTAAAGGTAAAATAGTTCTGGTTTTCTTCAAGTTACAGGCGTCTGAGGAAGGATGTTTCTGAAACAGCGACTCCAGGCTGCTATGAAAATATGAATAAATTACTCGAATCAATAGTTCTACGATAAATCACACTGATACTAACTGTCAACACTTTGCAAAGAAACAACACTTACACATATCTTTTCATTTACTAAAATTAGAAGGGTGAAATGTAAAAATAAACAAAATATCTGCTAGAGAATTAACAAAATCATAGCTTTTATTACTATAATACAGAAAATAACAGTAAGGATTACTTGATCCTTGGACTGAAAAAGACAGATGGTGGTCGAAATGTTGCCCTGAGGCACAAACTTTTGGATTTCCTGATTTTATTCATAACAAATTAAACTAAAAATTATTTTTTTTTATCTATTACATTTTATTTCAAATTCAGTTCTATTATGCTCACAAAAATCTGAAAAATATACCCAAAACAGGAATTTATTCATCCACTTTTTTCAAAGATTCGTAGTTTCTATGGCTATAACTACAGAGAATAATAGTAGTTATGATTCCCTGAGTTTAATATGAACACATATTCCTATTTTGTCTGATTAGTATTTATGACCAACAAGAGGTCCATCTCAAAGACAGAATGATTGGGCTCACAGGCTCTAATCTTGGTTCTCTTGTGTCCGGATTTGGGAGAGATTTGTTCATGATCACAACTATTGATCTTACTACCCAAGACCATCAGAGCAACAATGTGAATTCTAATAGCCGAGTCAATATGAATTCTTTAGAGTTATAAAGTTTCAAGGACTTTATATGACAGAAAATCAAGTTACAGAACATCAGTGAACGGCTGACTTTTTGTATCTACATTCTCTGAGATTGAGCTGCACGATCTCTGGGTTTTTAATCCACTTATAGGTTTTAGGTAACCACATCTTATCGATCTGATTAAATTCTGCACTTGCTTAAAAAATAATCTATTTTTTAAATATCACATACCAAGAAAAGCCTTGTTTACGTGCTATTTTCATTCCTTGTTAGAAGCAGAGAAATTGCCATGTCATAGTTTTATTTCTCCAAGGCCTTTTCCCAATACTTTCATCTTTACAATATTACTTAGCTGGCAACTTTCCTCCAAGACACCTTGATGAGTGCAGCTGCCTGCAGCAGTCTTCTAATATCTATCTGTTCAAGACTGTAAATCATTTAACCTACAGTCCATTTCTAATCTCAGAGTGCAGTCCCTTGTTGTGGCTGGAATAAAATCAATTAGACATTTCTTCTCACTGTGGAGGACAGTGAATGAGCATTACTTTTAGTGGCCTTGTGGTGGAATTCCTGAGCATCATCAGTCTACGCAAACATGCCGAGACAGACACACACTCACAGACGACTCTCTTGACCATGAAGTGTTCTAATTAGTGCGGATAAACACTGGAGGTGATGACAGTGTGCTTGTTTCAAGCTAACAGAGCTGCCTCTGAGACTGATCTGTTTGTTTTGTTTGAAAAAAAAAAGTGTCACCTAGAGGCAAAACTAAAAGGCTTTGGCAAAGATGTGAAATGACCTACTATCTATTCAAAACAGCAATAGGTAAATCACAAATTGTCACAACATGTATAATATAGGCAACTTCCTCAACTGCAGTCTCCAGCTGTGTGTGGTAGAGGGTAAACAGATTTGACATTCATTCCAGACAAATGCTACAGCAGGTCATTTTACCGATCCAGACTAAACAAGTGTACGTTGTGGTTTCGATGCAATTGTATACTGCTTACCACACAGGCACATACCTGTGTATTGCAGTACATTCAATAGCAAGACATTTCACTTAAAAGCAGAAATGTCAGCCTCGTGGTGGTGCTAGAAAAGGTCAGTGGGCCTCATTCTTCAGAGATCATAGGTTCTACTTTAATGATGTAAGTGCACAGTCTGAAGCGAACAGTGCATGTGCATTAAGAGAATGTCCAAATCAACTTTCATTAAATTCATAGCAACAAAAAAGGTCACTGGGCCTGATGCATGGCTCATAAGGGTTGTACTTAGTCTCTTAATTAGTCATGGAGGTGGGCAGAACATGCAATAAACCAATCAGAGTGCCATATTCCATTACCCTTAAAAGCCAGGTGCAGTTGCATCTTGGGGGATTGCTGTTGTAAGAAGAACACCGCATTGTCATCAGTCGAGGGAGAAAAGCAAATATGATAAGAACATTTCTGGGGCACTTGAGAGTCTTTGGGAGAAAACAGGAGCGCTGGTTTTGATGCAGCTGATGTCCTTAAGTAAACTACAGCAGAATTGTTGTTAATTAGAAATGCGATTGTATATAGGTGAGAATTGAGGTTATGATTTTTGTACAATGATCGTGCAGCCCTATTACTTTCAGTAACTTCACACTAGGTTTGATGATGTAAACACGTCATTTTAACACTAACACACCGATGGGTGCTCAGAAAGGAAAATTACTACTGAGTCGTAAAGAAGCTTTGCACTGGGTGTGAGATAAGGTTCTGTGAGTGTCTGCAAAAACCTCAAGGGAATCCATCCAAAACTCAAGTGTGGATCAAAGTGGTGCACTGAGTGACCAGCTGACAGCCACTGCCTACAGCCACACTGCTGGCTACGAAATGACTGAGTTGTTCAATCCAATGCATCTTTAGCCAGTGGAGCTGCTTCTTGCTGTCAGTAATGTCACAGGGAACATGTTGGAGATCCACATGCCAGCTGTTCTATCCACCAACATTTGGCAGGCATTCATTAACTTGGCTGCACAGATGTGGACCAACTTGAGATGTTCACTCAAGAGTTGAAAGATGACATTTTCAACCACAGGAAAAGGTCAGTCATTTATAATAAAGTTCACAATTTACTCTTTAATCAGTTTTGTTTTATTGCCGCCTGGGAGAAAACTCTAATGCTTCTTCAGTGGTTTAATAGATGCTCATCGCTTCAGCATAAACATCTTGTTAAACAAGTTTGGTTCTTTTGCAAGTTTGTTTTAATCAAGTTGGAGGTATTTGAGCTTCCAACGCTCCAGAATTACAACAATTTCCAACAGACAAAACCTGTCTAACCCCATTTCAATATATATTCTACAATAATTAACATGAAACTACAATTTCTTTCTGATGTTTGAAGCCATTTTTCTGGCAAATACCACAATAGAGTATCAGGCAGGCACATCTCTTCTTATGGGCACTGCAATTATCTTTTGGGGTGTAAAACAAATGAGATCCTATCTAAATAAAATGACTGAGCCTGTCACACACAATACTACATTACCTATCAACCTCATCAACTTCATTAAGCCACATGTTTTTTCTGTGGCATCTGAATGAAAACATGCACTTCCTGCAAACATCACAAAATGACAATAAGACAGCAATGAATCTTCAGCAAAAAATATCAGTTTCTGCCAAGTTGTGGCCTCGGCCCATGATTCCTTTAAAGTTTGCCTGCTCGGTTTTTACTGTCTGAAAAAAGTCTAATTGCTTTGTAAAGGTTACAATTGACTGAAATACATTGCAGGCAGGTGGTTTTTACACTCAAATCCTTGCTATCAAATCTCCAGAGCAAATCCATCAGGGATCAGCCTTTGGTTCGTGAAAAGGATCTTTCAGGAGTCTAGAGACGAGATGTTTTGAATCATTATTCCAGCACAGTTGTTAAATCAGAGATTATTCACCGCATTAAACGGTTAAGACAGGCACCATTTTTTTTAACATACTGATGCTCATAATAGTTACAGCTGCACAGAAGCAGGGCCGAGAAGATTACACTGATGACTAGTGAGGGGAAACATATGGGAGAGAGGAGAAGAGAGGAGAAGAGAGGAGAAGAGAGGAGAAGAGAGGAGAAGAGAGCATCCTCTCTGAGGATAAGGAGGCTAATCCCAAACAATGAGCAGAATAAGTGTGTGATACAAAATGCATGTTTATGAAACAGAGCCATTAGGGACCTTCTCTTTAAACACACACACAGATTTGTGTCTTGGCACAGACAGACAAGACAAACATCACAACTAAATGACCCCAGCTCTTACTGGCATGGCTAAACTATAATGAAAGTGTAGCTTTCTCATAGAAATCAAATTACGATGACATTATTACATTATGAGGCTTTTTTCACACGCTAAGAGAGCAGCACTGGAATGATATAGAAATCAGGTGCTGTGGGAAACATGCACACATGATTACACACACACAGATGTTAAATTATACAGTGAGTTCCCATTATAAACATGAAAAATGCTCTGTAATTGTCCTCTCGCTTCACATGAATCAACAAAATCATATCTGTGATTGTGTTGTGTGTGAGTGTACAAGGGAGAGGGAGGGGGGAGTGGGAGTGAGAGAGAGAGAGAGAGAGACAGCTGGCGAGTGAGAGAGAGGTGTAAAGATTTCAGGGATTATATATCCATAGTGCCATCTAGTGTTTCTGGAAAAATACACACAAACACACTATAGATTCCAGCTGTGATTATACCACAGGTCATTACAGAGATTGACATAATATCAAGTCATTTTTTTTGTATTTATTCCTTTTAAAAGACATCATATGGTGTAATTTTATTTTTGCCTACTAACTTTCCTAAGATTTTATGAGAGCTGACAACTTATTAAATATGGAAGAAGTTTACACATGATACACTAAAAGTCCCCTAAAGTGTGCTTGAATAAAAAGAGGCATGAAAGAGTAGAATCTAAAGAGAGCAGCTATAATAACTAAAAAGAAAAAGAGCTACAGACCATTCTTCTAAGAGATTAACTATATTAACATAAATAATTAACAATGAAAAATTGGTAAAATTATTTATGACATAGACATTATGAATCAAAGTATTAGCTGATCCATTGCAGCAGCAATTGAGGCTTTTAATTTGATCTGTGCCTTGTAATATTAATTATACTGTTGATTTATGAGCTACAATATTATCATTTAATTAATTGTATCTATTCTGATCAGTTATATTATTGTATGAATATTTTATAGCTGTCTGCCACAGACACAATCTTAGCTAAATATATAATCACATTAAGTAGTGGCTGAAAAATAAATTTGGACAATGAAAAAGCAAATGTAAATGCCATGATTAATCAATTGAAGGAAGGATGATGACATTAAACAGCAAAAGTAGAACAACAAGCATTACGAGTCGAATATGACAGACGGGTCTTGACACTGACACTTGGATGACACCAGAGGAGCAGTATGGAGGCATGTTATGTCACCATTTACTTCAATTCTATTGGATTTGCCTGCAACTCTGTTTACGCCTGAAACTCCAAAAGTGTTTTGTGGACTCAAACACTTCATTTTTCAGTGAACTATTCCTTTAAGCTGTATATCTTCGCATACAGTCATTTGACTGATCTCTTGTGGGTTCATGTGTTTTCTTATGGTGTAGCTATAACAGAGAATGAACGCTTCACATATGTACAAAAATAAATCCAAACCACTCACTGCTGCAAAATAATTAAAACATGACAAGACTGAGGGGATTTTTCGAGCTACACAAGAGTCCATGAAAAATGAATTTACATTTGGATGTGGCACTGTGAAATATACCTAATCCTTTAAATATTATTTTCACCGTGACAGGAACGTTCCTGTCAACCTACATTTTCACATTGTGCTTCGAAATGGGACACTTCCTCTGATGCCTCGCTCACACACTCACAACCAACACAAAAACACACACACAAGTTTAAAAAGAGGGCATCTTACAAACTACAGTGTGCACCAAACAGAGGCTTAACATAAACATGTCACCTATAGCAGTTAAGGAAAATGCGTAGACCTGACGGGGCAGAGAAATGGATTAAAGAGGCCTTGTTTAGCTCTATTCCACTGCAGTATTGAATAACAGCTCTATTGCTGTTGATGCTGTTGCTGGTGAAATTCAATATACTGCAGCTGGCAGGCAACATCCTGTGAAATCCATTATCAAGAAGTGCTCTTCTTAAGAGAACAAAAGCCACAGCTTTGCATGTATGTGTGTGTGTTTATACAATGTAATTCCTGCTGAGGACACTGGGCTTTGGGGCCACCCACTGAATACTAAACTGTCCCTAAATGTCTTCCACTTTCTCCTCTGTGTTCCTCTGAGTGTCCTCATCGCCTACTTCTCCCTCCATCTGTTCATCTCTCAGCTGGTCCTGGATCACTCTCCTGTGTTTACTCTGCATTCATCAGGATTTAAATGACTTACATGGCTGAATTGTTTCAGTAAAATTCACTGCTTCTTGCACATAGCTTAAATGACATTGAAGTTTATCTCTGCAACTTCTCACTTCTTTATATATTTGATCAATGTTGATTATGTTGTTTGGCCCAGTATACATTAAGAAATGTCATGGTGATGAAAAGATCATTTACAGTTGACTTTACAATGGGTAGCAATAGATGGTAGTTCAACCATGGCAAGCAGACCAACAAAGACTTCTATAACTTTTATAAAAATGGACGACATGCCAGCTCCCCAAAAATAAAGCAATCAACCCCACCTCCTCCATGTTAAGCTTTTTTTATGCTCAATGTCAGATATGTATACTGAGACAGATGGAGCCCTTCGTACATACTCTGCATTCATTTCATCCTTATGGGAAGAAGGCGTGGAAGTTGGTGGGCAGTGATGGTTACATCAACTGAAAATGAATCTCTCTCTTCTCTGGGACATGGACCATTATATAAATAAAAATTAAGAAGAAAAATAAAAAGCACATATTCAATATATTTTTTCAAAGATGGTTCCTGTCATTTCAGGTAGTTCTTACTGATTTTAAGTTTGGTTTTAAAATTTGATTCAACACAAACATGATAAAAATACTCAATTGGTTCTTGGTACTAAGGATAAATAATGTCGAAACACTAAGATGGCAGCGTTTATCTATGGGATGTTTTAGCTTCATTTTTGTAAAACAGGAGGAAGTGAAGACACGTCGTCCATCATTATCCAGTCTATAATAATGATTGTGGCTATAGACACTACCAACGTTTTGATCACATTAGCCTCACCTTATCTGGGTGTCAGTGGATCAGATGTCGGGTGAATGTGATTTTGTGTTGGTAACTTTTCCCTTAATAACAGCTGTCAAGTTGTTTTCGGAAACAAAGCCCTTCTTCACACTGACATCTCTTCAATCATGAGCCAGGCTATAAAATGGGAGACAGAAATGGGTTTTTTGGGTCTCTGTGAGAGAAAAATGAAAAAAAGACCACTTTGATTTTCTAGCTTTGATTCTCCGGCTTGAATTTTTTTGTTTTTACTGCGAGCTCCGAGCCATTTTATACTCTACCCCTTTCCCCCTGTGTAGTTTCCTAGAGCATCTTGAAAGAGATTTCAGAAATGTCATCAATTATTACGATCTCCCCTGTCAGCAGAGTTCAGCGTGAGAGACAGAGAATAGGCCTACAACTCCTGTGGGTTGGCAGTGATTGGTAAACATAAAAACACTTCCCTAATTGAAGAATAAAAGTAACTCAACACACTAGAGGGATATTTCTAACTGTCACTGCAAAAAAGGAGGCAAAAACATGCTTGGAAGAAAAAGGAAACAAGATCTGAATATTACAACAGAATTGTATATGTCAGCTAGTTTTGTAGTATTGACTTCAAAATGCATTTGTAAAAAAATTGTGATTTAATTTTGTTCCTAAGAAAGATGCACTGTAATTTCAAAATAAAAGCACACAAACACACATAGTCAGGATAGTTTGGGCTATGCCGTATTTAGCTTTGGCATGGGCTGCTCACCATCTTGTTGAGCAGCTGCTAATTCTCTCCTGCTCATTTTTTATTTTCAGCAGTGTTATCCCAATTGTTACCAAAGATTAGCTAGCTATAGCCACTGGAAAGCTGCCAAGCAAAGGGAATTAACTCTGTGCACCTTTTCAGACCCTGTTCTCTTTGATTTCAGTTTCAAAGCCAGACGTGGTCTCTGGTAGAAAATCCTCCTTAGTCACAGATTTATTTAAGTTTAAGTCTCCTCTGCCCAGAGAAAACTTGATTCAGTCTAAACGGTACTTACTTAACATTTTACACTTAAAGCTCATCACATAACACCTGTAACTTGCTTAAAACAGTCTTTGTACAGATTAAGAAAATAAGACAAGTCAATTGCTTTCAGAGAAGTGTGGAGGTGAATTCTGGATGGAGCCAGGCTAGCCTCACCTGTTTATAGCCTCTGTGCTAAGCTAACCATCTGCAATCTTCTTATTTAACTTTTGGCAATAAAGCAACTAAGAAGCTTTTTCTTTAATCACCTCCAATAAATCATACCTCCAACCAACGTATAATATGATTTGATTTCCTGTCAAAACTAGCTGTCATTTGTGGATATTAAAATGCAAATGTTCCCTGAGCAGCTGCAAGTAGCCATAAAGTACCAGATCTGACAAGGCCTTTTTTCATACAAAGCATTTCTTGTATGAATTTCTTGGCTCACTGATCGATTTGCAGAGGCAGTTATCTTCCACGCTCTAAACTTGCAGGTTTTCTCACTGCTCTTGGGATGGACAGCAGCATAAGTGTAAGAAATACTGAGCAAAAAAAAGTATTGAAAATTCTCCCACAGAGCAAGTGGAAGTAAACTGAACACACAGTACAACAGAATGAGCAATGGTAAAAGACTTGCAGCGTGACCTTGAAGAAAAAGGCTAAAGAATGAAGCATCATCGCTCTGAGAGAAACCACAAGTACCACAAGTTTGGGGCAGATAGACATCTCTAGCACAGTTAACTTGCATAGCAGAAAGGATGCATTTACAATAAAAAGGATTGATACTGTATGCTAGGCTCCATTTGGAGACTAGATCTTCTGGGAAATACGAGACAAACTCCTGCTCGATACACTGTCCGCTTCTCTTTCAATGACTGTCATTCTGTAGAGATTTCCTGTCCACGAGAATTGATGGCTTGCTGCATGGTAAGAGGAACCACTGTGGATCATGCAAATGTTCCCCTGCTTAAATTCTACACGGAACTTGAATACTGATTTGCGTTTTTTGTGCTGTTCAATTGAGGGTGTTCCAGATGAAACAAAAACGCAAAAATCTTTATTATTTTTCCACAAATAAAACAGCAGATCCAGGCGAAGAATTGAGTGATCAATACAGAACAGTGCAGCAGGGACTTGTTTTTGTATTCGTTCCACACATTGATGAGGAAATAAAGCCTTGTTGCTATTCTACAACAAGTCCAATTATTACGAGTAATAGGTTCTGTGGTTTGCTGAAATAGTTATAATTGCTGACATATATTTGATTTGATTAATAACTGAAGTAATTTATGAAGCAGAAATGTCAAACATATGTTGGTTCCAGTGACTCAGACGTTCTAAAATAAACATTATGTTTTAGCACTGTTTGACAACCAGCAATTTAAAGACATAAGTTGATATTCTAAGATATTGTGATGGGTCTACCTCATAAATTTAATATAAAGAGATACACCATGCCAGCCCCCAAAAGTGAAGCCGAAACATCTTGATTGCCCCCTTGTGGCTGGCTGCAATATGGTCATGAACCCTGCCTAAGTGGATAGAACATGGACCCTGTCATATTATGTAGTGCTTATTTCACTGAGGTTTGCTTAGTTGTCAATTCATCAGGTAACATTGGTTTTACTGTGTTACTTATTGCTATAAAAATGGGGTAAACATTCTAATTGACAGCTGACTCACGATTGGTCGAGCGCATGTTTTGGCAGGACCTGGATACCAAAGCTCCCTCCCCTGGTCACTACTGTCAGACTCTGGTTCCAAATGCGCAAGATGGCAGCTGTTCTGGATTCATTTCATAATGGGAGTGGAAGGAAGTGAAGACACACTGTCCATCTCTGTATACAGTCGAGGGTCTACTTTCTTTATTTTATGACAATGTATTGGCTGGAAAGTGAAAAATAAACTCAGAGGTTCAATAGAAGTGTCAATTTAGTTGCAGCTGTATTCCTAACGCACATTACAAACAACAGTTTCTGGTGCACATGAATTCTGGCTGATCCAACAGTGTGGAATGTGTAAAGGGTGAGAAGATGTTGTCACACAGGCAGCGGTGTTGTGATAAAACTGTAACATAAAGGCTCCACTTCATTATCTCAACCCGACACAATCATCGTGACTGTGGTTTTATATCTCAGCACATGTGAAAATACAGACACCACCCAGCTGCATTCAGAGCGCTGTGTGGTATTTTTCTGAAAACCAAACACACAAACACACTGTGCAGAATGAATACCCTTTTTTCCCTCTTATCTTGGATCACATCCTCAATACAGCTGCAGGATGCCAGGGGGTGGTAGTGATGGGCTGAGGGGATTGGGCTGCTTGGCATTTTCCCAGGATGCTTATGCTGCAGAGTTATGAGAGTTTGCTTTTGTTGGGATTTTAGAGGATAGGTTTCCTCTCTCACTAGTCGAGGAATTAAACCATGGCATCTGAAAAAGCCACGATGCAACAGTAAGGGTATTTATTTTCTGTGTGAAAAGCCGAATGGAAGAGGAGGAGGAGGAAGAGGGCGAGAATGCTGGAGCCTGTCCAACCTCTCAGAGCAAGAGAGGCACATTCCAGATCATTGTTAAAGCCAGATTTCATGATCACAGCTGACCTGACCAGTCTTCTAAACTGGACTGTTCACCAGATCCAGAGTCTTTAATCGTGATCGCACTGTCATCTTTGATTCATGACATTCACTCAGTGTTTTAAACTTTTAAGCATCAATCAAACTTTTATACCCAATATGTGAGAGAAACCACTTTTTTCCATTCACACTTTCACCTCCATTTACTTTGATAAAGCGTTCATCTCCTTAATGCCACTGTCGGGGGGTTTCTAAAATACCAGCGATAATCTGACCGGGGGAGCCCTCGAGTCCTATTGAGTTTTATTGCGTTACTGTATCTGACTTGATCATTTGATCCCACAGCTTAGCGTTTAAGCTTGCAGCACTCAGGCAATCACTGTGTCACGTCATTTCTTGCCCTGTATTTTGAATTAAAGTTCTATTTCTGCAGGCAAGTCACACCACGCCAAATCTCTCCCAATATAAATCTAAGTTCGGCTACACTCCACTGAAATTAGGCACAAATTGAGAGTCTGTCTTCGAACCTGCTAATTATTCATGCAAGACTTTACTGTAACTCACTGATTTATGATGTTGATAACCCAAGTTCAATTTGTGTTTTGAAATGAGGAGGCAAATTACAAAGTGGTGAACATGGAATGTGAAATTAGACTCCACTGAGATTAGAAAGGTTGCAATAACGAAATGCCTCAGATGCTGCCGTAAAATGCTGGGTCAGGCATAGTGAGTACACGGTGAGTACACGGACCCATGAGCCGATCCGATACCATCTCTTTAAAGTATTATTAGTTTCACCCATGTATAATTGCAATTTTCTTAAGTTAAAAAAACAAGTTATGATGTACTGTCACTAGCAAGTGCTTTAGAGCGGCAAAGCATAATGGATTTCTGAGAGTGTAGTGTTAAACAGGCCCAGCGTCAACGTCAGCGATTTGGCTACATTTCATGCTGGAAAGTCCCACAAGTAAAACAGCGACATGTAAGGTATTTATATGAGATATTTTTTCAGTTATGACTATCAAACTAGACAATAAAAGAAGTTATATAGCATTCATTCTCAATATCTATTTGTTCTTAAAAGGGTTTATCCTGAGCCAGGCCATACAGCAATGATGGCAATCATCACTTACAAACATAGTTATAGGATCATACATCTGTTAAAGTATGTATACATACATATGGCCGGTAAAGTCGAAATATCGTAATTGGGAAAATGGTATCTGAACATCTTGACCTGAAATACATTGCAAGTCTAATCATTTGATAACTTGAGAAACAGACTATGCAGTGAACTCAGACAGCAGATTGTGGTTGTAGAGACAGTCTGATTTATCTCTGTACTTACAGCTCAATATTCTGTGAAAACATTAAACACATTATTATTCATTAATGTTAATTCATCAGACATGTTGATTAGAGCGGAGAGACTCACAGGAGTGTCCGTTAAGTCAGGGTGATTTCTCAGTTTGCTGTTCCAGCAGTTGAGGTTAAGCAATTAGCATGAGGTCACTGAAAAAAAAACGTCTGTGACCTTCTAATTCAGCGTTGTACGCTTGTGACCAATTGTTTCTTCTCTTGATAAACCTAACAATTAGCATTCATGTCAAAACAGCAGCGGACACGTCACAGATAGTGTGCGGAGAGCTGTTGGGGCCTGCCAGGGAGACAATTAGACACTACAGAGATTTAGATCATGTTTATAGAAAGTGTGTGTGTGTGTGTGTGGAATGAATCTGAATGAAAAAGAGAGGTAGACAAGGAGATGGAGAGAGAGAGTGGGGGCAGGAAAGAGAACGGAGTATGCTCGTGCATGCATGTATTTGGAAATCCTTACATTGCAGATTGGCAGCGGAGGTCAACGAGACAGCGAGAGGTTAGGAGCAATTTATCACAGTGAATTAAGGAAAGACGATGTCACAGTTGCAACTACTCCTCCCCCGCTGTGATTATACAGAGAGAGAGTGACAGAGGACAAGCAGAGGTCACCGTCTTCGATTCAGCTTCCAATCAAAACTCTGCTGCTGAAAGCCACTAATATAGTGAGAGATCCCTGGGAGCTTATTTCACTTCATTGCAGACTGAAGGGAAGAAGAGGAAGGTTTTCATATAAACAGCTTTTGTATACAATGATCAGCAGGATGAATTACAACCAGATCCAGCCTCTCACATGTCTGCAGATATATCAAGCCAGATATATGTGATGATGATGATGATGATTAAACCTGTTCTGGGTTTAAAGATTGAAATAATCCAGCCTGGTGATGTTGGAGGTTCCTTTCAAATCAGTGCACCGCCAGAAGAAAAACACCTTGTGTGAAATACTGTCTAAACTCTCTATAGAGCATCAATCCAAAGCTATGAAAGGACATTTGCCTATAAAAACCCTGGTGTTTTCTCAGGGAGGGACAAGCTGCATTATTGTCGAGATAAATAAAGCAATCCTCCGTCACAGGAGCAGTTGAGACTGAAACCTTTTCATTTCTTAATATACAGCTGACGGCCACAGAGGATCAGTATTATTAAGAATGGCTGGCAGCCGTTTTTCCCGATTCCTGCGTAAACACAATTTGTGTAGTTTGGGATTATTTCAAGCAGGTCAATGCCGAGAATCGCAACATTAATCAACATCTCTGCCTCTCGTGTTGAATCATTCAGTCTTGCACAGACAGCTTCACCCACCCTGTTCTAAATGCAGGACATGTCAGCACGGTCATGCAATCTGCCGCTCATAAAATTATCCCGGAGTAGCAGGGCGATAACATCACAAGGCTTGACTTTGTGTCATTCAGCAAGATGGTGTGAACGCAGAGACAATAAAAATCAGGACAATAAGAAAAGCACTCTCGTGAAATTTTAACACACAGGATATAAATCTAAATCTAAATAAACCCTCCCCATTAATTACATTATGCTATGACAGGACAATGATATGGATTAATGTATGTTTTTCTCTCTTTGCTAAATTAATAATCCATCATATTCCACTGCAAAAGACCTGAAGAAATAAATAGCTTCTACTTTGTTTGTGTTTGTTTTGAAGATTGTTTTGATCATTCTGGAACTGGTAGAATGTCCCACAGCATCAGAGATGGTGAGATTAAGTTCAGGTTAAATGGCTCAGATGTGCAGCTTTTCTTACATTAATATACATTTGAAAATCTTTGGGCTTTGTCACTTTAGCCTGCAGGAAATTGTAATTGTAATTAATAGAGAATATGATCAGCAGCATTACTTACATTAATGACAAAACTAATCAGTAGTTGCAGCCTGGGCATGTTAAAGTCCTGTGTTTTGTAAATGTTAGTACTTGTGTTGGAGAATATTCCACATGAAGATAGTCACCAAGGCAAAATCTCTGAGAAGCTTTCATTAAAGTTTAATATATGTTTTGAGGAGGCAAAAACAAACTGGCCACTGCAGTACACAACGGCTGAAGTTAGAAGCAGTGACCCATAAACATCGGGTAGCCAACCAAGTGTTTTTGCAGCGCGTGTGTGTGTGTGTGTGTGTGTGTGTGTGTGTGTGTGTGTGTGTGTGTGTGTGTGTGTAAAAAAGCATGTGCATGAAGGGCATGGAGGAGGCAGCAGTCTCCCACAGGAGGAGTTTACTTGAAAAGAGCCTCCCATGACCTGGCTTGATCTCATGCCCCCGTTCCTCAGTGGGGGTTGTGAGTGCATGTGTGCGTGCATGTGTGTGTGTGTGTGTGTGTGTGTGTGTGTGTGTGTGTGTGTGTGTGTGTGTGTGTGTTTGTACATTCAGCATTGGGGATTTGCAGATCTTTGTAACGGCTGTCCCCTCGAGGACAGGGCTGCTCTCCCACCAATGCCTCATATGGCTAATCTGACTGACAGCTTGGTGCAGCTCTCAGCCAAGAAACATCCCACCAGCAAGGTCCAGATACCTGACCGCTGAAGAATCTTATCTGCCTCGAGATGACAGAGGAGTAGACGCTTTCTCCACACACACACACACCGCAAAATCTCTGCCTGTATATCCGCCTGCTTGTTGTTTGTCAGCACAACACCATGAGGTGAGACCCGCACTTCTTCAGACTCAGCTGGATGTTGTCACAGTTTGACAGACTGTCACAGCAAATAATAATAGTAGGCAGCTGGGTGATGTCATATTACTCCTCTGAGGGAATTTTGCATGAACACTTTCAACTTTCCACTTTAATATTTCATTTCTGTCAACACACTTAAATGTATAGACCTTTTTTCAAACCAAAACCCATATTTTCAGGACAAGTTCATATTTTCTCTTTCTCTGTTTCTCTGCTGTGCTCCTGTTACTGTGTCGACCACTAATAAGCCAAAACTACAACAAAGTCCTGCCACGTCAGTTAAAAACACCCCCACATGCCATCTGCCGTGTTTCTTCCTCCTTCAGGGGTGAACTGTGAGCCTACTGAACTGAGATACCCACTCATCAACCAGTGGGGCTGTTCCACAAACCATCCAGCTCAGCTTGAACCAAAGGACCCTAATAATTGAATATTAAACCCCCGACGAGTGGCGAGGCAAACTACGGCGATGCTTACTGGAGGCGGTTGCTGCCGTTGACATGATGGCAGAGATACGTGCACGGCTGCTCAATGCAGTCACATCCTGCCTACCCTCAAGTTAATCTGTCACGCAGTCATAATTTCAATATCATGAAACGATAAGAAAGCAATCTGCAGACACACACTCACATGCATGAATGTACTTGGCACGCATACACATTAACACAGCCATGCAGCTTTAAATAAATGGTGGCAAAGCAGGAGAACTGTAGAAATGGTGTTTTGTTCAGATAAGTCAAGAAATGAATTGGGTTTTTGGGTTTTTTATTTTGCTTGCTGTTTAATGCAGCATGCTAATGGAAACAGGGAGGAAGGGGGAATCTGTGCACAGCAACAGATCAGAATAAAAGATTAAGGAGCAACCCGTGACTCTGCAAAATAAGTATGATTTCTTTTGAATCTTATTTTGAGAAATGCAAAATGATAGAGTGGCCTTGAGGAGCTGAGGCTCAAGGAAATAGTCTTTTTTTGGTGAAGTGCCAAAATAATCTGATGTATGAAATGGAAGTAAAGGCAGGACGTGATGTGGGGAGGTTCTCTTGAGAAGTCCAAAATGATGCAAATTTAATTTCTTCAAAGCAGAAACATGTTATGCTACCGATACGCAACCAGTGTTTTCAGGAGACGTAAACTGGGGTTTAACATCAGTGTAGAACGGTGACAGCAATTTTTAGTCACTTTCTATAATGATCTGACACAATCTTTATTATGTTGCTTTTAAAATACATCTTTTACACCAAAACTATATTGGATGTCATGTGTTCATCACTGCAAATCTGGAGCTGATAATACCCTGTGTCCATCGCAGAGTCCTTTGACCTGGACGTGAATTGTATCCGTTCTCACTGCAGACAACAGTGAGGTGTTGGTGGGTTTTTCAACAAGTGGGAGGGCTTAAGTTCACATTAACTGCTGATGTATCCTATATAATATGCACTGGCATACACTAACATGTAAAACTATGAACATAAAAACAATCAGACCGTCACATCCAAATGTCAAACAACAAACTTTTTTTCCACAGGAAGTTGAAGTTCTATCCCTCTGAAAAAACTCCAACAAAAACAAAATACCAGATCCCCCCTGCTGTTTTGAGAGGCTCCCTGTGAAAGCTCGGCCAAGAGACTGAATCTCCGAGAGAAATCCCTCATTCAGACTCAAACCAGCATCAAGTGTTGACAGACAGCACAGAATAAAAACATTCCTCTGATCTGTGTCTTCTCCAGCTAACTGATCTGTGAGGAGAACACGATTAAATAAGTGCAGAGAGCCTCCCCATGAAAACAAAGAACGTGACCAATAGCTTTTACAAGATTAATTGTTGTGACGGGCAGGCACAGAAAAAATGGGAGTAAGACGTTTCCCGTTTTCATTAGAGAGTAAATGATCGCTGCAGCATTTAGAATTCCTCATCAATGTTTCATTGAGTACATCTAACAGAAGTGTAGATGATACTGTGATATTACAACCAAGCTCAGAAACGTAATCCAAGAGTGAACTCATTATCTATGGGTGTTAAGTTAACTATATGTGGGTCAACTACATCTCCAATGCTTAAAATTTGCATGGTGGTTCTGCTGTGGCAATCACCAGAGCAAAATATTAAAGCATCTATAGGACACCAGCCACTCTGCAAATTGCTCCAACGTAAAGTCCTCAGTTCTTAACAAACATCTCGTCGGTCGGTTTTTTGGTTGGTAGAGGTCAGAGACATAAAACTGACGTGAACCAGGTATTCACGATTGTACAGTAGATGTTCATACCTATTCCTGGAAATCATTGCAGCTGCAGCATCGACACAGAATGCCAACCTGTCACAGATATAATCACTCCAGCACACAGGAGCTGCAGCCTTTCTTCCCCTCAGACAAAGACACTGCTCTTGTCATCATTATAATGTCTTCATAATGATCAGCTAAGGGTAATTTGGGAGACAGAAAGAGGGAGAGAGAGAGAGGGAGAGAGAGAGAGAGAGAGAGAGAGAAAGCAGGCAGCCCCCTGATGAATGAGGGTGTCAGCTGTACTCAACCAACGAACAGTGCTCTCTCTCGCTGGGCCTCGTGCACGGAGACCTGTCTCCTTAACCAGAGTGATCATGCATTAACAAGAGAGCAAGTGAGAGTGGGGACATTAATCATTTTCTATAAGATGGTGATTCACTGGTTTTTGAAAGTTTGATAAGGATTACACACTGTGTCACTACTCAGCATCATATTACACTGCAAACCAGTTTTTGTCATGTGTCCTTGATTGTGCGGCTGTAGCATGACATAATGTAATCATATTGTATATATATTTATATATATATTTATTTATATATTTTTGTAATCATTTAACTACATAGACAAATCATTTTGGACTTAGTTGTGTCAGAATGCACCTGTAGAGGCAGGGACGGTCAGGGGCCAACACCGGACCTCAATTTCTGGCCCCTCGTTGTTTTGGTATCCTGCATTATTGATGCAGAGCTGACATCTTACACTCAGCTTCTCTGATGCCACAGCCACAGTTTCACCTGCAGCACTGTCTCCACAGTAACTACACTGACATGTTGGAACAGCCCTGTGGGGACAGTGTAAGATTCCTGGTGTACTTGTTAGTAAATGTACTCTATTGTGTCTTCGATGGTTCTTCTATAGGATTCATTATCTCTGATACAAATAACTTGACAAAAAACACTTGATTTATCATTTCTGGATAGAAACATTTGTCATCAGGCACTCTTTCTGTGAGTCTGTATATTGCTCTGGCTATTGTCAGGGGTGTGGCTGGGAGTCACCCCAGGATCATAATAGTACTACCACACTATGATGGAGGAGATGGGTGCAAGAAATATGACAATACTTCTTCAAAATCACAGTCATACAGTGGGCTTCAAACTATCACAGCCCATTCTCATCCAGCAAACCAGCCACACATTGATTCCACTGAGAAACAGTTTCAGCATCTCTAACAGTGTGTTCTAATCCCTTTTTTTAAATAAAGATAAATGTTAGTGTAACTATGGTGGGATCTTTACGCACAACATCAGAGTCTCACCACTGCTCTCTCTCACGCGTTCCTCGAACCACCAGCTCAGCCTCACTCTTTTGTTTTCATCCAGCATGTCTCCACTTCACATGCGCTCTCACAAGCAGCCGATATGGATCATCATAATGCTGCAGCAGCAACATCACACTGCACGGCGTTTCTACCAAACTAACAGCGTGTACCCTCCTGTGTGAAATCCCCATATAAACCCCAAAAGAGAGGAGAAGCGCAGCCTACCTCGCTCCGCGCTGACAGCTCCGTGCGTCGACTCGTGGCGGTGGATGGCAACAATGTGACGCCCGCAGTAAGGATCACAGCTGGCGAGCGCAGAAGTTTTGACGAGTCGGTGACTGAGGGATCACACACACGCACGCACACGCACACTGAGTCAGACCGCGATGGATCTGAGTCGCACACACGCCACCGAGGAGCGTGCACGACAACGCCCCGAAACAAAAGTGATCTGGTTGATCCGCCGCCGGGTCATCAACGCTTGTCAGAGATGCTGCGACCCAACTCGGCTGTGCGTAACGGTGCGCTCCCGCTCCTTCTCCCTCCAAGACGTGCAGCTCAAACTGAGGCTCCCCGAGGACACGTGACTAACCCACGGGGGACGGAAATAGCTCTGGCTCCCTCACGGCAGCAGCTGGGATCAGTTACACCTCTGCTCCATTGCCTGTGCAACCAAACCGAGCTGAGCGCACCCTCCTCTCCTCCCGCCCAGCTCCCGTTCCCCTGATGCCTCGTGGTGTCGCTGTCATTTGGGCACCTACTGATTCTGAGAGTTCAGTGACCACATCTATGAGTTTATTGTCTGCTACACGGTGCGACATAAATCGGATTAACTTGAGAATAACCTCGGGTTCGATGACTCTACTGTTACAACCGCACATTTGTGTGTCCGATTAAAACGTCATCAGCGTGCGTCTTCCACCTGCGCAGCTACAAAGGTAAATAAATGTCAAGATTCAACCCCCTGCAATATGTGTATGGTAGAAAACATCCACCAAGCAGAATGTGAACCCAGTCGTGGTCAGTCAGGTTATAAGGATATAGGTTTTCATGTTACCAATCAGTGTTGGTTGGTTAATAGATGTAGTGTGTGGTAGTCTATCCTGATATGATTAAATATCTGACACACAGAATTTAGTCCCAGACTATCTTTGGCCCCCAACGAACATCTCTGCACCTCTCTCTCTCCTGGCGATCTTTTGCACACTAGAGTTGTGTTCTCACCTCGGTACATGGTCTAGTGCCACACACTGCTGAGGGCCAAGATATCACCAGATTTCTTTTAAGTTGGTCATTTATCCTCTGGGACAAATTCACATGGTATGGCTGCCAATTTAAATCAATCACATTAAACATCTTTATTTGAAAATATACCTGTCTCAGCTTAAACTAATAATACAGCCTGTAGTGTGAAACCTTAGAACAAATCTACCTTTATACATTGATAATTTGACATTGCTAGTAACTGTTGGTGTAGGTGGCTTTCATTCAGAAGCTGAGCGTTTTGGTTGGAAGACTTCTTACAAGACAGCAGCTGTGGCACAGTACTGTACATTTGACCATTTGATAATGATACTGCCTGATCCCTTTCTGCAGTGAACACATCACCAGATGCAATTCCCTCCTTTCCACTTGTTTTCCCTTGTGACTGTAAAACATACATCACCTCTGTAGGTTGAAGTGCAAGACAAAGCTAAGTCAACCTTATGTCAGGCTGACTAACAGTATGACTGTACACTTTACTAACTGTAGCAAGCATGCCAACCTACTTGCATGAATATAGACATAATATTATAAATATTTAAGAGTAACTCAGATTGTCTTCATTATAATCTCACAAACTATTATTATTATAAACGTACTGCAAACTGCTGCAACCACCAGTGAGACAGTGATACATCTAATTGTCTTTTGACCACAATCAGATTTTTTTACCACGCCTAGTTTGAGTTGTTATTCACTAGTTATCTCATATTATTGGGACTGGATTACATTTTTTGAAAGAAACATTGAGTTGTCATGCAAGAGTAACTGAGTGCAGATATATGCTGCATGACACTTTATTTTAAAAGCATTATGACAACATACAGTATGCAAACACCCTCAACAAGGTTGTGAAGTTCAGGTTTCTCAGGATGAAAGGTTTGGTATTGTGACAAACTCAGGTGGGTTCTTTGCATAGAAACAAATCATGTTTGGTTGAGAGCAAGGGAGGATAGTTGTTTTTTTTCTATACTTTTATGCACAATCCCAATTTGGATGTTCACAGACTCATAAAGTGAAGAATGCCCCAGGCTTCAGTCTTGACGACTCTGTAACTGAAGGATATCCTGACATGGGAAAATTGGTGACTCAAAAATGTGTGTTGAAGCAGTTATAATAATATCAATATACCTCTGTTATCACTCTTCACTTTATAGTTTGTCAGTCTTTGTTTATGACATGCACCAACTTTTCACATTTGCTTATCAAGTAAGTTGCAAGTGAAGTACAACTTCAAACTTTCCAGATTCAACCCACCTGCTTAGCTCCCTGTGGTCATGTTTTAAAGGTGGGCAAATGGAAACAACTTTGCCTCTGCCATCATTAGCCTGCTGTGCTCATGTGGGCGGGGGAATGTCACAACATTACTGTCTGTCTGCTGTGCATGCACAATGGAAACAACTCGCTGTTGCAATGGAAACCTCGGAGTTGTGGTGCAACAAGAGAACATTATCCTGGAATAGGCTTGGAATAGATGCTTGCAATTTTCGAATTTCCTTCCAGGGCGGCTTGGTGTTTGCGTAGGGATTAAACGCTCAGTTTTTCAGACAGCAAATGATCAGACAGGCCAATGGTTAAATGTCATGTGAGCTAGCACTGGTGTGCTGCTGAGAAACACAGACCTGTCTGCTGAATTACTGCCTTCAAGCAGCTCGCAAATACAAATAGGACAGATGTTTAATGGTGGCAGAGCTGTTCAATTTGTACAAGTTACCATCTTAATTAGTTCCTCTGTGACAAGCTGTTCCTTCAGCGGAGACAAGAAGGACAACTTAATGTTGGAGGGGAAACTGATAGGTGGTCTTTGTCTCTCTCTCTGCCTCTCTCTCTGTCACAATCACCCACTCGCCTCCCACACTCACTGCCACTCACAGTTTCCCTAACACAGATCATTATTGATTGTGCTCTGTTGTGCAGTGAATGTGCCATGTACAGTGCCAATCAGTGTTTTCCAACATGACTTTTTAATTTGGCCTATTCAGAGTTCAGTCTCCATTTGGCCTGTAAATGCACACCCTACAGCTGCATTCAGACATGCGCTCAACTCCAGATAATCTCAAGACGGGCTGTATGTGAGAACTCAAATGTGCGAGTCAGCTGGTGTGGACATTCTCTGGAGTTTGTGACAAAAGTAAAACTGAAGAAAAACAAACAGAATGCAAATATCTCAGGATAAAAAGAGGTGCCCTACACATAGAAGACACAGACAAAGATGTCAACAAGATTCAAGAGCTTATGGTGATACAGGCCGGACTGTAAACAAAAACGTGTTGTCGCCTTAGCAGAATTTATAAGTCTTGCCTCTGCATCTGAATGCTCTGGAGATTTTTGTCTTGTTGTGAACACATCTAACAGGATAATATCTTGATGCGTTTATCATATGTGAAAGGCAAAGTCTGGGGAATGCCCACACTGTGGGTCCAAAAATACCTCCGAAGACTGATGGTATACAAAGGCAATAATTAGTGGAGGGATCCACACGGGGCTAAAGGAAACTCAGCAATATTCCTCACTCTTTCCTGGAGAGAATATGTGAATATTTTCATATGAAACAGGAAACTTTAGGTGTTGTAAGACAGGTGATGAGGGCAGAGGGGCGCTCTGAGTCCCTCCCACATCGAATTAATGTTTATGCATCAAGTTGGTGAACTGGGTCCCCAGGCTCAGAGTGTCTACAGGACTGAATATCAAAGGGGAAAGGAGGGACTGGTACACGTAGACTCCAGAACTGCTCGTTCCCTTGAGGACATGTCATTTGTAGCTAGCAGGTTTCATCTGAGTCTCAGTATGAGTCATGTTGGGACACGCTGACGGATGCAGAAACCACCCCGACATAATGATGCCATTTTGCAAACATTGCGGACTTTTGTTATTTTGCTGTCGCTGTATTTCCAGGCAATCCTTGCACTTAGCCACACAAATTATGTGTAAGTTAGAAATGCGCTTTACAGGAATATGCATTTTAAAACTACTTATGTCACTCTGACTTACTATGTAACGTTACTCTTGTTTAACTGGAAATTACAGAATGTCAGCATCTTTCAATAATACTTTTCACAGCTGTTAGACCCAAAGAAGTGATTCATCCTTTCAGACTGTCACAATGAGATGTTCTCCTCTATCCTTGTGTGAAGGTAGAAATAGAGAACATTTGATGTTGCCCTTTAATAGTGAATGTCCTCTGACCCTATGAGAGAATGATCTTTCTAATACACATGACTCGAGCCTGATGAGCACTTACTGTATCTTTCTATTATTTACACTCTTCAGATGTTCCCTCACCTTTGCAGCCTGAATTTAAAACTAATGAAATATACTTCTTTTTTCAATATCTAACATACACCACAGCATCTGATTTGATTACAGTGGACCGAACCAAAGCACAGTCATCTTTCTATGAAGTGTCAATACTGAACGTCTTATTAATCTCAAAGCTCCAAAGAAGGAAAATGTCAACTCTCTGTTTTTCCGTGTGCTATGAACCTCATATGGTGTGGCCCAACTGTCAGCGTCTTGCTTTCCCTTTCGCGCAAGATCAGAAATCCCCTGCTGCTCATGGTTTTCAAAAGAGTCAATAATGTTATCTTAGTTAGCGAGACCAAACTGACAACGGCCCGAATTCTTTGCTAATTATTGTGTTTTAATGAATGTGTCCAAAAGCCACAGGGTGTTTTTATACCACCAAGGTCAGAAAATATCAGAATATTTGCATAGAAAAAAGACTTTAAGGGTAACCTGCAGAGTTTCTGACCATTAATAGCAACATGAAACCGTTCTTCAGTGAGTGGGTCCCTGCTATATTTGCATTATCCAGATGTATTCTCAAATGCAGCAAACAGGCAATGTGATGTGCATCCTGCTGCCAGTTTTAGCAATTCTGCTGATGGACAGTTGGCAGTGGAAATGTGCGAAAGAGCATAGAAATTAGATTGCAGAAGCAATGAATAAGAAGACTGCTGGCAAGTAAACATGAATTTGATCAATGCAAGATATAAATCTTTGGAAGATATGATAACAAACATATCAAACATGTTTGGTATGTCTGAAAAATTGGGCCCACACATTTTCTGGAGTTTGTCTTGCACGTATGAACCACCCGAAGAGTTTCTTCGGGTCTGAAATGTTCACAACTTCAGGAAAATGTTTGGACATTCAGGTGAGGGGCCACGTGACATGAAATATAAATTCCGCTGTGGAAATCATCTGTTTTTGTTTACAGCACATTGGCACAATCTCATTGTCTTTCAAAGTTAGGATGTTTGTAGACTGTTCTACGTGTTAACGTCATCACTCGCTCGCTGTGAGATTTCGGGGCATTTTCCTGCTGTTTTCTCAAATGGGCTAACATTAACATTTTCCGGACATGCGACGAAGGGGCCTTGCAGGAAAGGTTTTAGAAAAGTGATGGATTCAGACATTTGTATTCTCACACACAGCTTTTCTGGAAAATGTCTGGAGATTTGACATGACTGAAAGCAGATTTAGTGAAAATACTCAATACATTATAGGTTAAGAAACAGACACCTACTTCTTTACTCCTCAGGCTGACTGACTGCAGACTGACCTCAACATCAACTTTTTTGTTTTTGTTTGTTCTGAAACTAACCTCAGATAAATGAAGTAATAACAAAGTTAAAAAAAATACAACTGCATGTGTGAATGTGGACATTGGTATCTTTATAGATTCACTGAACAATGAACAGAGAAGCAAATACTGCGCTTTGACTGAAACACCCACCACTCTTGAACCCTCGGAGGTCGATAGACTATTTAGTATTGTGTGCAGATAAGTGGCAAATTGCTTTATCTCTTACAAAGCTCCCTTAATTTACACAGAGATTAGCCCAAAACATATTGCTAATCATTACAGGACTTATGAATAGTTAATTGGAGAGGGATAACTGAGGCTAGGGAAAGTAATAATTAATGAGCCCGGGTGCAGATGGGACAGTGTGGGATACTTAATTAAATTTTGGCATTAGGAAGTGACCCATTTTTTGAAAGTTGTTTGCAGTGAGTGTAAGTTTTAATTCAAAGAAATCCAACTTTTTATTCTCAGGGATTGTTAACATGTTTGTAGGGGAATTAGAGTAGTTGTTAGCACAGAGTTTTAAAAGTAGCTGTAATGAAACAAAGAGACTCAGGAAATCTTGGAACTTGTGATCAGTGCTCAGCAATAGGCCTGTGCCTGGAGGCTAAAGCAACATCATCCTGCAGAGAGGAGTCATCCAAAGTCTGCATTATACTGTATATTATACATTATGTAAATATCTCCGCGGCTGAATCTCTGCTTTCCAACTGTGCATGTCTTAGTATTTAAAGTTTTAAAAACATTCTTTTGTTGAGCAGCTCAGAGGATTTTTCTGCGTTTGTTGTCTTTCTGTGTGTCTTAGGATCAGTGTTGATGAAAGCAGCTGGCTTTCTGCTCACTGTCCAGTCGGTTCTCTGGGTCTGTGATTCAGCCACAAATAAAATCGTGCAATCATTGCAGCTCATAAATGTCTGAGAGAGAAGACGTCTCTTCGCAGGTGGTTGGAGGCTGAGCTGTCTCACTCCAGGGACTGTTCTTATCTGCTGTGACACCTTATCACAGCTATGAAGCTATGGAGGTCAGGGAAAGCAGAAAAAAATGAACAACACTTCAAGTGATCAAGAGTCCTTTTTGACTTGATGATGAAATCTGTGTGTAATCCATCAAACACACTGCTCTCAACCTGGCACAGTTTCAGTTCATGATACTTTTTGAAATTTTTAAAATTACACATTTCAAACTCAACACTCTTTCAATGAGTTTTTACTTTTTTCTCCATGATCAATCAAATGTAAAAAGAAGGTTTAAGGTTCAGGACCACTCTGAGGCCAATATCAGCGAGACATGGCTCCAGCCCTCTGAAGACCCTATGAGACTAAGTGGCACAGCTAATGGATGCATGGATGGTTTCAAGTTAAAATTCCATATGTCTTGAGAAGTGATTTAAAAGATGTCACAGATTCTGCAAGCCCCAAATTCTCAAGCTAGCAGTTTCAGAGCTGAGGATCCTTGACTACAAAAGCCCGGTCACCTTCAGTCTTGAGCCAGGATTCAGGAACTTAGGACTTAGCATCGCTGCCCGAGGATCTGAGGCTCCGCTCTGGCCTCAAGGGAGAGCAGGAATTCAGCAGGGCTGATCCATGATAGATGATCAGAACAATCGTAAGATCATTTGTAAGACTCATGACTGAAGTCGTGAAGAATATTTTATGGTTATAAAAAACATCTAAGAACCTGTATTTGTACAGTTATAATTAAGTAAATTATATTTATTATGTTATGCAAGTAGTTTGAACTTGACCCTTTGAAATAAAATGCTAAATTTAAACATATATATTAAAAGCACACTGAACTAATGAGTGAAAATCAAGTCAACCTATTTTGTATTTTGGTGAAGGTTTGGTCTGAAATTGTATGCCTTGCCAGAGCCAGTGGGTACTAAAGTTCAATAAAAAATTCCCGTGTTTTTGATACAGATTTGGGTCAGATGTGGCATCACTGCCTCATCATGTGCATAACTGGAGGGAATTCTCAATCACAAAATCAGAGAAACCGTGAAGTTAGAAAAGCAGATTGCAATCAGATTAGCCCGGGGGTTCTGGGAAAAAGGTTATCTTGCTTTCTCTAGACATCACTATGCCACTGCGAAACTCCACTGTCTGAGGAGACAAAGACAGGAATCGTCGGACAATTTAGAAGGATATATGAAAAATGGTAAAGATGAGGGGGTGTTCAGCTGGGGGCAATGAGATCTAAAACTAGGAACACTGCTGCATAGTTAACACTGCTCAGGGCAGGAAATAATGTGTCAACACTTGTCAATGTTGAAAGATGAAGATGAAAAACAGAGAGAGAGGAAGAATTAGAGATGGAGTGCTAGTTTGACATGAGTAAGTGTGGGTGTAGATGAAACATGCTGGAGAAAGTGTTGATCTACCCACAAGCTCCTGGTAGCTTTGGCAATTATTTCTCTGAACTTGGAAGCAAACATAGAAAACTGTGAATTAATGAACTTTCATTCTTTCTTAGATACAGGTGCTTTCTTCAAAAAAACACTTTATTTTAGTTGCAGTGTATCTCCCATAGATTCTATCTTGTGTCCTACCAAATGCAAATAAAAGATAGAAAACTCTAAACATGTTCATGTTTGACCTGCAGAAGTTGATTCCTCCCTTGCATAAGTTGGGGCTTCATTTCAGGATTGCGGGGTACTAAAGTTGACTTTCAAAAGTAAGCACTGAGTATACATCTGAAGAATAAAAGCCATTTTGCTGTAGCAGTGGTTATATCCAGGCATCTATAATCCCGTTTAATTCACAAAATGATTAAATGTCCCAGTCCACCACTCCAGAAAGGCACCTGACAGCAGCCTCTCTTGTGGAGGGGGACATCTGATGTCACAGCAGAGTTAAGCTGAAATATCCAAGCATCTGCTACTGCATGCCCAGGAAGCACCACCAGATTAGAATACCTGGAGGGGTCTCTGATAATCTTGGGACCACGTCTCGGGCAAAGTCTGGGCTGGCAGTAGCCCATGAGGCAGTGTTGCCGTCCTGAAATTGAATTGGGAGGGATTCAATGGGTTTTAAAGGCATTGGCTCTCAGTGTGATGGAACCAGATAGGGGTGAAAATGCTTGGCAGCTGTGACAGACAGAAGGCTCGACAGTGGAACGGAGTGAGAGAGAGAGAGAGACCGGGAAAAAGAAGTTGACACGGTTAAGCCAAACTGATGGAAGGAAAGCAATTGTCCCGATTAAAGGTCAGGAAAAGGTAATTTTAGCTTCAAGTGGTTTCAGTCCTTATTTACATGCCTCATTTAAACATATGACTGGAGTCAGGAGGGAACTATGTAAACAATAGTTGTATTCATTAACTCTTCAAACTTATAATAAAGCATCAGCCACACTTGATACTTGACATATTGTTACACAGCAGATATGAGCCTGAAATGACTCACTCTTTTCCTATTACCGCTCACAATAAGACTGGGAGAAAAACCAATGAAGCAAAACAATTGATCAGATTTATGTTATTCTAATATTCTGTTAACACGTGTATGGATTTCAACTTTTATGGGTATTTTCTTAATATGATGGTACACTTCGAAAAAAAACACAACCTCTCTCTGATGTTCCTTTGGGATGAATTCAATCAACATGAATATTTCAACCATTGTACAATCAGTTTTGCTATTCTGCCACACTTCTTACTCAGTAAAAAGGAACCGTTAATTCAAATGAAAACCTGTTTGCCACAGGGGAAAGGAAAAAGGACTGATTGCTTGTATGAGAAAATGATTATAGGGCCTGTGTAAAAATTGTTTGAAGGGAAAGTGTGACAGAAGCATTGTCTCCAAATTAAGGAATAACAAGAAACTGAGCCTGGGAAATATAATGCATCAGCTCTGATGAGAAAATGGGACAGAAGCAAAGAAAAGTTATGTCAAGTTGTGACTCTGTTATATTGACATCATTTTAGATGGAACGTTATAGTCTCTTTCTGAACACAACACCATACAGTAGAATATTTCTGTGTGTTTTCACACCTGTAAGTCTGGGCCAAGGCCTGAACCTTCTTTGCATCTTTGTTACATCATATATATTTGCACCTGTTATTGTAGTTTCACATTCTGATTTAGAGATCGCACAAAATACTTTTGTATGTATTAAATTGGCTTGAAAGTCCAAACTATCGAAAACAAAAAATTTTCTGACTGCAAACAACCCAAACCATGCTTCCCTTTGATCTGGAATGAAACCGTTGGTCTGGACTATGGTAGGAGGTTTGAAATAAACTGAATATATCAAAAGTTCGGACTAAACAAGGTAGATGTGAAAGCCCCCTAAGAAAAAGCTGGAAATACATCTTGATTTTTTCCAAGTATGCCATGTCAGGGAGCGTGGAAGCCCTGCAGGCATTCTACATTAGAGTGGTCAACAATGGAAAGAAAGCATCAGCCAGCATGCCATCAGTGCTTTTGATCATCACGCCATCAAACTGAAAATATAACGTGGGAAAAGGGCAATGTGTACTTATTGAGCTGCACTCTTATTTCCAGTGAGGCATTGAGCTTATAGGATATCAATGCATCCAAAAAGAAGCAGAGTGTATAAGGGCTAAAACAGCCTGTGCTGAAGCTGGGTGTTTAACTCACTGCTGGAAAAGGGCACTGGCTTTTAGTGGTTTGCTTGCGAGACCTCAGAGTGGCAGGTACAAAGTGACAGCACACTAAGTTAAACTCCCATGGCAGCTTGCCATCTCAGCTCAAGACTGCCCCATCTCCCCTTCTCTCTGCTGTTCCCACTTTGTAGACCCACAGACTCTTAATGATGCGTTCCAGAGGACACTGTCTCTCTCAGCCCAAACCTGAGGGTCATGACCACTCGTTGTCATGGTTTCTAAACAATATGACAAATGGTCAATCTTCTTGGAGGAGGGACGGCCTGCCCTCAGATGGCCACAGAATTAGCTGGCTTGGCACGTGACTGGTAGTCGTAACTGATGATAAGACTTGTAAGTTGATTAAGTCACTGTAGATCATATGAGAAAATTACAAAAGCCAAAATCCTGCAAGCAGACATACAGTAATGAAAATGTTCTGAAGATATTTCTCTTCAGCAATCAATGGAAGACTGCATGTGTTTAGCACTGTTGCATTGAAGCAAGAAGGCTGGAATCCCAGTTTGGTGTTTGCATGTTATCCCTGTGTTTGAGTGGATTTTCTGCAGGTACTCCAGCTTATTATTATTGTTGGATTCCTCAATCTCATGTTTAACTGTTTTATTCTTATTATGTCTCCCTTGTTAAGCATTTTGCAACACTGTTAAGAAAAGTTGTTTATTATTATTATTCATATTTTGATCATTGTTTTAATTTGAGGTTCAATACTGTAAGAACAGTCAAGGTGATATACATACAGTGAATTTCCACTAGATTAGCTGCAGAAGTTTATAGCGAGCTTTGGTTTGAATATGATGGGAAATAATATGCTGCACGGACAGACGTGTTGTTCACTACAACACCAACAGCTCGCAGACGACGGTCGTGCTGTGTTGTTGAACAGACATCAAAGGCAGATGCCTCAAATAGTTTCTCTGTCAAACTGTGTCCCAGCGGCACCTCTCTTCCTCCATATGCACACAGACAAGCCGATTACCATACAACCCATGTATGATGTGGACTGATTCATACACTCACACACACACACACACACACACAGTACACACTTTACACTAGACATTCATGCTCCTTCACCACTTAAACTCTCTATTATTATCTTGGCTTCTAAGAAGTGGAATTTTGCTTCCTTCAAAGTTGACTCACCCAGCAGCCAGTCACAGTATCAGAGTCAGGAATCTGTCACAGTTGTCTTGACCTTTGATCTTGAGTCTTTGAAACCTGGACACCCTACGACACCGGCACCACTGACAACATGCAGCTCCCCCCAAGTGGGACATCTGTGGAATCGTTCAACGGTGTGTTTGTTACTAAAGTTAGCATTGTAGAAGTCAGGCCACACAGGGAGAGAGGTGAAGATGTTTGGAGATGCTGTGCTTGGTTCCTCAGAGGATGTATAATGTTTCAGTGGTATGTTAAAATCAAAGTTTATGGAAATCACCACACATTTAGTTTTATGGCAGGAATAGGAAAACAAAGTTGACACCGCTGTTTTAAAAACCATGAGAATCGTAGCTACACTCATTAATCATATCATATCATGAAATGATTCATAGGTTCACTGAAAATCTCATAATAAGACATTTTGAATAACAAATTTGATGAATTGATAATTGTGGTTAAAGTGTTTGTTGCACTTGAGACACTGAAACCAATGCAGCTATACAAACTCTATTACAACAGACAGCATGTTACAAAAGATCTTTTCTACTACAATTTTCTCTCCAAATTCACGAGTGAATTACAAATTGAATGATCTGGAGCAGGATTTGAATCAATTTGATAAACAGACTCAAGAGAGTCTTACAGTATACACAAATGCAACACACAAACTGTTACTCAGCATTTCACCTCAGGTTTCACCACAGGAGCCTTTCCAGTAACTGACTTTTTACTTCAAAGTTTACTTCAGACACACACACACACACAGTGTACAAAACACATTAAATCACATTTACAATTCCACTTTCATTGAAAGTACATAGGCTCAAGTATAATTGAATGCATCCTTCAAGTATTTCTTTAAAAGGCAAAAGAAAAAATAGATTTTTCTATTAAAAAGCGCTGCAGGTTTTTGCTCCTCTTTCAGTGACCTGAGAATTCATTCCAGACAAAAAGCACACTGTGATGATTCCCTTCAGTACGGTGTGAAGCACAAGTGAATGGACTTCAGGCCACCTGCTGCCTGTGTTTGTCCAGAAAAGATAAAAACCTCTCCATGGAAACACTGGTGGGATTTAATTAACAGTGAGTGAAATGTTCATGTAACCACGGCGTGTTATTCAGCTATTTTTTCCCATTTAATTATTTTGCTCAAGTTTCAAGAACAACACTGCTGCATAGTACAGGATCATTCATTTTAGTTTTAAGCTTGTGGGAATTATTCCAGAAAGAACTCTGTAAGAATGTCCCAGGAGGCTTTGCTTCTAACTCTGAATTAGGCTGGAGATATAGCTTTAAACTGCTTTAGCATGGCTGCCTCGAATATCCTGTGTCTGTTTTGTATGGCCATTATGGAAGTACTCAGAAATTCACACTATGCATCTGCAGGATGCAATATGTATATAAACAGTAGAGGCAGTATAGGGACAGTATGTAACTGAGGTCAGTAGGCAGCGCGCTGTAATGGCTTGATAATGGCTTGAAATGGCTCTGCTAGCGAGCTCTGCTGTTCTTACTGGCTCACTGTAATACTTGTGTTGCATAATAGGTGGGCTAATCCGATGTAGGAAATCATTTAACATCCTTGCAGACATTAAAAATACTTGAAGTGTTTCTCGTTGTTATTTTCTCACTTGGCTGAACAAGATAAGCATACTCTCCATTGTCACCACGTTGTTGATTTAAGGGCATCACACATCTACAATGGCACTGTGATCACTTTTTCTACCTGTGATCTAAGAGGTAACCATAAACTCACCTCCACTGTTGCCATGTCTTTTATTTACAGTTGTCATAAAAACTCAAAAGGTGTTTAGTTTGTCCAGTCTGGACTAATGTAAAAAACATGGCAGCCTCCGTAGAGAGGGTCCCCTCGGTGTAAATATAAAGTATTTAAATATAAAGGGCCTTTTCTGGGGTAAAGAAAACTACAATTCATACAATTTAGATGAAATGAACTAGTGAAAACATCATGAGGATTATTCTGCATAACATTTCTGCCAATAGATCCCTTTCACCTAAATCTTACACACTGGACCTTTAAGTTAGATATGGATAGATACATATAGTTTTGGATTGAATGTCTACCTGTCTACCTAATATATGTCCTGCCTTGTGCTTTCTCTGTGAGAGGCTCAGTGACACCATATACCTCAAACCTAACTCTAACATGTTGATGTCTCACATGAAAAGTAAGAGTAGACTTGGTTTTTGGGCTACACTGTAAACCATGGTGAAATACTGGCTGGTTCGCCCTCAACCTCTGAGGACACACATCCTCTCTGACTGGCCAAACAAACAGTGAGTGCCTCAACTAGACTCAGCCACAAACAAACATGCATTCATCAGCAGCATCAATCAGTCAGTACACGTCACAACACGGCAGCTTTCAGACCCACGGCCGCTTCACCCTTGTCCGGATTGTTTTTAAATCCATTTTTACCCACATCTCCCTCATCACTCACATGGAAAACAAATGAAATTGGAAAGTTGAAAATAAACATATCCATTGTTTTAATGCTCTGGTGAGGGCACTGTTGTAATTAACCCAGAGGAGGTGGACGTTAAAAGCCAGACAAGGCCAATCAATGGTGACGTGACAGTGAGAAACAGAGGCCTCCTCTTAAACACAATTCAGTGAGGATCAATCAGGGAGAGTGCTCCTGCCATTTCTAGGTTAAATGCAGTCCAACATTAAAAGAATGGATTGGATGCTGGACGAGTTGCAATTGTCCATAATTCTGGACATCAAGCTAGAATTCCCCAGCCATGAGTGGGTTTACTGCATGCTTCTATATTATTTAACCATGAACAAAACTTGAACTCCACTAATACATTTCCTCATGTAATCTCACATAAAACAAAGATTTAGCCTCCAAAAGCTAACCCACCTTATCTTCCATCTGACAACGTGTGCAGACACTGACAGCCTCTGCAGGAATGCTTTAGATAAGATGTTTTATGTTAGGGATCGCCATCCTGTCTCTGGTGTTGCGATAAGGTGAACCTTGAGAGTCTGTATCTTATGAGCATAATAGGGATCTTGTTATAACTAACAGTGACACAGACTGCTATCTGCCCCCACCCCCATTTTGTATAATACTGAAATGCTTCTATTCTACTTTAAGCTTTTTGGTTTGGCTGTCAGCATGTGCGTTAGACCTAGAATCTTCTCTGTTAACAGATCCATGTTGAAATAAACTCATATTCAAGTAAGGACAACTGAGGCTCATCGAGGTAATTCTTTAATTCACCACTGTAAACATTGAATAGAAATTCATCAGAGTTAGTTTCATTAGTTTCTGCAACTGTATTTCAAAAGATACTTTGAATTTCAGTGTTATTTTAGGGGTGTGTGTCTGTATAAAGGTTGCATGTCTTGTTTTTATAGGCCTACTCTCTAAACTGTGACTATTTTAATATGTGGCACATGTTTTATTGCATGCTTCTTATCCCAGACTGTTTCATTTACTCTCCCTCCATTAAAGATAATCAATACTTGCTATTGATTGCCATTACCATTTTGCTCCATGCCGAGGGATGTCCCTGCACACTATCATGGAGGGAGCATAGGCACAGCTGGTCAATTATATGCATATGTCAGTATGAATGTAGTTAAACTGTTTTTGCATTAATCAATACCTGAGATTTTTATTTCTAGAAACGTCTAAAGCACATCACGCCATGGTGCCTCGCCATGCTTCAATGCTTAGTCATAAACTTTCATAATTAGAATTGTAGGCAGTTTTAAATAATGCAGATGCTATTTATCGGGATAAGGTGAGTGTGGTTCAGTGTGTGCAGGCCTGACTTTATTAAGCTGCTGCAAAATTAGGCTTTGGTAGTTTCTTAATTCCCTCTCATACTTTGTACTACACATACTTCTGAATGTTTCTAAGATATTTCCAAATGAAAATATCACTCAACAGAGTTGAGACTGTATCTACGAAGAAACGTATTTGGGGTGAGATTTAAAAAATAAAGTATTGTGAGAGTCAAGTTGTAATTTTATGAGAATAAAGTTATAATTTTAGGCTTGTCATGTGGGGGAACATCAGAAGATCAGTCTGTCGCTAATGTTGAAATTACCAATCCAGAGCATTTTGCTGAATTATACTTTAGTTTCGGTTTCACAAATAACAAAATACTGATTTTTTAGGCACATTAGCTTCAACTTATTATAAGTATCAGGACTTTGAAAAAAGATTGTATCATAACCTGTGTCTATTCCAAAGAAAGTGTGACGCAGAGGACATTATATGTTTTGTGGAGGAGGATATATTTGGTAAGGGGCAACTATATACTGTTGGTTACATCTGCTGATATTTGAAGGGCCTTCATAGTTTCACAAGATTGGTTCATGATTTTGGATCCAGGAATGAAAATCCTGCGAGCACAAATTCAGCTTGCTGCTTATTTACTATATTAGTTTTTCTTCATTCTCATAAAATTACAACCTTTTTCTCATAATATTACGTTTCTTCTCAATTACAAAATTTTTCCGATAATATTAAAACTTGATTTTCTAGTTTTCTACTTCAACATTGCCCTAATACGTAGTAGGTACATGTACTTGATACCAATGACTATTTGTATGGGCTGCAACCTGACTTCTGATTTAGATGTGTTTCCGAAAAGACAGTAAAAACATATTAAACCATTTCATCTTCAAATAAGCTGTAGATGAATGTAATTAAGAGATCAAGTGAATAAATCAGAGTAGCAGCTCTTCAAACATCGACAGCACCGACAAGTGAATCTTAAATTGAAACACTTAAATACTTGTCTTTTAAATTAAAGCAATATCTCTGTTTTTCTTTAATTTTTATGTATGATATCTTTCATGTTGAGGTCTGAATATAACCTTCATCTGCCATTTGGATTAATGGAGATCATGGTTCAGACCAAATCATATATAATCAGCCTGCACTCAAGGGTTCCTCCAGGCATCACTCACAGAGAGCTTGTCAAAAAGTATCATGAAAAGATGTGGAGTTATTTGTATGAATTTTCCCCACGTCCAATTAGGGGACAGCAGCAGATTAAGTTTATCTCAGGCAGTTCCTCTGGACGAAAGCAGAAGTGACAGACGAGTGCTGCAAGTCTTACCACTGAGGGCAAATAATAATAATGTCCTGATAAAAGGAAGGCTGAAGCAGAGCTGAAGACAAACAGTGGTAGTTACTGACACTTAGTCAGTGCAGGTTTCCTTTAGCCAGGAGGACGGACGGAGAGGAAGATATGTTAACAAAAGAAATATAAGGGTGAAAGCACACAATTAAAGTTGAATAGCAGGAGAGATAGCAGGGACTGAGCTTTGACAGTCGAGGGGGAGAGTTTAGACCTCAGTTTCCTGACAACGCTAATTACTTCCTTGGCTTAACTCGTGGCCTGAATCTCCCTCACAGCCAGCTCATGCTGCACCACTTGCGTTTGCAGCTGCATGTTCCTGTGATGAGAGATTGCCTGTAAAGAGTTTATGCTTTGCTTTTCTACAATCCAAGCCCAACCAGTGGGACACACTTTTTTTCCGAAGATGACTGGACAGCAAATTTAATCCTCGGAGGGTGAGAGGAGTTTAGGATTATGTGCCATATCTCGCCAACCAATGAGAGGATTTCAGACTGTCTGGTCCTGAAGCCTTGGCCAATCATGGCCTGGGGCAGAGGATCAGATGCACATGGCAGGAAAGCAGCAGTGAAGAAGCGATGGACGGGGATAGCTGCAGCGTGAAGGAGTGGTTCTTTAACCAAAGAGCACTGAATTGAAATTCCTTCATATACTTTTCTTTCATTTTATCAGATATTTGTGCCTGTAATAATTGTGCCTATATGGAGTAATTCACTTCTCCAACATGTCAGCATCAATTCAGTGCATGCCGTGAACGCATAATGGCAGCAATCTTTTAACCTTCTTCTGAAACTAGAAAGATTAAATAAATTACCATAGGCTAATATAAACCCTCTCGTCTCTTCTTCTCTCCTTTCTCATTTTGTAGTCTTTCTTAATTGCCTGCAGTTGCTGGACCTACAATGCTCTTATTTGCAGCACAGTGCATCAAAATAACCAAAAGTCTCGTTGTTAAGCACGATAGTGGTGGTGATTTCCTGCTGTTACAAATTATAAACAAGCTGCAGCACCTCATCCCTTCTGTCACTACAAAAATATCATATGGTACAAACAGAAGTAATCATGGCCCTGCTGATATGCTGGGTGTATCTTCTGTTTGCATTCACTGCCCTCTAGTGTCAGAGCTGTGGTGCTACTCTAACAGGCCAAAAAGCCACTGAACATGAGTTTTTTTAGTTGTTTGTTGTCCCTTTACAGAATACCATATTATGACCCGTTATTTTTTACAGTGTGCATGCATATCTATAAGGGAATCTTTTTTCTGTTGTCTTATGAGTATTATCTGATGTGTCCCTTTGCACTGAATATGACAGCCCTATTCTCCTGCTATAAACTTCATGCAACCATTTTTTTGTTTATCTCTCCTGCACTGTAGCAGTCTGACATACAAAACTATCTGCCACAATGTCTCCCCATAGGGATGATTGATGGTGTTTCACTGACTTGCCAAAGAGCGGCGCTATAATCAAGATGTTGGGAACTCTGTGTGGAAGATCAAGGTACAATCAAAATCGTCCCACAGCCGAACTGAATCACTCAGTTGTCTTGTAATGCCTGCGATAAGATAACGCTAACAAAGCAAATCAACGTGTGTTATTTTATTGAGCGTACTCGATTGACACACCCATTAACTGAGTCAAGTTACTGATTTCAAGCTGTGCACATTTTCCACTGGTTTGCAGGGGTCTTTCTTAAAAGTGCACTTGTTTTGAAATAGTTTCTTGAATAAAGAAACCCCTATGGTGCACAAACAACAGAAAGGTCTCCAATCCAGCTAAGAAAGAGGAATAGGGTTAATTTAAAGAAATATTCTTACTTCTCCTTTGAGGCAGAGGCTGAAAAAAGTGAGTGAATAACCCCAGTGATATAAAGTTTTTGGTTTACCATGTAGGCACGGATGGGGCAGATGACCCAGTTAGCAGTTGGACATTCCCACCTGCTCTTGTTGACACAAATTCATCATCAAGTGTTCTTTCACTGACACATAAATGTGATCAGTTAACACAACCTTGTCACAACAATGTGAAAGTATTTCACCTGTGTACACAGCAGCGTTAACATGTATCTGCTGATAGACTCGATGACCTGCATTCAGTGCTACCTTTGGTCAGTCGTATTTCGTAACAGTGCTGGATTCTCTTCACTCTGCAGCTGAACACTGAGGTCATTGTGGGCCTGCAAACCAGTGTTTTGTTTGCAGATCTCAGAAAGGTCGACCGGTGAATGAGACAATTAATGAAATGGTGAGGCTAAAGACACATCTCTTCCGACTACGCCTTGGTTAAGAAGATGATGGTCTAGTAGTAGTTGCGAGTAGTTGCAGTTATATATTGCACTTACATGTAGCACTTGTAGTTTGGCTTTTTTTAGGCAAATTGTACTTATATGATTCTTGCTGTTCTGGGTTTGTACACTAATGGTTGAATGCACTTACTATAAAAAATTTTTGGATAAAAGTGTTAGCAAAACGATATGTAATGTAATGTAAGGAATCCACTCAGGAGCTCTGTGGGAATCCTATTGTGGATTCAAACTTCTCTTCCTCCAGGTTAGAATGTGAAATCTCTTGCTGTGTCCTAATTCAGGGTCCTTCTTGCTGCGGACTCAGCCCACCAAGGAAGCCTTCGTGAACCACACAGACCGTGAAGGCCGGAGCAAAATGAGACGGTCTGGTCTACAGAGGATTTCCTATTCATGTCTCCAGCTTGTCATGCTCTTACCACCAGCTACTAGCAGCTGCACTTACAGCAGCTCAGCCATCCACATAGATAGCTTGTTAGCTTTTTCACCAGAGCACACACATTCATACAGTACCTCTATGTGTAGCACTTTCTCCTTCACACATCATTCACACACTGCCGACACAGCCCCTGAGCCGCTGAAGGATACGACCCCTGAATTGAAACATTGCTTTTGTCCTCACATCTGAATGATAGTAGATGTAATCCCAGGAAAGTCTTAAACTTTGAAGTCTGTATATTATCATATTTAATGTTTTACAGCACATGTTGGTACACAAGCTGAAAAAATGAAAGTGTACAAAGGTACAGCAGAATCCATTACATCCAGCTAATGTTATAGGGACGGACAGAAATCCAATTTGCTTCGACTCACTTGGCAGCCTTTAAAGATTAAATCCAATAAACAAGTCATCAATAATTCCACTTCTCATAAGTTATTGAGCATTGGGAAATGAACCAAATTCAACTGTGTCCCACTGCTGCAGACTGAAAGTATGAGTTGAGTCATATGACTTGAGTGCCAACTCATTACATTCACTAACCACTTTGTCAACAGGGGCTCCTGTAACGTCTTTAATGTTTGCTGTGGCAGTGTAAAAGGACTTTAACAGCAAATACTCAGAAATACTGAACAGGCAATGATCAGTAAATTCCAAAATGCCTTACAGCATTTTATAAAATATTTATGTTTCACTGTGTTTTCCGTTTCTTTAGGTTCTGGAATTAAATGTAATTTTTGTCTTTTTTTTTGTAAAAGTGTTTATTTAATTCTAAATTATTTATTTTAAATTAATTCATATTGATTTTCAAACTGATATGGTAGTTAGCTGTTAATAAAAGTACCTGTAATCCCTTTTCAATTTTAGTGTTTAGTTAGACTTCAGATCATCAGTACATTTTGTTCTCCGTCCTATTAAAAATAAGGAAAATTGTAATTTTGAAAAGCTTATTTTTACTTGAAGCTGAAGTTCTGAAGATAAAAAATATAATATTTATATTTTATCAAGAATTAAACATTTAAAATACAATTATTTGTCATATTATATATCTTACCAACCTCCATTTAACTCTAGCAGTTCTTCATTGTAGTTACATCTTACCCCACCCTTTCCCTCCACCCTCCCCTCAGCTCCTTATTCTCCTGCCCTCCTCCTCTAGTGAGTTCTTAGTTCATATAAGATAGGAAGGGGAAATGAACAAAAAATATATAAATAATTCAAAATAAATGCATAATATATAAGCTCAATATATATTTTTAGAATTTTTTTTTCAAAATTGCCAGTCAATCCTTCTTCTTTTTCTGTGGCCTTCCTGCAAACTGCAAGTGAGAACAAAAGGTGGTCATGTGCCTTGCGGCCTGTTGAACCTATCACTGTTATTTGGACAGATTTTAGGAATGTGCCAGTGATAGCGATGAGCTTCCACTATCCTAGTTTCCCTGACCTAGTTTTGACAGCTGTGGGAGTCAGTCTGTAAAAAGGCAAATCTCCTCCAATTAATAATTTATATACGCTGTTTGCATCATTTAGCTCAGTACAATCAATCGTTTTAGAAACAAAATTTTGCACCCAAATCTGAGCCAGCAGAGAACAAAGACCTGGGCTGCAGCTGGCATCAGGTCTGCTTAACACAGGATCTCACAGGGTTTTCACAGGAGATATTTCAATAACTGGAAAATTCGGTTCAGGTCACCTGGAGACAATCAAGATGATTTGGCTTCACTTTTGGGAGCTGTCATGTCATCCATCTTTACATTCAGTCAGTGCAAGAAAGCGCATATGCATGTATCCCAAACATCAAACTGTTGCTTTCATGTTGAATTGTGGTGCTGGTGATACTATTCTTTCTTGCATGAGAGTCAATTAAACTAATTTGATTGTAAATAAACTTAAGTAAAGTTTCTTTGCAGTAGTTAATTTATACGATCTCGTATTTCATGTATCTAATTTGTAAATATCATTGAATGAATTGTCCAAAATTGATTTCATAGTTCCACATTTACCTCCAGGAAAGAACAGCTCCTATCCTCAGCCTTTAACCTGGTGAATCAACAAGAGAAAAATCTTAACCACAGACATGTTTTTGCACATACAATCCGTTTGGGCTTAAGAATGACTTGAGGAGAAAATATGTTTCAGTGATAAACTAGACAAATGTCACCTATGACAATGAAATGTTTTTTTTAAAGATAAGTATTTAAAGTGTGGAGTTCCAGTATTGTACTACATTTGTGACTACTATTTGACTTCCACTAGCTACATCAATGACTATACCAACAGTAGCCCACTAGAGGGCAGCCCCTACCTAAAACATTCCTCAGTCCCATCCATCCACCCACCAAAGTGTAACAGCCCGGCTGCCCGAGGATATCATTACACACTCAATAAAGCAATAGTCAGTCATTTTCTCTGCTTAATTGATCCCACTGCTACCCAACAATGCGTGGTGTGACATTTCTTTACTGCAGCAGACACAGCAGCATGCCTCAGAGTGAGACGTGCTATTTGTAATTATCTTGTTGTTGTGCTCTTGCGTGACCGACCATCTGCATACGCCATGCTGTACACTTGTTGGTCAGCATCTGAGGTCAGAGCATCAGCAGCTTGTTCCTCCTGGAGCCTCTTGAACATGTCTATAATGACATTATCCCACCAGCGCTTGTGAAACACACGTCTGAAAACAAATAGCGAAGGACACTCTTACCCAATCACAAGCCGTCTGGGTACAAGCTGCTGGGGTCTTCCAACAGCATCAAGAGACAAACCACTCAGGTTTCAACATAGTCAACAGTAAAGGCAAACATAAATATGTTTGTTTACTATGCAAGTAACCCGTATAGTGGTTTTTACTCCCAAACAAAGCTCTCACACAAACATGCAGACTGGAAACTAATGCCACCACTGTGCATTATGTATTTCATGGATGTCATTATCATTATAATATTTTTGCTTTGCCCTCCCTATCTATGGCTTTTTATTATATTATTATAGGCTTAACTGTGGCTGGAGAGCATCCCAGCTCACTCTGAGTGAAATGTGAGGTGCACCCAGGACATGTGGTCTGTCAATCACTGGGTATAGAGACCATTTGCATTCACATCCTTATCTGACACAGGGCTCTTTTAGAGTTCACTGAAAAAGTAAATTTCCCTGTTGTGGGATGAATAAAGTATATCTAATCTAATCTAAGAAACAATGGAAGGAAACAAGAGCACCAGTTAAAATCCATGTGATGGAGAGAACATGCAAACAACGCACAGAAAGGCCCTTATGAGACAGTGAAATCACACTCATGACTTTCCAACCATAAAGTAGCAGTGCTTAACAACGCACCAATAACTAAAATAACACTCATAACACGAACACATACCTCCTCAAAGCCAAACAAGACCTACGCAATTCTCTAGTTCTTATAGTAAAGGATGCGCTCTGAAAACCTAAATTAATTATTTGTGATAAAACAAAACAAACCTGGATCTGCCCCTTACTCCGTATGTGTTCTTTTCAAACCCGGCAGCCACAGATCATCTTCACCAAGTTGGGTGGAACGGCTGAAAACCAGGGGCGTTGCAATAGGGTAGGGGACCTGGGGCCACTGAGATGAGAGGGGACCATGAGCATGGCTATGTTAGTCCAATTTTGAGAGAGCCCCTATAAACTCTGTGATCAGCAATGTTCAGGAGACAGCAACGACACAAGGATCAGAAACCCACAAAAGAGGCCCCACTCTCTGCCAAAAGCTAGTTTTAGAGGTGTGGTTGACCACAATGTCTACATGTGTGTGTATCATGGGCCTGAGTTAGTTGGGGTCGTTTGAGGCTAAACTTTGCATTTTTACTATTATTTAGATCCCTGTTGTTCGTGTTTCTTTTTTGGGAGGGATTTGGGGCTGTTTTGCTTAAATGAAGGGCCCCCCTAGTCCCTTTTGCCCTAGGGCCTCCAAAGTTCTTGAAATTCTAACAAAACACAACTTTTTTGGTTGAGCTATATGTCTTGAGCTATATGTGACAACTATTCTGCTACTTCCTCATTAAATAAACGTAGGAAAAAATAGAAAAAACTCCTTGAACATCTCCTGGAAATAGTTTTTATTTTCATCTCCTCACGACAGACATGGTTGCTTTGTGTGTGTTGCAGCAGCCACAGACTCAGCCACTCCTTGTGCTGTCAGCATGGCAGGGTGGAGCTGACAGAACTGCACATGTTTTAGGCATGCTCGGATGCTTCTCTCCCTCCCTCTGTATTTCTCTCTCTCTAATGCCTGCACTGCTTAGCTGAAAAGGGAAAGAGGAGGGCCCAGTACATGAGCCAGCGATGCTTTTTTTACCAATCACATGGGTTTCCCCACCCTCAGCTCCCTCCCTCTGTCCCTGTTTGCTCCCTCCCTCGGTCTCTATGCACGCCAACCAAAGAAAAAAAAAGTGCAGGGGAAAAAAAAGTGATAAGCAGCAAGCAGCTTCTGGGTTTTGCTTTCAAGCGCACTCCTGCTGAATCGGTGTGAGTGAGTGTGTATGTGCGTGAGTGTGTGTGTGTGTGTGGGGCGTTCACTCTTTCTCCTGCCACAGTAGCAACACTTGCAGCAGCGTCAGCCCGGACAAAAGGATAAACGCAGCAGAGCCACAGGAGGGGAAACTCAGGGATAGAAGCAGGCAGAGTGGCCCAGCGTGACTGCACTTCTCAGGGAGGAACTCAACCTGCTATTTAGCCCTCCAGGCCGGGAAGCGGGGACAGGACTGTTCACTGTAGACCAGCCCGGGCTGCCTGCCAGCCTCTCCGTCAGAGCTGAAGAGCACATCCTGATACTGACAGAGACTTTCATTTTATTTTTCACATACACCTCAGTCTGTGTCGTCCTGCGTCTGCCCTCCTTCACCTGGGCGTCCTTCCCTCTCATCCACCTGTCCTCCAAGATGTCAGACGATGACTGCCGCTCGCCCATCGGCCTGGACTGCTGCAGTTGCTGCCTGGACCTGGCCAACGGCTGTGATGACTCCATCTCTGGTGGTCCGGCTCAGGGCCTACAGGGCACCACGGGGGCCCTGCCAGGAAGCCCCACAAGCCCCAGCGTCAGTCACTTCCGCCAGCTCCGCAACCAGCTGATGTACCAGAACCTGAACACAGACAAGCTGAACAACATCATGAGGCAGGATTCCCTGGAGTCGGTGGTTAGGGACCCATGCTTCCTACTCAACGAGGGGATCTGCAACAGCAACATTGACCAGACCATGCTGTCCATACTGCTTTTCTTTCACAGGTACGTCTGGTGTTCTCTTTTCAGATGACTGAAATTAGTCTATTTAGTATGTGAAATTTAAGCCAGCTGAAAGTTAGTCTTCTGTTGGGGAAATTTAAAATTTAAAATTCTCCTCACCTCTTATGAAACTGCACATATCAAGCATCGTACTGCTGATATTTTGCTTCAGTGAAGCAGATGGTTTCGGAGACTGTCTGGTTTCCTGGAGCCAATCATCTAAAAAGGCTGACATAAGTTTTTACTGATATGGCCAGAAAGAGGCTTCCCAATATTACAGTGTAAAGGCACATCTATAGCTTCCACCACAAGAAAGTTTGGGGCAACATAATTTGATTCAAACGCAGATCAAGTCAAGTTTTGTTTAATTTACTCAGTTTACTTTGAGTTTTTCTTACTATTATTTTAAATAAAAAGTAGTAGTAGTAGGAATATGCATCCAAAACATACCAGTGTCCAAACATTTATGCTGCTCACGGTGTCCAACATGCCCGTCACACAGAATCTTATACGTTACATAATAGACATAACACGATATGTCCATGTGCGGAACTGTAATCACATTATTATGAGTTTTCCTTTGAGCGAGGCTTGTCACTTTAATGATGACTAATAGCTGTAAGACATATTTTTAACTCCAAGAAAGAAGTTCTTATATTCAGTTTCAGAGTAGAACTGAAACCTAATCAAAGGGTCTTTACTTCAAAACAACACAACATGCCAGAGAACAGAGGTAAACAAGAGCGAACCTCAATCTAAAACAACAGTTTCTTGTCATATTGATTCAATTAAAATGATCTTTTATTTTTAAAGGTCAATTAAAACTGGCCCAACTCCCTTTCTGTCTCCACCAAATACTGTTTATAAATTGGTGTTCGGCAGCTCACGTCACACTGTTTTGCGAGAAAGAGAATATCCTGCTACAAACTTGTTGGCGATGGTTAGTGTGATGGTTTGTTTGGCAGCTGCCATCAAATGACTTCAGCCCTCAAATTAACAGTTACCATCCTTCCAGTCGGCTACAGTTTTTGACCGTCGCTGAACTCCTGAACTTGAGCCAGCGGAGAAGCTGTCGTTACACATGGCGTGTGTGCTTATCAGAGCAGTAAAATGTGGAGATGTACCGGGGAAAGACAGAAAGCAATGAAACGACACAAAACTGTTATTGTGGCCACCTTTGAATGTCATAAGTTCTGGAACTGTCATCACTTGAGTCCATAAAACAGAGATATGTGTTACAGGATCATGACATACTGTACATATGACATGTATGATAACATTAGTCTGATAATCGGGTAATAAAAGGGTTTTTTATGATGTACAAAAGGAATCTTGATAATAATTGACCTTTACCCTCAAACGTATGTTGCTTTTTTGTCCACAGGTTGTTTTACTGAAGTCACTGTACATTCAAACCAACTGACTAGTGTCTATACCCATACTGACTCTTTATGAAGCGGCACAACTAAGTTCTTGTTCTATTATATTTCAAGTTAAAGAAAGAAAAGATAATATCGGGAAACTATGTTAGTATAAATGAATTTCCTAAATGTTAAATTATTCACTAACACTGTATCGATTTAAAAACACCCTCTGTGTGTGAATGTTATGTTAATATTAATGGGTTTTTTTTGGTTTTTTTGTGACATTAACAAACACATCGCAGGTAAAACTATTTTCCCTCCTTGTCAGATAAAAGATCTACAATACTGTCTACCCTGATAACATATGTATGGCATTTCTTATCAATGATACAGTAATTTGCTGATGATAACATATCAATAATGTTCTCTGGCTAAGACGTATTATCAGCATTTTATCACACTCAGGCTGCTGCAGAATTTGCCAAGTAAGTTAAATTTTAACTCGTGATAACTTGTTATATGCTACAGGCTGTTTGAGAGTCTTCTTATCGCCGGTATCGATAGTTTCTGCTTGACTACAGTCAATAAGAGTAAACACATTTATGGTGCACAGCAAGTGATGCTTTAACTTGATTCTGTGGCTTTTGTCTGTAAAAGTGAATCAGTGCCAAACTGTCAGACGGATGTAAAGAACAGTTTTATATTGTTTTTACACCTGACAAACTGTACGAGATATTTGCAGAACCACACACTCTGTTTTTCCGTCCGTTAAAGTAATATAACAGCTGTTTCAATACTCATTAATTTGACACCGTTTTAGCTGATATTGTTCTAGCTGATCGGAGCTGCATTATTCAACGAAAGGACAATCTGTTCTTGATTTATTTATGATGGCGAGGGTGTGTCGTTATGATTCTGTTGGCAGAAGAACAACAGGTGAAGAAACTCTGGGTTGAAGACTAGCAGCTCTAACTGGCACGAGCTTTGAGAGAGAGAGAACAAATAGGCTTCTCATACAAAACGTTTTTTTAGGGCATTTGAATTGTTCTCAGACTTCTTGGATGTGCTAAGATGATTTATTATTCCCTACATTCAGTGATTACAGTGTCATACCTTTATTAATGACTGCTGGCAGGGCTTTGTTGGAAGTGTTACACAAGCTTTTCTGAACTGCTCTGATTCAGGCCTTTCTTCACTAACCAAGGGTTTCATGGTTGTTTACAGTTTTGGACAATATTCATATAATGCTTTTATTAGCAAACAATTCAGTGTTGAAAGTTTTCATCTTGTCTGTTTATGTGAAAATGTATCTACATTGAATCAGGCACAGAGCTGGCATGTCCCAGGGGGAGGAAAATAAGGTTATAAGTGCCAATATTTTTGCAGTTTCTGGCACAAAGTCAATGTGCTCACTCGTACCATTGGTCAGAGTGGCTGTGCACCTGTCTGTGCCAACTGTTTGCTTGACAAACAGAGTCTTTAACAAGAACACTTTGTTCCTAAACTTCCCTTCTTGAGAGGGAGAGTCACAGACACGGATCATGTGGCTTTCATGCAGTGGCTTTCTCGCAGGATTAAAACATTGATTTCTAATGTGTAGCAATGTGGGTTTTTCCTGAAAAAACACAAATGCACTCATTCATTCACACATGTGCTCACAATGTAATCCCGGCGGTTGGGAGGAGAAAGCTGCCTTGCTGAGCTGAGGTTTGCAGAGGTTCATGCATTTTTCAAGTGCTCACTTCAGGAGGGCCCAACTTCTGATGAAAGCCCTGCCCAACGTATTTTACTGTGACCTCAACATGGGTGGTCATTCTACTTAAGCCATCACTCTCATTTGACACTTGTTAACAGAACAAAGTGCATTGCCCGAAAAAAAAGTGCACGGATGTGGACTTGGACTTGTTGCACATCAGTATCAAGCAGTGGCAGACAACGTATTATGTAAATGATTCAAGGGTCACAGAAATGTGCTGAGAGGAGAATTTGTCCTGTTTGAGGCAGAGCCAGGGACCTGAGAGGGACGGGATCTGTGATTTCCACAGGATAAGACCAGAGGGAAATGTGCTGATTTCCTGAGGCTTAGAGGGCTACACTTGGCTGGAATGAGAGAGGCACTGTGGCACACCTTCACCCCAGGCAGTCACTCAGCACTAAGCAGCTACTAAACTCTTTCACATGGCATGGTCAAGGGGGGGAGCCTGCAGCGATGACACATTAACATGTATCACAGGACTTTATGTCTGCGACCTGTCAGTCGGTCAAAACACAAAAGAGAAAGTACGTCAAGACTAGTGGTGAGACAAAAGATGTAACAAAGTGTCAAAGAACTCATAAAAGAAAAGACCAAGATCTGCAGAGGCATCTGACACACAGGGCAGAGCTGCACAGGACAGAACTCCATAAGACCATAATGACCTATCTATTAAAGTGCCAATACTAGATAATGCGTTCTCTGAGAATATGCAGTGAATGCTTAGTGCTCAAATGCACGAAGCTTTAAAATGCATGAAATTATGTTGACACACTGCCAAGATCAAATGCATTTGATGATGTCACCACTCTCTGAACTTCCCACAGACACTTATTATAAAATCCCCAAAATTGAGAAAAAGCTGAATACATCAGAAAGTATGAGGAGTTAGAACGAGAAAAAGAAAAGCACACATGTCCTGAACAAGCAGAACATTTTTCATTTTGAATGGATAAAATCAATTGAAGTATTTGAGTTGTTGGTGATCAAAAAACGTTTGGAGGAAGAATAATCTATTCTATTCTATATGATTTTGCTTTTACATTATGCTTCTGAGTTTTAATTTTCCTTTATGTTAAAAGTTACAGTCATTCGCTCTCAGACGAAGTTTGATTTGCTGCTCTGACTGAAAGTTTGTCCTTCTGACACTTGTGCTCTGACAACCATGGGTGTCATTACAATGTTAAAAGTCGCACTAAGATGGACACTGGCCTTTGGCTATGGCCCAGTAAACTACTGAACATGGCCTCGGCCCTCCCACGATTGAGTGGAGACAGGCTCCAGCTGTGTCAGAGACCCCGCTGGTTTCTAAAGCTCCACTTTGTGATCCAAATGCAAACCGCAGAGTAGCTTTGCCTCTATATATCCAAGTTTGTTCTGATCTGAGACCTATGTTTAGTGATCCGATGTGGAAAGGTTACGGACAGTGTCTCTGCAATGTATAAAAAGTGTCCTCGGGCAAGACACTGAACCTTGAATTACCCCTCATAGAAAAAGCTGTTTTGAGTGGTCATAGGAAAGCGTTATATAACTACAGACAATTCAACATTTGCAACATCCAGAAATCCATATATATTCATATTCAATAATTCTTAAAATTGTGACTATTAAGGGAGGTTTTTCTAACTCAGGGAGGGATTCAGTGTCAGATTAGTTCTACATCCACATTACTATGTTTTTTCGTTTCAAACTAACATGATCTCTGTCCACACACGCATACACCCAGTGTAGGGCTGAAGACGTTGCAGCACACGGGAACTATCGAAGATTGCTGGAATGATTTAGCTTGTTTCCTACGCATATGAGCAGTTGAATCATTAGCAAAAACAACAGCAGTGCCTGTAATTGATTATCCACGTATCGTCTACACTAGTAGGCGAACCACTGTTTTCTGCTGGGGGAGGTCCTAGGAGCTTGCATCAACAAAGGCTGCATCGTGACTGAAAAGACCCAATTAGCAAGCGTCTACATGTTTCACGACTTCTCTTATCTGTCAGCTCTAAAACTCCTTTATTAAGCATTAATACATGACAGTGGACCAATTATCTGCAGCACCGTAGAATAAAATAAAATAAAATACATTCAAAATTCCTGGAGATTGACCGGTTAAGTTAATTTACATGTATGTTGCACCTGATAACATTATCTGTCAGTCCTTCCTGCCCAGAGACCAACGGCTTGTGATTTGCATAGTAGACTCATCAAAAAGGCGACACACACTTAGGGAGGACTCACTCCAAGAGGATATTGCACTCTGCCTCTGGATGTTTTGTTGTGTGTAAATGCTTCCAAGATTTTTCTGTTGAAAAGTGGCTGAAAAAACATGTGGGAGGGAGAGAGGAGAAACAAAGGTGCTGAATCACGTGATGAAAACTGTGAGTAAATAACATCTGGCTGTTCCTACCACCACCAGCCCTGAGTGTAATCTGACTAATACAGATAACATTGTGTCATGATAGAAGCAGGTGAATCTGTCAGGAATGTAAAGATGTAGGATAAAGTCAAATAAACACCGTTTCCTCTGTGTTCTTTAACTTCTGTAAGATTTTCCAGACCAATTGTAAAGAATGGGGGAATAAAATATCTCCAGAGCACAGGACAAGCATAACACAAACATATCACTGTTTCTGAACTATTATATGTTAGCTACTCCAAGCTGTAACATGCATTGGGATCAGAGTGAATATGACAACAGTGCTTAAATTCAAATTTCTTATCCCTTCTACTGCTAAAAAAAAATTCACAGGGGAGAAAAGTGCGATCTTAAGCCCTGCATATGTATACAACACAATTCATTATGAGGTGGAAGAAATATGCTGAGTTTGAAACTCTTGCTGTGGTGGTCTCTCTCAGTTGTCTGCCCACATAAAAGCTTTCATCCCTGCTGACGACAGAACCTGTATCCAATTACATTTTTTCTGTCTGAATTTTTTTTTCCGCAGCTGAAATAAATGGTGTTATTGCGTGTCTCCTGTCAAAAGAAAACACTACGTGTCCAACAGAAATTTGAGGAGAGTTTCATATCTACACGGGTTGCAGGTGGCAGGACGGATGTAAACAAAAGTCGGGGGATTAGTTGGGAGAAGGCGAAGGGAAGGATGTCGGGGTGGAGGAACAGATCCATGGCTAGGCGAGTCTTACCGAGCCAATCCTTGACAAACAAAGGGCACGAAGCTGAGCAATGTCAGGCAGAGAGAGGGAGAGAGGGTCCGAGGTAGACAAACAGCCAGACAGGAGGCTGGCGCAAAGACAAAACATAGACAGGAGCTGCCAAAAATAGTAGGCTGTTGACTTTAAGTCGGACTCTAAGATATAGGTGGACTGCAGTTGCCCTTTGTGTGGCTAAAGGAAGTGATTCTTTAGTTTCTGGAGGATGTAAAAAGCCATGAAAAGTTATTGTTTTACAGCCGTTTTAATGAGTTTCCTCAACAGCCAGACTTCGACCACTTCAGTGTTGAAAAGAGACAGTCGGACAGCGAGGGATTGATTAACAGTGTTGAAAAACTTTGGGGTTTCTAACACGTGTCAGTATATATGTGGTGTTTTTGCACCACAAATGAGTCCTGTGCCTGATTTTCATCACTGTGGGACCAATTTAAAGAGGGATGTATAATAATGGCTTTTTAATGGACCTCTTGAGTTACTGCCTTGTTGTGTTGTGACCGTGTGAATGGGTTGCCCTTGGTGCTGTGCCACAAGATGCCTGGAGACTCAGTTGAATGTGCAAGTACTACATGTGTGTGTAGATGTGTGTGAAAGTCACTGCATGTGGTCCTTTTAGAGCTCTTCTATTGGCTCAACCGTCTCTGCTGTCTAAACAGTTGATGGGGCATAGATTTATCTCACAATCACACACATTTAACCGATAATCTCACACACACAGGCGCACGCAATGAATTCCATTATTTCCACCGTCTCCAGCAGACAGACGTCTACAGACACACCCTGAACCGCAGCTGATGCAATTACCTATGTTCAGTCTTTATCATCACCAGTGTGGTTACAAGTTAACTTGTCCAACAACTTCATGACAAACATACCATGCCAATCATACTGTTACAGTGTCACCCTCTATGCACACTGTGTTTCAGTGGATAACAAGAGTTTATCTTCAAGCTAATACATATTGTTTACCTATGACTGAGGAAATCTGAATCTTTTTTGTTTTTTAACTCATCACTGAAGTACCCCTTTGCACTGGCCGACATTATGAAGAACACGGGCACTTCATATTATTTTGAGATGATCATATACACCTTATAACAGAAAATAGTAATTGGCAGAAAGAAATACTCCCTCAAAATTAACAATTCAAATTTCAACACTTTGAAATCTTGAAATTATTTTGTGTTTTTCCTTTTCCTATTGAAAATGACACTGTGCATTGATGCTGTTAATAGTATATGTTTTCAATAAATAGTCCGACAGCACAGACGGGTTGGGACTCTGCATATAAAAGACGAACTGATAGATCCTCATTTTTGGTCTTTTAATAGAAATTGTTGGTAATAATGAAAACATCTGACAAAAGTACTCTTCTCTAAGGTTTAGATGGAAAGACTCCATGACAACCATAATAGCAAATATATTATTTTTTTAGTTTTTTGGAAATAATTCTCATAATCAACCAATGTTATTCAATGACAGCCACAAGTGCCTGGGATTAATCAATTGTCTCTCTGTCTGGAAGACAAGAGACACGCTCCCTGGCAACACAAACACTCACACACAAACATGAAGACACTCACAGTAGGTGAGGTAAAGGTGACCCACAGCATTACGTTGCTGTTGAGCCATCACCACAGCAGAATCCAGCTAAGCTCTTTTGTCCTGTGTGACAGAGAGTGGAGATACAGTATGTTCCTGAGGTGGATTAGACATGTATATAAGTAACACGTCAAGGTTGTCATCTGAATCAAATCCTCAAGATCAGAGTATGTCGGAAAAGGTCTTTGTGAGACATGATTGACCATGCCCATCTTCTGGATTTATAATATATCCCATATATTAGTTAAACATGAAAATGAAACATTAAAGTGGAGTCATACAAACTTTTAATGCTTTTAATGGGAAGAAAAGTCACTTAGATGTCATTGATAACTATTTCTATGACAGAGAATAAGAGCCACATAAAGGGAAATAAATTATACACAAGAAAAAGATCGTGATTGAACAAGAATTGTCTTAATATTTTGTTGAGTTTTTGCTTCTCCTAAAATACAAATAATAACAGACTTTGAAATCCTAATAATTTGGCAGTTAAGAAAAAACTAAAGTAATGAACTGAAAGTGAAAATAAAATTTGCAGTTTGTGAGAAATCAAAAAGCAATTCTCTCATTGCTTTATAACTATGTCACGACTGCTTTGCTACGGCCATAAATCATATTTTAGTGTTGTCATCATGGAGCAAAATGTTTACAGAATACTAGAAAGTACTAATGCCTGCGGGGTTCAGCCTCTCCTCATAAACACCACTTTGAAACGGTGAAGCCGTCCTAAAACAAGCCAGAATAAATATGAATAAATATCAAATCAAAAATAATTACATGACTCTCCCACCAACACGGCTGAGGGCAGACACCTGTAGGAAGGGTGTGGAACGAACAAATTGGGAAATATTTCAGCAACAAAAGGAAGGAAGTGTTCTTACAAAAAGATTCAACAAATACTTCCAAAGAAAGAAGTAGCACCACCCATCCACTAAAATCCTTTCATGCTTCATGATTATGCAAGTCTCTTTGCCCTTTCATCGTATATTTGCCACATCTATCTCCCGTCTCTTTATCCTTGTTTTTCCTCCCCCTCTCTTTCTTCATTCTCTCTTTCTCCATCTCTTCACCTCACTTGTTCTACTTGGCAGAAGTTGGACTTATATAAGGGGGTTGGACTGACCAAGGCTCGTGCTCATTGCCTTATCTGTTTGGACCATGGCTATGGCGCCTATTAAGATAATAAGGCAGCCTGTCAACACATGCCATCACACACACACGCACACACACACACACAGCCCTGGATGTGACTGTGAGTATTTATATATCAAACAGTCTATGTATTATAATTACACTCTTTAAATAGACATCAGACAGTCATGCCACTTGCATGACACTTGATATTAGAAATATCAGCGTTGATGTACATTAGTTTGCTATTTTCATCAGACTGCAGTTTGCACACAACAACATGCTGTACTACAGTGTTAGTCAGATAATGGAAAGTATGTGTGTTGTCTAGAGTTCATGGTCTGGATGAATGGAAGCTTAAATGATGCCTCGATTAGACCTGCACCGCCCATGTTGAGCGGTACGAGCTCCCGGCTGGAGGGCAATAAAAATTTCCTCCAGTCCTATATTCATTACCATGGGATCCCCGCTCTTTCTCTGAATGCATGACGAGTGAGAGTGCGGTAACTGACTGAATGCCAAGTTAAAGTTTGGCTGAGATGTGAAAAAATAAAAATAAAAATTCCGGACTGTATCTTTCTGCAGATCCATGGGGATAAAGTAAATTTAGCAACTGACTGTGTCAAAGCTTGACTGTGTTTTGTTGTCCAAATTGAAAGAGCTTGAATAAAAAAAAATGCAATTGCAATTCTGGGGGAAATGTAACTTTTCTTTGCCTGGCAGAATGCCCTAAAAGGACTGGCATACCCACGATTCATTTCAAATTCATTCTGAGGCTTTTTCCATCTGTTTCTCCCTCGACGACTGTTTCATACTCCCAAGAGCAGTTATCCCACACTGAATCTCTTTTTTCTTCCTTACCACAATAGTCTGAAGCACAACACAGCCAGACACTGCTTTTGTGGAGTGGGTCTCAGCCAAGCCTATCATTAGCCTGGGCATTATTCACACACAGGTTGGGTACATCATGTACTCAAAGTGTGCATGCACACAAACACAAAACACACACACACACACAAGGAAGAGTAGCAAAACTTAAAAGCAGGGAAATTAGGATGCACTTCAATAAGCCATCTTGCCTCAGCTCAAAACTCACACAAATGTGTCCATGAACCTTCATCCAAAGAAAAGAACACACACACACACACACACACACACACACACGCTATTACACAAACACTCTCAAACACGACGTCAGTTTTAGAAAATACTTTAGCAACGGACTTTGCCACAGCCCATTACTAAGAAACGAAAATGAATCACTGGGAAAGAAAACAATTAGTTCTCTGAACTTCTGCAGGTCATGAGATCACGCTTTCGAGAACACAGGATAGCATCATGACCAGTCACATGTTTTTTAATTTAGTTTACTGCAGTTTGACAACACACTCCTTTTTCTGATTTAACTTTTTTTATTTACTAATAACAGTCTATTTGAGTCTCAGCGTTTCCAGAGCATGACTTTCCCGCCATGCAATTGGAAAAATGGTAATGAGTTTGGTATTAAAAGCAAAACAGGAAATGGTTTGGGTCTGAGAGTTCACGTGAAACACAGGTAAACACCATAATCTTGCCGTGGCCCATTTAAAATGATGTAATGTAAGCATTTACAAGTAAAAATAAATGTATAAATAGATTCATACTGGAGACAGTGGCCTCTACTTCCCATGACACAATGACACTGTTAAGTTACTCCACAGCATCTGAGTGAACATTTAGTTCAAGAGGCATTTACATCATCTTGAAAGACATTTCACCCTTTTAACACCCACCCACCTCTGGGAACCTTTGTGTTGTGCTGTCATCTTTAATTGCATCATTAAATCAGGCCTTTGCACAACATTGACAGGATAAAATACATATGAGTGAGAGACGTCAACATTCAAGCTGGGAAAACTCAGTGTGAGATATGTTGGGCAACCTGCTCATGCTTTGGTGCAACGCGTTTGTTGCACCAGATGAATTGTGGTATGCAATAAACTTCATTGCTAAATCAAGAAAGCATTTTTTTTCCCATAAAGGCCAAGGCAGAGGTTGGCAGAAAACTCAATGTCATATAGCTGCCATCCTGAGTTAACAGTTACAGTATACATTCTCTAAAAAGGCTAAATGACTGGCAAATCCCCATGAACTATAATCAAACTTTGACTGTACGGTTTCCTGTTTGTTACTGGGGCTTCCAAGTTTCCAAACTCTCATTGGCTTTTAGTGTCCCTGCAGTATTGAAGGCAGACTCTGTGCAAAAAAAAAAAAGAAAAGCAAGAATGAGAAAGAAAAAAGGAAGAAGCTGAAAGATAGAACCGTTCAGCTGAACTTGACTTTTGATTTAATAGGTGATTGTGTTTCAACCCTCACCTATGGTCACAGGCTCTGGGTAGTGACCAAAATAATAAAATTGCAAATACAATCGGACAAAATTAAGTTTTCTGTCAGGTTGCCAGGATCAGCCTTAGAGACAGGGTGAGCAGTTGAGACATACAGAGGGAGCTCAGGGTAGACCTGCTGCTCCTTCATGTTGAAAGGGAACATTTGAGGTGGTTTGTGCATCAAATCAGGAGGTTTACTGGGCACATGCAGCCAGGACCGAGGTAGACCCAGAATCGCTGGAGGGATTACGTATCTCATCTAGCCAGGAAACACCTTGGGGGTTGCACCATGGTCGGCAACCTGAGCAAGGATAAGAGGATGACAATGGATGGATGAAAGATGGAACCTTGGAGACCAGCAAAGAAGAAGAAAACTGAGAAATGTGGTGTAAGACTCACTGCAGTGAGTCAAGGATCGTGAAAAGATAAAACTGTTCATATCAGCGTTTTATTTCGTATACAGTTCTCCTCACTCTGACTTCAACAGCAAAAAAGCAGAAGCTTGTAGGGCTGACGACCAGATAGGTTCAACTGGCAGCAGTGGAAGGAAAACGTGGACCTGTCCTGCCAGGCTCTTTTTCTCTGGATAACTTTATGGCAGACAAGAGCCAACAAGAAGAAAAATGAATGCCTGTGCTAAGTTTCAGTGAGTCTGTGATTGGTCCTGGTCCTTGCCCAGCAGAGAGACATAGCAAATGAGCAAAAATAATAAGATGCGTCCTGTCCAAGGCCTTACTTGTGCCTTTGTGTCACTGTGTTTATGAGAGGCAGTCGTACCAAAGGGGCATCCCGCGGGGCTCGAATCTGACAGGCGCATTATGTCTCTCTCTCCCCAGCCCTCTTATTGTGCTTTCACAATTAGCACCAGTGAAATTAAATGACCTCTCTCTGCATTCCTTCCAGTATGGTGTCATGGAGCAGAGTGACTCATAGACAGTTGTTGTGTTTGCATGCTGTGGTGTGTTTACACAGTCTGGGATTAAGCTAAACAACAGCCATCTGAAATAATGTAGATGCTTTTGCAGCAAAGTAACACATGCAGCTCTGATGCTGGGCTGAGGAAGCAGCGAGGTCACTGCCAAGAAATTGTACGACTCCGGGAGGAATGTTGACAAATGCTTTAAATGTCCTCTCTCTCCTTTTCCTTATCTGTTCCTCCAAAATCCAGTACAAAAAAACCCAACAACCCAATTCCATCCAGACTACCATCAACAACTCTGACACAAGTCTGTCAGGGGGCTGCAAACAAAGACCTATTTCTTACTGGCCTGATTGCAAGGTGTTATAAAGTGGAAGTGGAGCCTGCAGTATTCTGGCAGAGGGAGAGAGAGAAAAGAGTGGAATTTATGTAACGCTCCAAGTCACAACCTTTCAGTGCTTGTGAGCCGACGGTGAAAAAGTCAGTCAGGGTCAAGAAGGTTGTTCTTTTTGCGTCAGTAGGTGCATCTTCTGCTAAGAGCATGAGCTCAGCTGGGAGACTGATAGTTGACCTGGTGGTTGACCCATTCTTAACAGCTCTGTGCTCCTCAAAGGTCAACCTGAACAACCGAAGAGGATAAAGTCTCTGAGCTAATCAATTCCAAAGGGAAAAAAAAGAACATATTGAAAGCAACAACAAATTATGTCTTTTTAAATGAGACCACCTTGTTAATCGTGAATGAGTTTCAAGGAGCAGCTCACATTATAAATCCTTTTCCTTTCTGCCACAAGTGGAGGCTCACATTTACAGGAATTTAACAGGAAATCATAATCATCTGTGTGCTGCATGACTCTTTTCCTCTCTTCACATTTCCATCTGTCATTTCCACACACACTTACACTGCTCAGCCATAATGTGTTTACTGATCCATCAGCCTCGGGCTTGTTTAGCATAGCTTAAGCCTAGCTTCACTGTAGGCTGCACTCGTATGCAAGGTCAAGTTGTGTTGGAGGGAAAACAGAATAAAGCTGTTACGAAACAATGTGTTCTGTTTGTTTTTCTTCTGTTGGTTCTTATTTAGCATACAGTGGCTGTATCTGAGACAACTTGTAGAAAGTCATGCAAGGAAGACACATCTATCCAATAAGCTGATCTCCAACAAATATATAGAAATTTTGTCAGTGGAATCTGTCAGAATTAAAATGGATGTGTTATGTTTTCCAGTTGGTGGTTGGATTAAACAGTTTGCTGTATTTCTTGAGCATTTTTTATCCATGGGTCGATTTCCTAAAGCCCGCTGGAGGAAAAGGATGCTATTGTTGGGAAATTCCGAGAAACACCCTGATTTAAAAAAAACACACACAAACAAAGTCCCTCACTGTTATTCCAGCGAGAGGGTAGATATAAAATTAAAAAACTAGACGAGCAGGATACTTCCTCTTTTTCACATTCAAATCAGCTTTCTAGAAGGAGATATCAGGTTCAGACATTGTAGCACTTGTGTAGTGATGGGATATTGCAATATTAAGTCTCAATAACATCTGGACCATTGTGTTGAAAAGGCACCTCTTCCTCTCCCTGGTGTTCACTCTCATTTCAGCATCTTAACTGACATTTGAATTTTAAGGAACCACAATAGTTACATGTGGATGATCAACATGCTGCAAGTGGTTTCAGTTGTGTATCTTGTGGCATTCAAGATAATGAAAGGAGCAATTTTGTTGCAGAAACAGTATTTTCAGGTAATTAATTAACTTATAACAGCCACGATTGGTGTGCTTTCATTTTTGCCCTCCTACCTTGTTTGTTTTAACATGAGCAATGGGCAAGTTAGTTCAATTCAAAGACTTATCTTCATAAGTCTTTGTGTAAGTCTAAGTGTAAGTATGCATGTATCTGCGTGTGAGAGTGCATACTGTGAAAGCTGTGCAGTGAGATTTGACACACACAAGAGAGCCCCAGTCTACAGTAAATACTGTTGTGTGTGTGTTTGTGTGTGTGCATGTGTGTGTGGTATGATAAGAAAGACAGAGTGGGTGGTGTGTGTGGGATCATATTTGCTGAGCTCCAATCTACAGTTTTAATCAGATCAATACAATTCCTTGACAAAAGACGTAATTTTTATATAGTGTTATACAATTATTAAAGGATTTTTTATTTTTGTATTGTTGCAACTTTTATTCACATGTTTCTTCATAAAAAAGCCAAAATTACTATCAGATCAAATCTGTTTTACATGTATTTAAAATTTAAAATGACCAAAATGTGTTTTATTGGATTCAGAGAACTATTGTTGAGGATGTAATGAAGCCAGAGTTTTAATCATCTGAACATGGCAACAGGTTAACTTTGATGCAATAAAATACTAAAATCCTCATGTTTTCACATATTTTCTCTCTGGAAACTTTCTTTGTTAAAATTCATATTTTTGATTCAGATTTCCACTTTGTCTGAGACAGTGACAGTCTAATCACCCTCCCCCCACCTGCTGTCACAGACAGAATGAGACGTGCAGCAGGACAGATTACAGACTCAGTCTCTGCTTATTACCTTGATCCAATGATAAGAGGCTAACAAGTTTTGCAGATGTCAGCACTGTTACTCCTCCACAACATCCAGATGGGCAAGTTTCAGGATGTGTCATCTTAAAAACAGGTGGAGGTTTGATCTATTCATTACATAGTATTTATCTTTTTTAGTTATAACACAAATACTTGATCATAGTGTCATTTATGTCGTTGATATTGTTCTTAGAGATAATATTATTCACTTTGAAAGTTTTATCAGATCATGCACAGCAGCAATTTCCTAATCCACCAGAGGATCCATAAATAACTTCTGCATCATTTTAACATTTCCATTTTCACGTCTTTGTCATTTAAGACTTTTGTCTAGCTCACCAACAAGCTCCTCCCCTCGTGTCTCAAGGTAACCAAGTTTTTTGACAGTTTACTTAAAGAACTGGGAGTACAGCCAACACTTCCTATCAGAGGAAACACTGCCTAACAACAGCTGTGAAAGCCCTCTCCTTCCTCCCTCTCTCTCCTCCTCTTCTTTTCTCTTCCTCATTTCTGCATTTTCCTGTTTTGGTGTGAGCTCTCCGCTCAGTCTTTGATACAAAGCAAGGGGCTGTCCTCAGGGCTGCCGAGCGCAGACACAGAGTATCCGGTGAACTGTACTCTGATGAAAGCAGATACCACAGATTCTTGTTATTGTGATCATTTTGGGCGTCAATGGCTTGGAGACTTTTTATTTTCGAAATCCAAACATAATGGGAAATATGTTGTTGTGACTACACCGTGTCCTTTTAGCTTGAACTGAAGATATATTGCCTCAAAATGGGGTTTGCTGTATTTCAGTGTGAAAGGAAATAATCTTGCAACATTTACTTAACTTCCATGAGAGCGTCAGAAAGTGCCTGAACGCAGATCATTTATTATAAATGCTGACACACATACATAAGCTTATGTGTATTTATATGCGTACACATGAGGGTCATGTCTCACAATAGCAGACACCGATGATTGAGTCTAATTTATACTTTCAGCGCTGCAGCTGATAATAGATGCTCTGTTTCTATTTCTTTGTTTTATGATTTTAACAAAGTGGAGGAAGGTTCATGACGGCATCACTGGAAGTTCACCTTTACTCAGGAACACAGCCCAGACATGGGACCACTCACTGTGCACAAGGCTGTTGTTTTCACTGTGACTCCTCCCACCTTGAATTCAGTTACTGTTCGCAATTTCATACATAGAGCGCAGTGTCACACCCTCGTGCATGCTCCCATCACAAGGAAAATGTATGCCACATTAGCAACACCTGTGCCAAAAATAAGCCTGCGAGCACCAGACAACAAGGAATGTGAGACAGGATAATTGCCTCGAGGGAAGATTCCTGGGTTAGGCTGTCCTGAAGGCTGCCAGTCAGAGAAGATTTACAGCTCAGAGACACTGTGAATATTTAAAAAAAAAAAAACGGGAATGACAATAGCTGTTTTAGAAGGAGGCGTGCAGCATGTAAAGAGAAGAAGAAGTAGAAGGAGAAGAGGAGGCGGGGAGCAAACCAAGACAGAACAAACAAAAGACCCCAGAGGACACAGAGAGCAGAACAAATGACTGTGCACAAGGTGGCAGGCAAGACACAGTAGTTGCACGGCCAAATCAGCCATTATATGAATGAAATGTACAAAAGAAAAATAAGGAGCATATACTCATACTATTGCTGTTATGGTTTTATGGGGGGTATCCTTGTAGTAAACACTGGCAGCTGCCTCGCAGGCGCCACACTCCTGCCTTTGTGGTTGGACTATAATTATAGTTTTACAAAGAAAGAACATCACAGTTATTAAACTGGTCTGAAGAAGTCACATACACCAGAAAGCAAACACAATGACTTGGCATTTTTGACTGATTGCGTGCACTGTATGTGTATGTGCGTACAGGTCAGGAGTTATCCAGTGGGTGTGTGAAACTTTGAAACACCCAATTTTGTTTCAGTTCTGCAAATCCTGAAAGAGTTCCTCTCTGCTCAGACAGCTGAACAGACATTAGTTTCATTTACGATTCATATGTTAATTTACTGTAATAACAAAAGGAGACCACATGCTTATATAATACCGTTTTCACATCATGAAAATCTACTGAGATAGATGGAAATCTTACACTGAACCAATATATTGAAAGGACACAAGATCTGAGCTGTATTTACTTGACATGGTCAGTGGTCTTTCCAGAAATGTAAATTCAATAAGCCACTTTGTGCGGTGGCCCAGGAAAGCAAATCACAAAACAATAGCAAAGCACAAAGCACAATGGTAAATAAACAACACAATTATTCCAAAAAACGCACCCATACACTCAGAGACAAACCTTAACAGGAACCTTCACCGTTGGAAGTTAATGCCATTGTGTTTTGTGATTTGTTGTTGTGATTTGGACTTCAGGGTCCCCATAACTTTCTTTGTGCGTATTAAAACAATACAGTTGGCTGTACTGTAGGATAGCTGTAGCATATAGCACCTGTAGCTGTGTTTGATAAACACGATGCCACATTCTTGCTCTTCCATGCAGGAATTCTGTAACAACAAAGCTAAGCCTGGCATATTTCTCCTGTTTCACGATGCGCTGCAGCCTGCTCTTGTGTTTTTACAGTATCCAAGCCAAAGACAATCCTGAATCAGATCGCTGCTCTGCAGAACAACGCCTGAGTGTTTGACCTCCCTGACCTCTCCCAGTCCTCTCTGATTAGATGTGATTGTTTTCCAGGGAACACTTTTGAATAATGTTTTACTAACTAACAATTAATTGCAACTTAAACTCCCCAACGTTCCTCTCTCAGCACCTTGCTGTGACATGAGAATGCTGGAACTCTTGTGATTTGGGCACAAAGATAAGGTGACAGCTAACTGGCTCTCAAACAGTGCTTACTTGGGAAAATCTGTCCATCTTGAAAACAATACAGGGCTTTTACGTGCGCCTCCTCGCTGAGAGGCCAGATCTGATAAGACATTTTACGTCAACCTCAGATATCTTTCCAGCAGATCTCAAATCAAGCCACCATTATTTATTTTTTTACCTTGCACCTTCGAAATAGTTTTTATTCTGATTGATTCCACTGAATGGCATTTAAGAATGTAGTTTGTCACTTCTCCTTAATCCTATCGTCTTGCAAGCGTATTTTTTAAATCTCCTAGAACATTTCTGTCTAAAGTGTCTTTAATGCAGTATAGAGAAGAGCTCAGTCCTACGAAAGGTGTAAAGTTGATAAATGATCTCTCTATTTCAGTGTCGTAAGAATTCGAGCAGTCGCCTGCCAACACTGTAATTCTACACGTCCAGACAGAGAAAAAAACAGTGTGTGCTTGTGCGTGCTTGCTGGTATGCATTTGTGTGTGTGTGTGTGTGTGTTTGAGCTTTTCTGCATACGTCATTGGCCTTTAAAAATTCTCATGCATATATGCATAACAGTTTCTGTGAATGTGGGCCTTCGTGTCTTGATGCAGGTTTATCGTTTTTGCATCCATCCGTTGGTGCCATGCTTGAACGCAAACCTTTACTTGCATGACAGTGCAATTGTTTACCTGTCCGCATGGATGCCAAACAGATACGAGAGAGCTCTGTGGTTTCATAAGTGAACTTTGGACCTCTTGAGGACAAGCTGGAAGCCGGCCAGTGCAAACGGCATTGTTTACCCTGGCCTTTATACAATGACTGGTGCGGCTGTGCTGCTTCGAAACCAGGAAAATGACATCTCTAAAAGACAAGTTTGCCTCATGAACTCAGACCAACCTCGCGTTCAAGTCACTTCAAGTGGAAGTATTTCCTGTTTGTTTCTTGGAGGAGAGCTTGAACCTCAACTTTGCTTTCAAACGATCATCTGCTGTAAAAGCCTCAAATTTAATGGAAAGGTTTGAATTCAATCCTGAACATACGATTCAACTCGATGGTGATCATCCACATGTTTGTATTTTTAAAAGCAGCAAACAAAATATTCCCCTTGAAACTTGTCCCAACCTCAAAGCCTCCTTTGGTTTTGCAGAATGCAAGGTAGACACACCATCAGTGGGATTTTCAGCAACTACAGCACAGCATATCAGTTCACACATTTGCATTCATTACAAAGCAACCTGCCAAATGAGCTGTTGCAGAGAGGTGTTCTCAAGAAGGATCCATCAGGAAAAGACAAGCTCTCTCACACTCACAGTTCAAAGTAGCCTCAAAAACATCATCTCCAAACTCAGTAAATGTCATGTGTTACCCTGATGTTGTAGATGCTTTTATACTCATTTTATTCACATGAAGTTATTGTCTATGTAATGCATTTGTCAGCAAATATCCTGAAGTCAAGTTCTTGTCTGTTCCTTTCTTCTTGACCCTGCTGCATGTCTTCAAATAGACTTTGACCAAACAAACAAAAACAAACCTCTCACATGACCAATCAGTGAAGCTGATTAGACTTACATCTTTGAACGAAGGGCAGGCATTTTGGCCTTTTTGAAGGCAGGATAGGCTGGGGTTCCTGTTAACTCCCAGGGCTGGATATCACTCTGTTCCCAGTTTATTTGGATCATGCAGCAGCTTTTGATACGGATCCTTCCCTTGGCTGAGTCACATCCTGAAATGGCGCGATTGTGTTACACTATAAATCCTGCTGGACTGATATCAATCCCGAGAAACAACACAAGACGGTAGTTGAGGTTGATAAAGATTTTGTATCGCCTCAGAAATGCAGGGAACATTTTAACTGTACTAATCACAAAACTTTTAAAAGGCTCAGACATAACTGTGACTATACTCTAATGAATATAACACACAGCCTGATTTACATGTTCAAACCTTCGGAGACAGGCTGAGTTCATACAAGTCATGTGTTACAGCCACAGCTCAACAGCACAGCAAAGAGGAGGCGAGTGAGTGATTCTTGGTTAATCTATAACCACACGCATCTCCACAATGGAATAAGACTTGTATAAACTATATGTAGAGTGAGAGATGTACTGTTACAAACCACTCACACATACCATGTGAGGAAAGAGCAGCAGTATAGAACACTGCTGAAGATAAGAAAGCACTGCAGTGTTTACTACTCTACTACCAACCCGTTATAATACATTTTAATATAAGTATAAGGAGATTATGGGAACTTGATGATTTATTGAATTCTTTGCATATTCACACAGTTTCAGACCATATCAGGGATTTAACAAAATCCGTCAAGCATCTTCAAGGCTGCATTTACTGCTTTCACGTCATTCTTCTTTAAAGTGCATCACGATTAACACGCATTTCTTCATTAACTTTACTGAATTTAGCAGCGAGAATGATGATGTAATGTGTGCGTTTACAGCCCGAACATATTTGTTTTACAGTTTTAATGCGGGTGGCCGACATCTGGATGTACACTTCAGTGTTTCTCTTGAAGGAGATGTAGCCTCCTTATAATTGCACTTTCTCATTAGCGTTTCTTGAGGCTTTCTTTTAATAAACCACAACATGTTTCCTTTTAAGACGCAGTTGAACGGGGCCCATGCATCTGGCCCCCTCTTCCTCTGTCTCTGCCCATCAGCAGTAGGAAGGCAATCCTCACCATGCACACAGGCTGAGGGAACATTGTGTCCACGATGTTCTCTCAGGCTTCATCCCTCCTCTCTGTTCGCACACTGTACCTCTGTCAGAAGGCACAGACCTATCGCCCTTGTACTTTTGTCACACTCCAAAGTTGAATGGTTTTAATACGTGACATTATTTAGTGGGGAGAGTTATACAATGTGCTGAATATACATGAGTTCCCCAGATACACTACTTCACAGCTGCACTCTGAGTTATATCACAGCCCCCCCCAGAGTGAAAGTAAAAGTGCCATATGAATGGTTTTAAAGCAACTGTACGGCTCGGCAGAATTTATGTGCATATTAACATATGAACACAGTGCAGCTTAATGGCCGACTGCACAGATGCTGTGTCTGTGGCGATCACTCCAAGGTTTCAATAGTGCTGCCTCAATTTCAAACACGAGCAGGGGTAGGATCCCTGGCCTAAAGAGCTGAAGAGTACATTCATATGGAGAAGTGGTCCATGTCCTGTTTCAATTCCTTCTTTGAACCCATGTGAACCTTGATTGAGTGTTTTATTTTTACATTTTCACTGATTATAGACTTAGATATAACACATAGATCTTGATTTAAAAAAATCTGGTGTGAGTATGAATAAAAATGTGGATTTAGTGAATTTAAACGTGGTTATATAAGGGGACTGTTGGGCCTTGGCGGAAGTATGTCTCCATGTGCTATTCTAGTTATACTAATGTAATACATATACATATAATATAATACATATACCTGCAGCAGAACAATTGCATGTTATTTCTGTTATCACTGATGTGTACTTGTTTGAGTCAGAGCATGCTTTACGTAAACGGGAAAAGTGAGTGAATTACGATCGGAGTCATTCCTGTGGTCTTGTTGCAGGAGATTGAGCTGATTTTCTTGGCTTGAAAACATCAGTTTAAGTCAGGCTGATGAAACTTCCTCAGGCTAATATGAGTAACTTAGTAAAAATGCTGCCCTTGTCACTAATATCTATTACATGGAGGCCATGGATATAGCTGAAATGATTTCACAAAAAAGTCCATTCTCATGATACATCAAACAATAGCTATTGTAAACATGATTTATGCTTCTACTGATTGATTTGAGTTGTTCACGCACTTTCCTTCAGCAATGACCGCCAATGACTTGTCTCAAATTCTCCCTGGGAACTGAATCATTGCCCCTTCGTCATCACGCAGGTGACAAAGGATTAGCTTTAATTCTCAGCAGAGAAGCCTGCTGGAGTCTGTGGGAACGATTCAGTGTGCGGACGACACTGACAGCGACGGATAGCGGGGTGCCTATCATCCACTTAAATCCAGACCCTGCTGACAAGGCCAGAAGTGCGTGAGCATGCGAGCGTGTGCAAGCGTCTGGCCGACCGCACACATCGGCATACACACACGGGCAAACAAAAACACGCACAAACACACAAACACACACCGGGGGACGGCTCATCAAGGGCCCAGCTCCCTCCGTGTTGTCCCAGTTGATGGTGACTCAGGTCAAGCAGCTGCAAGGTCAGCTGGATGGGAACATGATGGGAAAAGTGGGGAGATGGAAAGAGGGAGACATGACAGGGAGGACTGGATTGAAAGAATAAAATTAGATACAGGGATGGAAGCTTTGCAAAGAAGATATTTTATATGCAGCTAAGTGAGGAGAGCTTAATCATTGTGATGCTTTCTTGCTAAATCTGAACAAAAGGCCCCACCACAAATTTTACAATTTCTTTTCCAGGATGAACACATCAATCAAATCACTCGCAATTGTTTCTTGTCATCACTCAATCCACTACAAGATGTTCTCCATCACTTTTTCAGATGTTTTTTGATTGTCTCTGTCATTTGCCTTCATGAAAAACTCATGACTCAACTCAGTGGCTATGTCTAAAGATTCTTGGATTCTCAGTAGTCACCAGTCTTCTCAGTGATAGCACTCTTTGCTTATGATAAATGTATGGAGTCAAAACACATCAACTTTTAAACTCCATATTCAGCACATTTCAGGCAACAGTTTTCAGTTTTTTAAAAGTGAAACTTCGAGCTGAAAGTGTTGATGTGGTCGAGCCCATTGATTTTCCTGCAAGACGATTGTGTGTATCGATCAGTTTCACAGCACATGACTATAGATTTCCATTTCTCAGCATCATGACAGTCTTGTGATGGATTATTGAAGCAGCCTGTATCTTATAGCCTGATGTCAGCATTCTGACGCACAACCACACCGATTCAGACAGCTGAGGTACACTCTGCACTGGAGGACCATCAGCAGATGAACACGGACAGATGGCACTGAACTCTGTAACCTTTTGTTCTGTGATGTGATCCACCCAACACAAGCATATATCACAGTTGTCATGCTAAGTGGCAGACATTACCATGCTTTGTGTTTCGTGAAGGTGGCAAAACCTTTATCGTACCTTTCTTTTGTTTCAGAAATATGGAGAGATTTTTTAGAATTCAAACCCGTGTGGTGTTAATTTTTTGTGTGCTTAAATACAGCAGAACTGAAAAAATAATGAACTGCACAAACTGCTCTCACACATGTTTGTGGTAAGCTACGCGACCTGTGACAAGTCAAAGGGCTTTGACATAGCTAATAACAAACATCACTACTGTTTATCACTGCATGGTCAATTGGGTTCACAGCCTTTGACCTTTCATAGAGCCCCCACAGGTTCATTATCGAAATCGTTTAACTGAGAGTTAAATCCCTGCTCCCAGGGCAGACTGTTTTTTATATGTGTGTGTACACATGTTTGCACTAAAACACAGATGGCAATCCTATGGGCTATGGACTAGAACATACTGTTACTTCTTTTTCGGGGGGATGTAGGGTTGGGGGTATGAATACTGCAATGCTTCCTCAACTTACTCCTCTGGGAATTGGCTCTATTTCAGTTTTCACAGTAAATTTAGCCAGAACATTTCCTTGTTAGAACACACGGTACAGCTATACATTATGGCCTGAAGCTATCTGACTTCTGCTGAATCACAGGCCAGTGCCAGATGCTGCGGAGACCCCGAGCTTGTTAACTAGAATATACGGCACAGCCCCATTTGCTTCAGCGCATCTCATTCTGATGTAAATTGCTATTAGTTCCGGTGAAGGCTACTGTAAATAAAATCTACAGCATTTTATGTCTACTGAAATTAAGTGTTGTAATTTCTGGTGATCAAAGCATGAACGTGGGCCGCCGTGTTATCTCAGGAAACTGATTCAAGGCAAGCAAGTTCCCATCTTGTCGTCTTAGTAGTAATGATCAAAGACTAGCATGTCACCCAGGCAGACATAGAAAAGAAGATCCTCTATCAAGGGACTAATCCATGAAATACAATTCTCCACAGATGCTGAAAGGCAGAGATGTGAGTAAACACACCTGCTTGTGATGTCTTCTCATTTCAGCTTCAATTAGAAAAGAAGAAGTGGTGCTGTTTCCAACCATAAAAATCACAATTCAAACCTTTCTGTAGCTAAGAGCAAACCCATGTAGAAGTGGTTCTACAGGTGCCTGTGTCTAACATTAAAGCTGTTTCAGACACAAACTTTGCTGTTCACCTAAGAAGAACGCAGCAGGACATAGTCACAGTCAGACACGTTCAGGAAAACATTCAGGCGATCACTGGTGCCTTGGTAGCACAAGCAGGAGGTAGGACCTTTCATCAAAAGCTCACAAATAGTTTTGCCTTTCCAAGTTGACGTCTTGAAGTCATTCATTTCCTACATATACTGCACCTCTTTTTCAACCTGAGATATTTATATTCTTTATGTTTTTTTCCATCACATGTTAGAAACATCATCAACATATCCAATCGCTCACTTTGATTTTTCATATGGGCTCACTCCTTCTGTAACAATGACTCATACAGTCCCTCCAGACTTCAGTGCATGTCTGAAAACAACAGTTTCACACAGCAGACTGAGTCCTGCTGACTACATTACATATTGTATTTTATGGCCTCTGACTAACAAACAGGCATGAAACCTGATTGTACCATGATTCCATACATACAGGATTTATGACATCTCTGCTTTCATGAAAGCACAAGTTCGTTTTATTTTTGTCTTTACCCCTAATTCATTTGATTCCGATATTCACAGAAATGAATTGGTGTTACTAATAATGACAGGATCAGAACAATAATCATCTTGTTGTGAATTCTAGCTGTTCTTCTGGATGTGTCTATTCATATTTGTACAGACAGTATTGGTCATGTGTGTGAGGGGATAATTGTCAGAGAACATGTAATTACATGGCACCACTAGAAAAACAAAAACAAGTGGTTTGCAAAGAAACAAAGATACACAGTCGCTGTGTTACCCAGTGGTTTCATCAGAGGGGAAAGTTTCAGCTCATGTAAGTCTTATCACTAGCTGGAGGCATAAACATTGTGAAAATACATGTTCAGGTATACATTAAAGTATTTAAAATTAGGTTCTACATAAAGAAAAATAAACTATACATTACAGAAAAAGATGGCTTGTCTTTTAACATAACAAGGCATGAAATTGTAGATGGTAGAAAAGAAAAAACAACCAACTAAATTTGACTGGCAAAGGTAAATACAAAAGGATCAAATGTTTTAATCCTCTTTTTCTCGATGGGTGTAAACATGCTCCGTCCAAGTCACCTCTTCCCTCCACAGCTAGTTTATTAAGTTAGTCAGAGTGGGGTATAATAAATCACATAACCAAATGGCACCTATCAAATTATGAAGTTACTTTAAATTTGCTCCAATTAACATTTATAAGTCTAAACGTATACAACAAACTAACATTTCAAACTGACACTGACTGAAGCTTTTTCTGGTGTTGACAGTTGGGCTCGACGCTCCCTCCCTGCACTCATTACATCACATTTGTCCCATCATGCTAAACTTAAGTCATAAACAAACAAGAAGGGCACTAAAAGAGCGAATAACTCCACCAAGGCCAACGCCCCATCTTGCCATGTTTTCAAGAAAGCGGGGGGAAAAGTCCTGGCAACACCCATTTTTTCCAGATCTGGATTGACTGGACTCTTCCTTGGGTCATGCCCCCGACAGACAGACGGCAGAGAAAACATAACCTCCTTAAGGTAACAATTAGTTGCAACATTATTACCAATGTGGTGAGAACTATGAATATACAAATATTACAAGCCAAAGGCAACATGCAGAAACTGGTTTTATCTGTCATGCAACTCCAAACTGTCTGTGCATCACATTCTGTGTAGCGTGTCAAATATCTAAACCCTCCACTTGCCAGCAAAATGGATTAAATTGAGACAGAGATGTAAAGCATTCATGCGGAACTGCCAAACAAGAAAGCAGTATGTAAGTAATCGTGGCAACAGCAGCTTACGTTTCTCTGTTACACCTTTACCTGCAGCAATAGGTCTCCAAATCAGTGGTACATTAATTACAGCCATGATGACAAAGAGGCTTACTGAAAGGGGCGAACCCACTTAATCAGAATCTCAAAAGTGTTCTGGGGATTGTGCGTGCCACACACGTAATCTGAAGCATTACATAAGAAAGCACTGAGCTAATTCATCCGCTTAATTGGCTTAAAGTTAAAAATCTTAAATTGTTGTGTAACAGTATCTCCATGTAGCGTAGTGGGTGGTCGTATAAGTGAGTGAAGAATATGATATTTGCTCTTGTTTGGCCGCCCCAGGTGTCTTGGAAAGTCTGCTGCAAGACAAGGTCATTATAAGGAGGACAAGTTTGTTTTACATCATGAACCAACTATGATTTACTACCCACATTATCAGTGATTAAACAAGGTACACAGTGGTGTAGTGGTGCCTGGAGAATTCAGTATACTCAGCCCGTCCAGCAAAAGATAAAAGCTGTGTGATATAAACAGTGACATGAAAGACTAAACTTGCATATTTAGTTCACCCAGAAATGGGCAAATTATCATCTAATTTCTGATGCAGATTTTATATCAATACTACCCTGGGAAAGAATTGGCTTGCAGGACAAAATGTATACATGCACGGCTCCCATGTGCAAGTATACCTGCGTATACTCTGCACTACACTACTGAAGGTATGTAGATATGCAGAATGACTGTTCCCTTCAGGCAAAGTAAAGGCATTTTCACACCTACTTTGTTTGGTCTAGACTGTCAGATTTTTCAGTGGAGTCTGCAATAACAGAAGTGAAATGTGCCTCAGAGTATTCTTCATGCCTCAGTGTATTCTTCACGTCTGATGATATAGTGTTTGAACGACAAGGATGATTTTTTTCTGGTATAATATAATTATATTACAGTGGCAACAAAATTACCAAGGAACATGTTTATTCATTTTCTCCACTCAAACAGAATGACTAGATTCTTCTATGCACTTTATTCAAAAAACGTTAGTACATACAGTAGCCAACTTGACAATGTGCCAATGTCAGAGGTGTGCCTATCTAAAATTAGGACGTATATGTATGATAAACAAAAGTCGAATAGCGTGCTCCCTAAATTGCAATGTGAAACCCAAACTAACTGGATCAAATGTAAACAATGTAACAAAGACATAATCCTGGTTTGGACCATGGACCAGACTTAAAGATGTGAAAATAAGTGAGAGATTTTTAGCCTTGTCTGTCTGACACAAGTGCAATGTGGGGATGAACCATTTCAGGAAACGATCATTTGCATTGTGACTCTGGGGCCATTGTGTTCCACTGAATTGGAGACACATCATCCAATGCCAGTCTGAGCATGGCACTCACAGTTATGGCTGCATATCCAGAGGTATCGCCAGAGCTCAATTGTTCCTTTGTGCTGCAAGAACACATTAGTTGAGAACAAACAACAGTAGGACAGTGGACGAGCAGTCAAAGGACTCCTGCCTCTATAACGGGCGTCCATTTGGAAGCCAAGATGGGACACTCTCAGACACGTCTCGCTCATGTTGCCTCTGCCGAGCCTCGGCTGCCTTCTCCAAGGACGGTATGCACCCTCCGGCTGGCTGAGCCGCACCACAGATTCTGCTGTCACCACCAGCACTTCAGCTATCCAGAGAGAGCCATAAGCTACTCGCCCCCTTACTCACCAAGTCTGTTCAAGAGGCTAGATCGGCGGTAAGTGGGGGCAGCAGAGGGTAGCAGCCAGGAGAGTTTGTCTTGTGTGTAAGTGGGTGTTGGATGTGACAGTGAGTCGTGACAGTGACATATGTGCACATTAAAGACGGTTCAGGAGAGGATGGATGGTAACGGCTGTGTGTCAGTGTCTAAATGATATAGAGCTGTGGGTGCTGTATTTGTCATGAAATATGACTCGTCCTGCAGCTCCACTTAGACTGAATGGTCACGTTTTGAATCATGTGAGGCCGAAATCTGTTTTATTGCCAACAGGAAGTGAAGCTGTAACCTGTTCTTTATCTTCATTTCTCTAATGTAAATAGTATTTGGAAATCTATATGTCATTATTAGGCATTGTGATTGCAGTGTTAATGAGCTGATTGCCTCAGTGACTGCCTCTGGTTGTCCTGATGTATGGAGAGTGTTCAGTATTCATTGGTTGTAATCGGTCGTGTTGCCCTCACATACAGCTTCCTCTCTGAGCCGCTCTCTGGCTGCAGCGTATGGCCCCACTTTCATACACACCCTGCATTCCTAATTGTGAGTGTGCAGATGGGACGTACGCCGCAAATTTTGGCAATCTTAATCCAATAGAAGTGTTTTAATCTTTTTGGACTTGTTCGTCGCTTGTTCTCATTGGGCTGTATTGTTTAGATTTTATATCTGGTGTCTCAAAAACCTCAAAAGCCTTGCTAAACAAAACCTGGGAGGCCGGCAGCATGTCTCAGCCTCGTTCGTCTTCAGCTTTTGGTGCAGATGAATCACAGTGTTATATAATGCGGTTGGCTTGTGCCGGGGACATCTGATGGAAACCGCGGCCTAGCTTTACAGTGACTCACTGGGTTTGCCACTTGCCAAACATTGTCAGGCATTAAGTGTTCCACAGAAATATGAAGGGTGCTATATCTTGAAAAGGTAGCATAGGTCAATATCTGTCACTGTGTGTAAATATCTTTTAGTTGTTAGGATTTGTATTGACGCAGTTGTAGACATGTGAAGAAAGCAGAAAGGTTATGACTGCCCTCATCTTGGTGCGTGTGGCTCATCTCGTGTGTTTCAGTGGAACGGTACAGGACGACTCCCCACTATCTGCAGTTATGTGTCTCAGCTGAGCCACAGGTAATTGTTGTGACTCGTCCCTCCTAAATGGGACTATCACAGCGGGGCAAGGTAACTCAGCCCCTTATCACCAGCAGGGCCTGATATTAAACCTGGCAGCTATACTGTCACAGCATGGAATGCGAGACGACAGCCACCACGGGCCCTAATACCCAGTCAATCTGCTATTTGCTTAGCCTTGTTAGGCCTACCAAAATTCAGCCCTTCCACTCTGAACATTTTGTCACGTAACACAACTCCCTTTTCTCCAGAAGACCTTGTCCATGCACTGACGACATCTAGTTCAGTACACAGAGAACAGAAGGGCCTTGGGTCATTTATTATAATTTGAAATGCGTTTCCATTTTTCCGATCTTGCTGTCTCACAGAAAATTTGCATGGAAAACCAATTTCCCACTATATTGTCAGTTAAAATGTGCGGACTCAAGAATACTAATGTCTTTTGTTATTATAAGAAGACAGAGCTATTATTCTTCATAGGATACAACTGAAGAAATGTGGATTTTATGAACTATGAATAAACCAAATTATGCTTGAACACTAGTGTTGGATGTGAGGTCCATGCATTCAGAAGAAAGTTCCATTAATTTTCTTTTTATGATGAGCTGATAATGTTCTACAAATCGCTGGTGATTCGGAAGAAAAATGATGTTGCGCCAGTGGCTCCCTAACAGAGATTTAAGTGGCTTATTATCAGTATCGAATCAGATAATTGGAACAACAAAAGGGAACATAATGTGACAGCTGAGACATGCTGGGAAATGACATTACAGCTATTAAAACCTGCACGGACACCTCAGTGAAAACAAGTTGTGTTGCTCAATAACAGCCACTGTCAGTATGTGGTAGAAAATGGTGTACACAGAGAGAGAGAGAAAAAGAGAGATAACAGCAGGTATGTTTTCCTCCTTCTGCTTCTTCTGTGGTCGGCCATTCACCACAAATTGTTTATTACATTTTGCATGAGGTAAGAATGTACTCCCGTCACATGTGGCAACATGCAAGTCCAAAAGACTATATGAAGTGCGAGGGGTCACACGGCGGGGAACAGTGCCTCAGTTTTTTTAGCCAGACTGAGTCCTGAATGCCAGTTGAGTATAGTTATACTAAATATAGCCCAACTGTGGTGGTATACACAAAAAAAACCTGTCTGTGTTACCTTAAAGTACCCTTGACTATGTTGTGGCTTACAAATGAGGGTGAAGTGCAGTGCAATAAAAACTAAGGTAAAGTAACGAGTCAGTGATAAGAACAGCATTGCATAAGTACATATATAAATAAATAAACAACTAAATGTCATTAAGTGCCCTTTGAGAATTTTCCATACGTTTTCCAAGCAAGATAAAAAAAACCTGTCTTTTTCCAGAACTGTGAACTTATGGAGCAGGAAAAAAAGGTTTATGGAAAATTACTTGCGGTAAACACATGAGTCCAGGAACACAGCTGAACAGTGTCCACTGCAGGGGCTGTGGTGTATTCTACTGTTTCACCACGAGAGACCGATAGAGTACAGATGTATACTGCATGGGAAATTTACAGTGAAAGTAGATGGAAAAGTACCTGTGTGCAGCAGCAGAAGTCCACCTATGTGCACATGGGCACCGTGCATGATATTCCGTCACAGCATGTTCTGTGACATATCTGCACAACAAGCATGGGGACAATAGCATGTTGTCATCATTAGAATAACAGTAGCCAGTTGCAGTTAGCAGAATAATTCAGTTTTCAGTAGGAAAATAAAGACACTTTTAAGATACTAGTCACAGACACATACTCTGAAATCTTAGTTTAGATAAAAATCAAATGAGACAAAAACCTTGTGATATGCAACATTTGATTTCATTTAGCTCTTGTATTTATCAGCAACACAAGTGAGATATTAGATTCACTGGTTATACATGTTCTGTTGGTTGTGATGTTATGATGATGTTGTTTATTGCCTTGGGTTCTGGGTCTGGGGGTTAAATGCAGAGAAAGAGGAGAAGTTCAGAAGCAGGGCATGTGCAGTGATATGTTCAAGTGCTCCTCTAAAGCTCGGTTTTTCAAAGAGCGCTATTGTTTACAAAAACAAAATTGCAATCCAATATAAAATGTTCCAGTGACTTTTGTCTTGTTTATAAATGAACTGAATTCAGATGCGTATTTGGCACTGCAATGCAGAATAAACACGACAGGTGACTTACGATACTGGATTGATAGGATAAGAGCTGATGTTATCGATTAGATAAGGTTTGATAAATATTAATCATAATATAACAATGTAAGCCTATCAACTCACTTTTGAATCTACAATCAGTGTTTTTGCAGTGGTGAGTTTATTTTGATATTTTGATACATAATAAAAGTATTATTAATTCTGCAAACTACAGTAGTTTGTGTTACATAAATGCTCTCAATGATTCTTTTCATAATAATAACATCTTTTTTATTTGGCACTTCTAAACTTCTCAAAACAAAGTTCCAAACTGCTTCACGATTGAAAACACAGAAGTAAAAATATTTAAAACAGCATAAAAACGTGGTACACAGTGGTAAAAGACAGAACTGTCAACATGCTGGTGCACTTGATTGTATGATACTAGGCTCTTTTAGTTACTGAATTCTTATTCAAATGTAAGTGAGTCTTATCTAACAAATAATAAATAAACAATCCCCTAAGCAGTGAGATAAATATTACATTTTCATAAAACAGAAACATTTGGGCTCCGTGAATACTTGACCATTGGTACCTGTCCCTTGTTATCCCTCCCTCTGGCTTTATTATGTAAACGTTGACGCGCGTAAAAAAGGTTAATGTCAGAAAGTCCGATTTTTTCCTAAGGCACGGGAAGGCAGCACCACCCGCTCCCTGTTTCACTAATGTAGGCGCGCGTCAGGTGACGTCACGAAGGCGGCTGCCCATATAGCGGTCCGCGGCAGGAAACGCGTGCAGACAGTCGCTCGTTCACGCCGGCGAAGCTTCCACAGCAGACTCAGCACTGGGCTCCACAGCAGCGGCTCAGTGCATCGCAACCACCCGAAACCCGAACGCACTAAACCCGGATCCACAGCGAGGAAAACCACCGGCCGCAATCGTGGCGAGAAGCGTGATCCAAGCGAGCGTGGTCCTCAACATGAGCACGGAGATGTTCGCTAAAAGCCCAATGGAGGTGGCCGTGTACCAGCTGCACAACTTCTCCATCTCCTTCTTCTCCTCGCTGCTCGGAGGAGACGTCGTGTCGGTCAAACTAGACAACAGGTAAACACGAGTCAGGGCTGCGCTTTCAAAACAGCGATTTCCTTCATACATGTGTAATAACTCGAACCCGTGGGCCTGAGCTCGAACCCACGGGGTGAAATAGTCGTGCACAGTGCGAAGTGGTGTTTGTCTTTCCTGTGAAGTCTCTGTCTTTGTACTTTGATCATGTAGCTGCCCAGTGGAGACTCACTTGGTCACAGCCTCATGCTCCGTGTGCCACACTGAAACCTGAATAACAGCATAACGGTCTAATGGTCAACATGCAGCTGATTCTCAACAACAACAACAACAATAATAATAATATTAATATTAATGATGAAGCGGATAAAAGCTGGATACAGTTTTCCTTTCAGTTTCACTGTCTGATTCCAGGAAACACCAACATTGGTAGTTTGGAAATAAGTTGCGCAACTGGAACTCAACATGAGTTGTGTCTCTGAACTATTAATTTATGTTCTTTCTTTTTTCTTCTTTTCCTGCAGTGCCTCTGGTGCTAGCGTTGTGGCCATTGACAACAAGATAGAACAGGCGATGGTGAGTTGAGATAAAACAAACACACGCACACACACAAAATCAGCAGACAAATACATGTGTATGTGTTCCATGAAACTGTAAGTGCATGTCTTTATAATCAAAGTGCTGTCCAGGCTCAGTTGAATGACTTCTACAATGCACAATTAGCATTTAGCAGTGAGCTAATACTTCTAGTCATATGGATTCATGGCAACTAGTGCAAGTATCAAATGTTAGCATATTAGATGGCCTGTTTGGACACTAGATGTTGTGCATCAGCACTTAAAGAGCGAACATAAACCACTGACTAAAGCATTCTGCACCAAACCAGCTCTGTGTGCATGCAGAGGGAAGTCTAAGTCATGTGAAGGCAGCACAGGCAGTTTGCTTTATTCATGTGATAAAGAGGAAAATGTGTTGGAGTTGGGGCAGGAAGTAAAAAATAATAAAAATACTTAATGCAGCACAGTTGTATCAAGTGTAGTTTGTTGTTTACATTATGTCAAAAGAGATCAATGCAAGTAAACAGACAAAATAATCGTTGCCTTCCCAAAGCAAACTTTCCTTGTAAAGCTCATCTTTGTTTTGGCATCTGATGTGAAACCAAGCAGATTTCTTGGTTTTTGAATCCAAACTGATCCATCTCTTCTTCTGTGTCATATCAGGATCTTGTCAAGAACCACCTGATGTATGCGGTGCGCGAGGAAGTGGAGATCCTCAAAGAGCAGATCAAGGAGCTGGCGGAGAAGAACAACCAGCTCGAGAGGGAGAACTACCTGCTGAAGAACCTGGCCAGTCCAGAACAGCTGGAGAAGTTCCAGTCTCGCATTCCGACAGATGTGCTGTTACCGCTGGATAACCAGAGCGCCCAGGTGACAGCGGACCACCACCAGCACCAGCAGCAACAGCAGCAGCAGCACACCTGCAACCACAGCGCTGGCTCTGCTGTATAAGTGGCTCTGCCTTGGGGCGGGCAGAGCCACTGTCTCTTTACAGTAATGGACCTCCATTTTGAATGAAAGTGTTACAAATTCGCCGCTGAGAAGCCTTTCGACAGTGAAGGTGAAGCATCAGGGCTGTAAATGATCGATGGGACACAAAAGAACTGCTGACACTGACGAGCACAAAACAGAACTTGGGACGCTCTGACCGGTGCGGTGTCAGGCCCGTCCTCTGATTCCGTCCAGCTCTTTGTCGTTAGTCTCTCTTTTGTAGACAAAAGCGCTGAGAAATAGAGAGTGGTCTGACTTCGTCACCGCTGAGCGCTTGCTTTGAGACAGAGGGAGGGTGGGGGGGGCATTCCCTGCCTGGCAGAACCCTTCCAGCCATCACCCTTTTGCACTAGAGAGAAGAGAAGGGGTGAGGAGGAGGAGGAGGAGGGTGTTGAGTGGGCTGGACCTGCAGGTGCCACGTTGGGAAAGTGTGTGTGAGACGGGGAAAGTTTGCTCCCCGCTCACCTAGAGGAGTCCCATGTGAGACGTTCCTCCAAGTCTTGTGGAAGAAGAAGAAGTAGAAGAAGAAGAGAGCCCCATCATGCAGATTTGTCCGGTCACGAAAAAATTTCAAAGGACTCTCCCTGCCACAGCATTTCAGCCACATAACATTCGGACTTTATCCTGTACCTACAATGTGTTACTCATTTGTTCATGCCTAAAAAGAATAATCACCAGGATGAGCTGACGCGGAGGTGGACGCAGCGGAAGCTGCCAGTCACAGCTGGTGGACGCTGCAGTGGACTGATCAGTGTGCTGTAATCATTCAGCACGTGTAATCTTGTACTGTCTGCAGTTGGGGCTTGCTGCTTATGGGGGAAATTAATCCTGCTATATCTTCTGTTTTTGTTTGTGATTCGAAACAAAAATCAGTTGTTGTAATATAGGAGCATTGTACAGTGGTCTTAAAAGATGTTTTATATATATATAAATATATATAGATATATAAAGTAGGGCTCGACAGGCATATCTGCCCACCTTGTTTGCCTCGTTCTTAAAAGTAAAAGGAAAACTACATTGTACATAAAGTTGAAACGTCATGAGGTAAAAACGTAGTGGAGATGGCGAGAAAGTGGAGCCCTGCTTTCCTCGCTGCAGATGCACTCCTACATTTTTAACATTTGCTCGGATGCCGACTTGAAAACGATGGCATCACAACAGTGCCTGTCCGTAGTGAGAGGATTTGAACTCTGCTGTCGTTGTTTTTCTAGCTACCAAAGACTTTGTCTGTTTGTTTGTTTTTCAACAACAGAAATGGAGCAAAACCAGGACCATGTGTGAAACTTCACAGGGAGAAGTTGTGTTCGTAGCTAGTACTAAAGTTTCTATGTGTTTTGTAAAGATAACGGTGTTGTTGCTGTACAGTATCCTGGAAAAATGGTTGCTCACTGAAGTGTTTGGATACAGCTGCACATTTTGCAATAAACCTTGTGTTTACATAATGCAATACGTTGACACACTGTGTTTTGTTCACTGCATGCATGACACAAACCATTGTTGGATCAAGATTTTGATTCCAACAAAAGAGATTCAGCGTTTAAAGTAAAGTAAATGACACGTACGGGCAACAAACAGGGAAATGGAAATAAATCCCTATCAAACATGTAATTTTACAGTAACATGAAAATTCAGTGTCTGGGTAGGATAAGAGCTGAAGTAAACAATGAATCTATAGTTTGAAGTCCAATAAACAATGATGGAATTGGAGTTATATTTATTTTTAGGACACTTTTGAGCTTTTGAGTTCATCCTTAACAACCATATGTGACGTGTCACTGATAGAAATTGTGCTGTTGTCTAATACACTGAACCACAGGCATGAGAGCATCAGACTGGTCTTTCCCTTATGAAGGTCTCATTAAAGGTCATATATTCTATGCAATGGAGAAATGTATTCAGTGGAAACCAAGGCAGGGAAAAGAGATGAGACATCTGCGACAACACCCAGGATGACTTCATTTACTGCTACTGTTCATCACGCCTTCACAATCCCTCTCATTTTAATTTTAGAGAAAACATATCATGCGCTCCTTGAAGTAACCTTGCTTTGTTACAAGTTTGTGCAGCTCCACCAGGACTTGTCTTCCTGGGTGATGATCTGTGAGCCTTTGTTTGTGTTTACAAAGTTAGTATGACGAGCATGTGATCTGTGAATCTCGGCTCAGAGCTGCAGCAAGCCACAAGGCCCCGTACATCAGAGAGAAGTATTTTCAATTTAGCACAACGGCTCCTCAGCAAGAAGAATCTTATTGTTTTCTAAGAGAAAACAATGTTTATTAGATGGTAAACAACTTTTTTCCCCAAAGTCAAAAACAGGGTGGCCACTAATCATAGTGAGGTAATAATAGTTGGTTGCAAGTGGACTGGAATCTACCAGAGGGGGAAAAAACTGTTTGTCCTCGGAGCATTTCCCCTCAGACAGATTGGCAGCCAGTCAGTGCAGCTTGTGTGTAACCAGATATGTTCTGGCTTTCCTGGTGCGGAGAGCAGTCTCACATGAATCTCTCATAGAGGAGAGAGAGAGAGAGAGAGACTGAGCTCCGGCCCAGAACCACCATCACAGATCAAATGGCACCAGAGTAAACACAGTGTCTTCCCCAGTACTCTCATTCACACATGGAACTGCGGCCTCTCTCCCCTGGTGGTTTTTGTGTCAAAGCAGCCGACTCTATATGTGAAACCTGATTGATGCGGTTTCTCTAAAATGCTCTCTGCATTTAATTAGCAGAAGGCGGGATGTGCAGCACATCGACTGAGGAGGATGTGTTTAATGTGGCAGAGAGCAGAGGGACAGGTGTTTATTGGCTCTTTTTGCACAAGATAATTAGAGATGGTCTTTATGCTTCCTGTACACATAACTGAACTACCTCGTGGAGGTCGATGGAAAGAGGCCGCAGGGTCAGCCGCTGCAGTTGAATCATACCTAATGCTAATGGCTAATGCAGTCTCAAACAGTGGAAAATCCATCTGGCAGTAGCACACCAAGGACTCCAGAAAGTCACAAAAAAGCCTGAAGACAATAAGGAATCTGGCTTGATTCAGTATTTACAATTTCTTTTAGAAGTTTTAAGTTATTCTATTTCAAGACTGGTTTGACCACACTATGTTATCGAACGACTTTAGTGCATGCAGCTTTTTTTAAATTAGAAACTGATTCGCTGTTAATCTCTAGTTTACATGGAAGTCACATCAGAAAAATACTTCTGTGGACGTTTTTGTGTCTATGCCAGCATCATGTTTTCTGTTGAGGCTTCTTCATTGGCCTTTTTGTTTATTTGTTCCCTCCAGGCATCCCTGATAAAAGCAAAATGATAAATGGACTGTATTTATATTTTTCTTATCCACCACCTAAAGGGCTTTACAGGACATATCACACTCACCCACTCACACACACATCCATACAGTGCTTCTATTCACAGCACTTTTTGTCTCACATATTGAATGGCATGCACACTGGAGGAGCCAGGGATCAATCCACCAACCTTCTGGTTAGTGAACAACCCGCTCTACCTCCTAAACCACAGCCAGAGAGAAGTTTAAGACTTTTTATGAATTAAAATGTGAAGATGCTCCATTGCAGACGTGATTCTGACATCACTGTAACATGTGTGGATGTAAAACATGTCATCCATCCATTCTTCTAACCGAGATGTTCAAGATTACACAACCTGATTTTCAGCTTGTTCTCTGTGTGGAAATCATGTATCAAACATTGATCTCACCTCTGGTTAAAAGCTCACTAGATTGTGTGTAGGAGGTGTTTACATTCCTTTATTCGTTAATGAGTAAACACTTGCATCCAGTTCTGGGTTCCGCCGAACTCTCTTAAAACTCACGAAAACACATTGAGAAGTTGAGTCAAAGCATCGGTGACTCAACGTCCTTTTCCATAAAAAAGTACAGTTAATTATTACAAGAGCGGGAGGGGCCGGAATTAAAAACTTTAGATTGGAGATTGCTTGAAACCAGGAAGCCAAGAGAAGAGTTTGTGTTGGATTACTGGTGTTATGCTTGAAAAAAAAAGAACATCTGTTTCAGATGGAAATTCATGGATTGAGCTGGAATAAGCAGGCGCTGCAGCCACGGTGCGGTTTGGTTTTGCATGCAGGGGGAATGAGTCAGTCTGCCTGTTTCTCATGCAGACTTACATGTGCATTGTCTGAATGTCAGCACATTCATCATGTCAACAAAGAACATTGAAGTTGAACAAAAAAAGCTTTTAGCTTTATGTCACACGGTTATGCAGCATCATGCACGGCATGTTTCTTGTAGCATGAACAAGGAGACACTGTTTTCTTTTGACTTCAAAAGAAAAGCTAATCCAAAGTGTTGCTGAAAAATGGTTATGCAATGTAATTATGTCATTACTATATATTAACATGATTATTATAGCTTCAGTGACACAAAGACATTTTACAACTTAAATACGACTTGGTTAATGTCTGCTTTCTTACAACTTGTATTTTTACTTATTTTATGAATTTGACCTCTTTGAAACAGGAGGCCTTTTACTGAAGGAGAACACACAACGGGGGTTGCTGCAGTCTTTATGTCCGTTTAAAACTTGTAATATTTCATTCTTTTTTTTTTTATTATTTGTATCTGAATGGTTAACCAACAAGTTACCTGGATAGATTTGGTAATTTCTGGTATCTGGTGATGACTGTGTCAGTTTGCGTCACACACAAGACCCTGAGTGGACACATTTGTTGCCTCTGGATCGTTTTCAATTGAAAGTTCAGTCACACAGACACTGAGATGACTGCGCGATGTTTGTCCTCATAAACACTGTCTTCTATTTTTGCCTACATTTGACACGATGGACAAAAAGTTGACATCTACTCTTTTCTGTCTCCCTGTTTAAATAAGGGGGTTTGCAACATTCACCTGTGAGACAACACTCTCCCTGCGAGAGCTTGTTGACAAAGTTATTAAACTTGCATGTGAAAATGGAAGTTGAAATATTTGTTTTGGGTTTGAAAGGTCAAAAGTGCAGAACTGTATTATAAGCAGCATTACTAATGCTATTTGGAAGATGACACTGATAAACATAGTGTATTTTAAGCATACACAAGGGAGAATGTGAGTCAGTCGTCTGGAGTTTGTCATGATTGTAGGAAGAAGCTCTAAAATGTGAAAAGTTCACCAATGGCCTTGACCTTAATCCAAGCAATAGATTAACATTCACTAAATGTAGTTAGTTTTTTTTTTGGAAAATAAAACCATGAATAAGCCATTCTTAAAATTCTATATGCTCCAAACTTAATAACAAAATGAAAACAATACATTTTGCATTTTGGTGGTTTATATTTCATGGCTGTTGTGAGTGGATCAGTGGAAAAGCTTGTTCTTTAGCTTGTTTTTATTCGAGGCAGTGTCAGCTGTGTTTGTATCCCAATAGATCAAAGCCTCTTTGGGAATGTGGCCAACTCAGGACATCTTATTCATAAGGACAAAAGGTCAGGTCAGCCACTGGTTTCGGATTTACGGTCATACCCCAGTTCATGGCACCGCGGCACAGCAAGAGCCTGCACATAATTTAAAGCCCCCGCAGATCCTCATCCTAACATGTGACACATGTGGGGTCAAAGGGGAGTCGATTGCATAACCTGCACAATGCAGAAAATGTAGCCCGCAGTGGTGAATGATCACAAGATGGTTGTGACACATAAACTTAAGATGTAATGAGAATTTCTCCACAATGATAAATATATTAAAAAAATCAAAAACAGGATTTTCTATTTCTAAATTATAAAACATGTCTTTGTGGTTTGACTTAAATTGATTTCGGGGCAGCTCTGCTGAAAACCAATACTTTTTTGGTTTTATTTCATGGGTACTGAGTGAAACATTATGTTCACACAATCTTCAAGAGCTTCAGTCGATGCAAGTAAAGTTCATTTAAAATGTACAGAAGAGCCGTGTAGTAATGTGCTCTGCGGCTGTAATTCTGAATTCAGTCTTTAATCTAGATTTAACCTCTTGTATATCTGACTCGAACTATAAGAATGTAACACTTAAAAAACGAGGTTGGTTCATGAGACTAAAGTAAACATTTAGAAATGCACAAAGGCAGCAAGGCAATTTACAGTCTTCAGTTTATGGCAGCCTTTTAATATATAAATATTGTTTATTTATACAAATGTATTTCTACCACAAGCATGAGTTTAAGAGTAATCTGGTAGAGTTTGTAAAGGATTGCACAACTTTCCCTCCTACTTTGCGGAAAATGTGTGTGTGTCTTTCGTGTGGCAAACATCCTCCTCTGGTCTGTGCTGTCCAGTGGGCTGCAGGAAGTCAGGTTCGATGTCAACAGAGGCGGATATGAACTCCACACAACCTTGGGAACAGGTTTGTGTTATAATTCCTTTCTGGCCCCATCGTACACAAAATAATCAACAACTGTTTGGTTAATCGACAACATGTGAAAAAACTTTGAATAATATGTGTTGCATGTGGACAGATCAAAAACACAATCACAGATTGTGATGTTTGGAGTGGGGAGAAATTTGGATTATAAATATATGAAGGCATCAATTGAGCAATTGGATACCATGCAGAATAACGTGGGATCTCTTCCCTCATGTTTGAGCCTTTGGACCTTGTTGACATCAACACGGATTCCCACATGGAGGTTTAGTGTCTTTTCATTGAGTGCAGTGAGGTGGAGGTGCAGAGGGCTGCAGCAGCAAGTCATGTCAGGAACAAGGCACCTACATGAACAAATGATGAGAGTAACCATCACACACTATATTTATGAAAATATAAAGCGGAAACTACAATTACCACACTGTGGTTCTCTGCCTGCACCAATCAGTGCAATTTCTATCTCCGTATTTTGACATCATTATTTTTCCAGATTCATATAGGGTCACTGTGACCTTTACCTTTGACAACTGAAATATAATCACTTCATCTTTGAGCCCAAGTGACAATTCAAAAATTGAAGGAATCCCTTAAACTTAGACTTGAGATAATTCAAGAGGCCAAAAACTTTTTTTAGGCCACCGTGACCTGTGACGTGTGATGTAATAAAATCCCCAGGGGCAGTCCTGATAAACCACATTTACAGGAACACGGGGTCATTGTGAGCTTGACCTTTGCCCTCCAGTCACCAAAATCGAATCAGTTCATCTTTGAGTCCGAGTGAATGTCTGTACCAAATTTGAAGACACTGCCTCAAGCTGATCTGAAGATATAACTTACTTTGTGAGGTCAATGTGACCTTTGACTTTGGGCAAACAAAATCACTTCTGAGTCCAAGTAAAAGTTTGTGCCAAATGTGACAGGATTCCCTCAAAGCGTTCTGGAGGTATCGTGTTCAAACAGCCCAAAAAAATTACAGACGTACGTATGGACAGACAACCTGAGAACATAATGCATCCGGCCACCGGCTGTGGCTGGCATGTAGACATAAAAAACTGCCTTTGTTCTGACATGCCAGGCCGGGCAAATACAAGGAGAGAAATACAGACAATGTAAAACTAGTCAGCAGAACAGATGATGCTGTTATGTAGGTCAACTGTAGTTTATCACCTGCAGTCTTGCAACTGGTTCATTTGCTCAAACACTCAGTTGGGGATATGTCTCTGCTCTTTTCCTGCCAGCCCCTGAGTAGATTAGCCGTGTTTATGATGTTTCTAACACCCAAGAGATGAGAAATTGGAAGAATTCTAAAATGCCAGGACGAAAAAGAGGTGTCACACACACAGATGACACAGACGGAGAAACGAGATTCAAGAAGTTGTATTCTGTGTAAAAGGCCTTTTGCTGTTTAAGACAATAAAAGACAAACTTGGTCATGAAATTGCATTGTGTCACCTTTGTAACAATGTTACACTATAAACTATAACTATAAATTGAGAAACATGTGGACCTACAGAGCAAAAGCTTTTCTAAATAAAGGGCATAGCTCTAAAGCAGGATGGAGAATAGATGCTCAGGATCTTTCTTAAACACTGGAACTGTCAATACTAGTTTTTTGACGGTTCACAGCAGGAAAACAACAGGCCTAAGTAATAACACTAACAGTGGCTCCTGTCCATGAAAGTGTCAGTGAACTACGCACAACACCAGGGCTCATGAAACCGGATCACTGAAAGTAACCCAAGTCCTTTGTGATGTTCTTAATTACACCTGCACTGGTCATGTTATTACATGTCAAATATCTGCTGTAAAAATGGGGAAACTTACTCATAAGGGAGGTCTGACATTTGAATATTCATTAAAAACAGAACAATACTGGCCAGAATAAGAAATAATAATCGTGCTGCTTCATAGTTAAACTCCTTTTCTGCTCCAGGATTCCTGCATTTTAATTGAATGGGGGTGGCTGAGCAGGATTAGTTTCAGTTAGATCGATACCATTGCCATTCTGTCTTAAATGTTTACTCAACGTCTGGAAAAATAGTTTGTCTCAGGCTCTGTGTTTTTAAGAAACACAATAAACCATTGTGCAATTTGACACGGGCTGGAGTATTATTGTTATAAGTCTTTGTCAAAGTCACACTATCCTTGTTGGCTATAAAAACATTAGTGGAATTCACACGGCATGAGGAAAACAAAACACTGTATGTATAAGACAGTGATATTAATGTCTTATGTTAACAAGAAAACAGCTTTGAGATATGTATCCAGTTTGTCACCTGACCAGCTGTAGATTCCCTCTTTCTCACGGCTAAATTGTGTTAGTGAGTCTCCGGTCAGATCAGTCTTGTGCGTGTTTACAGTTTCCACATCGATTTCTTAGAAATTCACACGGTAAATGCTGTGGTGAGAAGAGTCAGTGCTCTTCAACTTCTCAAATCATGTTGCTTAATAAGAAATTTAAAAATCACCTTACACCCAATGACCATGTCATCTATGCTTTCAAAATAATTGCGTGTTGTTCACTTTCTTCTTCCCAGTCTTCCCTCAGGTGACAGGTTGACGTCAATAGTGAACCCGTTACAAAACCAAGTGAAGCCAAACATGTTGCACAATGGTGAGTCAGACATCTTTTCATAAACAAAAGTGGAATGAAATTACTTTACAAAATCATCCAGTTTGAACTGGTTTCAGGTTGTAAGTACAGCTATTAATACTACCCCTACCAAGAGGTGAAGGTTTCATTTGCATTGGTTTGATTGTTAGTTAACACAAAAGCTACTGGATGGATTACCGCAAAACTTGGTGGAAGCATGTTGTGTGGGTCAGGGAAGAACTTTTTATAAACAGTCTATGGGAAGAACCTGTTAAAAACCTTTTCATCACTTTTTAAGAGGACTATTGGATGTTGGCCGGATGTAGGTATATGGTCTTCTGATGCCATTCTAGTTATCATGACTTTATCCTCTGTTGTTAAATTTTTTTGTCTAGTTATCTATATAATTTTTTTAATTTAATGTTATAGTTTCAAAATGTATTGTACAGCATTTCACTCATAATCTATACTTCACGTGTTTGTATTAAGTTTGTCTTATTTTCAGCTCCATAGTCAATTGAGGCACTTTGTGCACTGACCTGTATGAAAGGTGCAATACAAATAAAGTTTGATTGATAGATAAGTGAATCAGATAGAGTCCATGCTGTTTATCCTGTCCCCACAGTAATCTTAATTCATTTTAAAGCATTATTATTATAATTATTGCAGTTTTGTTGTTACTATTATTAAAGTGCAGAAACAGTGGAAAACCACTATATTATAAATGACATTTTCAATTAAACATGCTGTATGTTTTAAAAACTCTTTAGTTATTTAATTTGATTTTAGAATTTAAAGTGATGATGTTATAGCAGTTTGGGAAAGAATGATCTTTTTAAATCGGTTACAGCAGCTACCATTGACCCATAAAATTTGGCACAAAAAGTTGAACACATATATGGATGTTGTATAACTGCACGTCCTTCACACCTGTCCTGTCCTATACTCGCATGTTGTGAGGACGCCTCCTCCGTGACCTTCCCTCCTCTTGGATGGTGGAACAGCGTGTTCTCTGATGGTTCACTGCCTTACCGCGGTTTTCCAGGGTTGTGAACTTTGAGGTCTGCTTTACAGCCGCTCAACCTGTCCCCAGCTGTGTTGAGCTATTGTGGATCAGGAAGGATTGATAGTGGGCCAGCTCTGTTTTGTTCCCATGCTGGCGGTTGATGGTTATGTTTTTTTTTAATTACAAGTTGGGTGACCTCTGCTTTTTTTATTCTGCTTGTGCTTAACACTGCTGTTACATTCCAACTTTATTCACCACAGACGCCGCGTCTTCGAAGGTTAACAGCTCACAGGTTTCATATCAAATAGTAACCAATGATCTAAGTGAAATGTTTTTTGATTTTTCAGGGCCAGTGATGATCGTTTACATATTGCAATTAAACACCTGAGGAAAATCAATCACAATAAATGTGTTATTGACATGTGCAAATGTACACAATTATAGGTATATGCTGATTTAGCTTATTACTGCAGCTGTAAAATAGAGAATAGGCCTTATTAGTTTAATTCACGTCAATAGATTATCTTTACATTTTTTATCTTTGCCATAAAACATTTATAGAACACAATGACTTAGAGTTGTGCCTAAATTTACTTATATTATTGCATTTAAATCTGTACTAATCCTTGCAAAGGATTTTTTAAATATATATATATATATATATATTATGATTCATAAGCTTTCATGAAAAAAAATTGCATCTGCACATTATGTGTTGATTAACATTTTTTCTGGATCTGCATCTTTGCATTAATACTCTTATTATTACATAATACATTTATAATAATTAATAAATTGACAATGACAGTTCATAATCAATTAACTGAACCAAACTTCTGTTAGTGATGCATTATGAAATGCAAAATGTGCAACATGAGATGAGTGATTGGTGATTATGTGCATAGTAGAAATGTGCCACTGTTTGTTGTTTATATAAAAGCAGAAAACCTGTATAGGCTGGAATAAGCATGACTTTAATGCATGACTTGAGTTTTGTGTCATTCCTGAATTACTGATTATTCTGGATCAGACTTTTTATTTTGTCATAGTGATAAACACACATCAACAGTCCCATAACTGAGAAATGGAAATACATTCAAGTATGAGCATGCAATGCAAGGAATTCAACATATTTGTGGTTCATGCTCAGGTGAGATGAATGTGTTTTAGCAGTTTATCAGTTCACACATCATGTTAATTACATAACACATTTTATTGCCAGCTACAAAAAAATGAACACATACACATTCAGAACGTCAACACCAAAGAACACGTTAACACACTTTTAACTCTTTGACCCTATATTCACACGACACCTCCGTGCAACTACACTGCCATTTTACTGCCATATACAACATGTGCCGAGGGCATATAAAGTCATTTAAAGGCCTGTGGAAATGTGTGAACAAAAAAAAAGCTGAATGGTTGAAATGATTTGCAATAATAAAGTTATATGGCAGCAGCAGCAGCACAAATGAGTCAGTTTCAATGCAGACATGGGGACTGTGCTACGCCGACAGTGTAATTCACCATTCATAAACGTGCATGTCCACAGCCTCTTTGACTTGTAAATCATTTGTCATCTGGCACTGTTGATGAGCTTTGAGGCTTTAAGGTGTCGATGTGCAGAGGAGGCGCATCAGCAACACAGCATTCCCAGCTGCTCGGGTTTAGGTGACTGACAGTGTGAAGAGGAAAAAAAAGCTGTTGGGGTGGAGTGTGAGATGCTCCACTTATAGCCTGGATAGGATGGGTTTAGGTTTCTGGGCGAGCGAGAAAAACATTTTGTACACACTCCAAAAACTATAGCACAAATCACAAAACTAATAACTTGTCACTGGGTCAAACGTGAATCGAAGCTGTTGAGAGGAAGGAGAAAACATCATTCACACTGAGCTGTCACGAGACGCTGGAGTGCAAGTGTGCCATTTCAAAGACAAAATGTTCTTTGCAGTGAGAAGACTGTTTGAAGAATGTTTGTGTGTGAATCAGCAAGAAATAGCCCTGTTTCAGCTCTAATGTCAGTGTGTTTCATCACTTCACCTTATTTACTATCATTGCTCATTCAGGCAGTGTTGTGGTCATCCCATACCGCCCCACGCTATGTTTGTAGAGGTCCTGAACATTGTGATCTCATTCTTGTCATTCTCTGAGTCACAGTTATAGATTAGGTTAAGAGAAGAAACATAACCTGGCCTGGATTAGGACGTGTCACCCTGCTGCTTTTGCACTGTAAATACTGTACATGGGAACAGTGCCATGATATGGAACATGTCATCCTCTATGAAACTGGGTAGAAGCCTTTCACATATTCAAAATAAATTGCAAATTATTATCCATCATGCATTCAACCCCACACCTCATGTCCAGCCATGAGCGCACACATGAAATCAAACAAGGCTGAGCAAACAAACAAACACAGCTCTGCTGGTGCACATTCTCATGCGCACACACACTGAGACTAATGCATCGGAAAGGTCACCAGCATGTAGTGCATTTTTACCACCTTGACCTTCTGACCTTTAATTTAGATCACCAGAAAGGAACTCGCTCAACTCTAAGCACGTGTGTCAGAGCTCTGCAAAAGGATTTTGAGTAATGAGCTGGATATACCTTCTCAGCTCAAAGGAAAGGAGATGTGTCTCTAATAACCTCATCTGAAGAGAAAATGTTATGTAATCATCACCCACCATCTGTTTGTGAGGTGTGGCAGGATGCACTGCAGGGAAGACACTTATGAAACTGGAGCTACTGTAGAGTTTGCAATAAAAAGAGGAAAAAACAAAGGTTCTGTCTGTTCACTTACCTGATGAGCACACTAAACTGACACAGACAGACAAACATTCACACATAGACGATTTACGCCTTAAGCGACAGTTACATAAAAGAGTACAATTATTCCCCGCAGCACATTCTTCTCAGCTTAGGATCAGATAAAAATATAAATTGCTGTGTCAAGGTAGCACATTCTGTCACAGCACATTCAGAACATACAGTTTCACATGTATCAAATGACTGTAGAGCCCTCTGCACGCCAGCAAACCATTGATCACGTCAGGCACCTGAGAGCAGCAACCTGTTGTCATTCTGCTCTCAGGCACTGGTGAGCTTAAGTCTAAAATAATGGGTTTCGAATTCGACCAGGTCAAAGATCAGCATCAGTGGGGCAGGAGTTTTCTTAATTAATATTCCTTCCCTTGAATGTGCTTGTCATCATTTCGATCTTGTCTCGTCATGACATTTATTACAATAGGTTTAATTTTTCCACAGCAGTTGGATATATTGGTTATTAATAACCTATAATATAAACACCTCGACATTCACCTTGCACTTCATCTGCTTGCTTTCCTATAGACAGACCACTTATAAGATAAGAGCCAGCCCTTTGGAACCACATGTTAAGTCATAAACTAAGTCAAGTTAATGTGAACACATGCCACATATTTGATGTCTTTATTGTACCATAATATGATTACTGTAATTATTACTATGATCATGATTATTATTATTCTGAGCAGTTGCTTCTCAGCTGCAGCAGGATCAGGATCCAACAAGTTCAAATTCAAATATCAACAAATATAATAATAATAAACAGCATTAACACTTCATTCAGTGATATACAAGCAAAAGACTTTGTTTAAAGTACAAGTTGTCACGACTTTAACTTTAATTTAAAGTTGAACTAAAGTTCATATTCAAAATGTCAAATATTGACATTACGTAACTGACTTAGCTGAACCTCAGAACTTCTACAGGTTAACAGAGAATTAGACTTAAGGTTGTAAATATATTATTAGTTCATTATCATGATTGCTTCCATGCAGAGTTACTGTTGTTCTAACCAGCTCGTTACAGTCGACCTTAATTCTTGCTGTGCCAATTATTGTGTTAATGATAATGTACAGACGACAAACAGGTCAGACCGCACTCAAACAGAACTTATAATGTACACACACATTCACACACAGACAGATGTGTACATAGACTTGTGGGACAACACACATAGTAAAGATAGTTTTTCACATTCAAAATGTGAACAAACCTGCACACAGACATACTCACATGCATGAGGATTCTATGTGCTGTCTGTCTGTCACCCAGGTCACCTCATGCATTCTTTAATAACATGTTTTGATCTATTGTGAATTTGTCTTGACACCCAGTTATGAATTCACGTTGGGGCAACAAATGAGTATGAGAACACCATATGAGATTAGAAATATACTGTCCGAGAGTCTGAGCGTGTTCCAGCACTCACTGTACGTTCCAAAGAAGTTGGACATAGATGACATTTTGTGTTTCCAACCTTTTAACCCAGAACTTTTATTTTACCCCTAAGAAGGTGCTGATTAATGGCTGAAAAGTCACAATAAATGTAGATGTACACAGAAATACAATTATTTATTGTGAGGCTTTGAAATGGCTAAATACTGTAAATAGAACATAAAATGTGCACACAGTACTTTGAAACCAGTTCCTCTGTATGAGATTTTATTATATCATTCTAAATATATAAGCTGCTGTGTAAAAGATATATCTGAAATATGCAACTAAAAAGACAAGCTACCATATAACTTATCTATGACCCAGTTCATTCCAGGATATGTTTGTACATAACAAACAGATTTCCAGATAAACCAACTAAATCAAATAGAGCAGAACACATTGGCTGACCCTGCAACATTTAGCATTAAAAATCAATATATGATGCAAGTTTTGAACTTTTCTTAGAACGTAGCCTCGCTATCGCTGCCAACCTGAACAGGGAGTGACGCCAGGAAGGTCGCTGCTGTCTGCGTTCTCTTTGGCATAAGGTGGATGCCCCCACGGTATCTGGTGTGTTTGCCTTAGATGGCGATTAACCTCTGAAGCTCTGAGAGGCAGGGAAAATGACAGCGTTTTTGTCTGATTCATTGTCCTACTCTCCCTCTGAGGTCATGCAAGGCCGGGCTGTTTAATGACATGGTTTGATGCTGTCAGGTTGACCATCAGATGCATAGAGGGTCAGGCAGGATGGAGAGAGACTACCTGCAGGGTCACATCTGTTTCTATGTCTTTGACCCTCTCAGCAGAAGCAGCGGGCATCTGTGTTACGTGGCACACCTGGAGCAATACAGTAAAGCATTCTACTGACACACTTGCCGTTTTGTTTTGTTAGTATTGTACATGAGTCCAAGCTTTATTGATTGAAACCATACTGTTTGTCCATGAAACATAAGAGGTTACGTGGTTGAGGACTTTGCTGAAGCTCAAGACTTAGCATTCAGACACTCAATATTAGGTTTTGGATATGGAGGTCAAGCTTACCTTACATAAACAAAAGAAAAAACAATATCTTCCCTATGTGTCTCACAGCAGCCATAAGTGGAATTCATATTCTTGCGTAAGGCAGGTTTTTCATTTTCAACTTGTCATGCATTGGAAGTGCAGTGCCCTCCCATATTCGATAACAATACTGAAACCATTCCCCAGAGGAAATAGAATTTGTTGATTTAGTATCAACTGTCTTTTCCTTTTTCCGTCTTTCAGTTCACACAGTTCACTCCCTCCCTGCAGTGTAAGACTGAGTTAAGTCTTTTATGTTCACTGCCTTTAGACAGATGTTCTTTCTTTTTTTACGTCAGAGTTATAGATGTTAAATATTCTTAAACCCAAATAAAGTCATTCATTCAAAACAGTCCTGCTCTTAGTCAGCTGAACTCTGAGACAGAGACTGTTTTGAGAGGTGGGGGGAGGGCATTCAAATCAGCAAGTCCTGTGAAGCCAATCAGGAGCCAGCGCGTGTTGTGGCCAAGCCTGTGTTGCATAACTGAGGCAGACGGAGGCCAGAGCAGAGACTGTCTCGCTCTGCAGACTCAACAACCTTCACACGCAACACTCCCCAACCAAGTGTGTATATATTAAGTCCTGCTTACTTTGCAGTGTTTGCTTTGATTCCCAGACTGAGCTGTGCTTGTGCATGCAGATGTAATAATATTTCTGGAATATACTCTGCAAAAAGTTTTGACTTACACTTGATTTACATGTGAATATTCTTTTAAGTTCTGCAGGAAAAGGTTTTTATTATGATGATGATCATGGGCACGCTTTATCGACCCAAAAGCTAAACACTGATGAGTGAAATGCACATTCAACATGTCAAACAAGACAATATATAATAATCTTACATATCCTCATAGATTCTATGACATATATTTTTTTCCCTTTTATTTGCTCTAATATGTGTAAAAAGTTTATCCATGGTCATAGAAAAAAAAATAATTCTAGGAATATTCTCTGGGAACTGTGCAGCGATGTGTTCCAAACTGATTGTTTCAGCTTAATACATGTGACATAGATCATAAGTGTAGTAAGGAATGAGACAGAGGTAATCAATCTCACTCATTTTCCACCATTCAGAATGCAAAGCTGTCCGATTCAGCATGTTTGTAATTCATTATTTATACTGAAACTCAAACGCTTCTCCCCAGGGAACTCTGGGACGAGATCCAGCTCACTGTAACTAAAAAGAATAAGCAGATAAAGAGGTAGAATAAATAAATAATATATTGTTATGCTGAAATATAAGATGGGTTATAAGATGGGAGACATCATTGTGGGACCTAGATAAAGAGAAAACAATGACACATAAATGGTCAGTAGAGAGTAAAGATTTTTACCTACAGTGGACCTGAACATAATGTAACCATACTCGCAGGTAGCGATTCACACAGAAAACAGAAATAATGAGAGTAAGGCTCATGATGTTTGTCAGAGATTAAAAGCAGAGGAAGTGGTTTGCTGTGCAGCAAAAAAAAAAAATTGTTGTATGGAAAAAAACAATGGCTGTTAATGTTCTCCAAGGAACAGGGTTTGTCGGCACGGAGTCAAACAAGGTCAAGGAAATGTTAATGGCCTGACTTCTTTGTCCCAGTGGCCCACACAGGTTGGGAGAAGGGGTTTTGCATGAATTCTTCTTATTGCACATTACAAAAGGGCTGACAGCTCTATCAGCAGGCCTATCAAAGTCTGAGGGAAACTGTGCAAGTTGTGTGCGACAACTATTCACTGGGATGCTTTGTAGTCCTGTTATTTCCTGCTATCTGAGCTCTCCATTAACAATAGGCTCTCACTGTGTTACGGAGATGAAAATAAACTGAGGAAAGATTTGAAATCCTCACGGCTTTTCCTGCTGCTGCTGCTGCCTCAGCTGCAGTGTGGGACTCACAAAGCACTGTTCAGGTTTGACTATGCGTTTTCAAGGAGTTTCCTCAGGGAAAGCTTCCCTGGCTCACCGACAACACAAACATGCCCGCCCTCTCTCTCTGCTTCCCTCTCACAGGGTTTGTGGGACTGTCAGTTGGACAGAAGGGATCACTGGCCAACTTCAGAATCATTTCCTCTCAGCTGTCAAAGCAGCGCTCCAGCCACTGAAGAGTGGGTTAACTACCCGTACAGTGTGGAGGTGGGGCTGTCCAGGCTCAGGGCCCAGCTATTTCCTGTATCTCCTCAAGTCTCTGACCGTGATACCATCTCCCCTCAGATAATACAGAAGGAGTCTCTGTGACAGCAATGGTATTCAAACAAACAAATTCCCATTTTCTTTCATAGGTCATAGTCGAAAACCAAAATAATAATAATAATAATAATAATAATAAACAAAATTGGCACACAGTTTCCAAACTCAGCAACTCAGAAATAACACAATACTGTATATTCAAGGTGAGAGCTAATTCATACTTTGATCAATATCATCTATATGTGCAGCACATTTTCAGCCATATGCATGTACAATTTGAAAATATTGTTTGTCAGTGTATTCATCTTTTTAGGAAGCATGGGATCGTGTAGTTTTGGCTTGTGGTCTTTGTTACATTTCATTTTGAGTCACTCCGCCTTTCCCTGCACTGACTTTTCCAAAAGCAGAATGTGACTTGAAATTTTTAAAATAGCTTTAAAAGCAACAGTACAGCATTTTGGGGAATGCTATTTCTATCATCACTTCTTTACTATGAGTTACATGTAAACACAGCCAGCAGATATTTAACTTAGTTAAGGACTGGAAACAAACAGTAACAGCTCATCTGGCTCTGTTGGCCTACCAGCACTTCTTAAGCCAACCAATTAACATGCTATATCTTGTTTGTTTAATCTTTCCCGAAACCAAAGTTTAAAAACAAGTTGAGGCTTTATGAGGGGCTGGGTCTCCTGACTGAAAGGACTGCCTTTGCTCCTCGAGTTTCATCTGGAAACCTCAGGATGTCCCTGAAATGTTGAATTATTCACTTAATGTACAGATTTAAATTTTCAAATGGATCATTAATGATGCATTGAAATATGACAACAATTCCCACTATTTGTCCAGTTATTTTCTCTCCTTAGTTTCACATTATTCCCATTGTAAAATCATTAAAACCAACACTACCTTTCATCAACTATCGGTCATTATTTCTGTCTGTATGTTTGCAGTAGAGATTTGGAATTGTGAGGAGAGCGAGCTAGGCTGGGCATTCACCAGCGGACCACTGACCATGGATATTTCTGTTCTGGGCATTAACCTTAATAATAAGGCCACTAGCTTACCCAATTTATTATCAAACCACAGTTGTACTGATGCATTGATGTTCCTGATACTGAACCCCAAAATGTCTCTGATGGTTGTGCAATCAGTATGTGTGTGTATGGGTAAATGGGGCATGTAGTGTGTAGCACTTATAGTGGTTGATAAAACTAGTAAAGTGCAATAAAAGTACAGTCAATCTTTCCTGTTTTTCTGTAGCTGCAGTGACTTGACACAATCTGATATCAGAGAGATTGTGAACTTGACACACGTGAGTTACATGCCAACTAAATGTGTTAATTCTGGAAAGAATGAAGCCAGACAGGAGCCTAGGATAAACTTTTACCCTTCCACTTAAAGTTACTGCATGTGACGTTCTGTAGTGTTGGATCAACTGACCTACATCCATTCACGTAAGTTACCCTACAGACTAATCTCTGGCTCAGTTGGTTTATTTTTGAGTCATGTGGATCACAGATGAGAGAACATTCCTGCTGAGCATCATTAGGTTAAACTTGTTTGAAGGGTGCCAGTACATGGTGGACTTGGTGAGTTCTTCTGTATAGCACAAATACAATGGACAGATTAAGGTCGTGGTTGTGCTACTTAGTCTTTTTTGACTTGCTCCAGTGTCTCTGTACCAGTTCTTTATCCCTTGTTTTGGTCAAACTTTATAAGTAATTCGAGTTGGATTTGGTGCTTGCCACAATACAGTGTTGGGCTTAATGTGTTTGTATAAAATATGGATAACTATATCTAGTTACACAATATTCTGCTATTATTCACTCTTTTGTAGATTAGTTGAATGATTTGTTTAGTTGAATGCTACCTAGCCAGCTTCCTACTTAGCTGAATTGATTCAGAAATGTCTGTTAGCATTGTCTGCTGAGTAGCTACTTTGCTAGCATGGCTAACTACCAAATAAACCAGAGTGGAGACCAGCCAATTTATAACATGGATAATGTGTACAGTATTTGTATAAATTACTTCTTATCAATAATATATACTGCATATGCCTATTTAAATGTCTAGGAACCTTTAATCCGTTGTTTGAGAACTACAATCTGTTGATATACAAGATAGCTTCCTCGCTCTATGCCATGCTGAAAATGTGGGCAATTGTTAATTACATCTTTTCCACCCATTTGATGCAGTGGAAATACAAAAAGATATAAACTGTCTTTTCTGGTGCTATTATTATTTTTAGATGATTAAGTCAACAAAGCCAAAAAGAAAATGTTGCTGTGGAAAATATTACGATTGACTTTAAATAACTGCCCCCAGACTTTAATAATAAATTTACTTGAGCAGGTGAGTGGCCTATAGCGTCACTACCTGGAACTTTTAGTCCCAAGAACAGAAAGCCTCCTGCAAACTATTGCACCGCATTGTAAAAACCAGGGTAGATCAGGCAAAGCATACTGTTGACATACTGTATGTACAACCAATAGCTACAACAAGCTGATCCACTCTAGTCCATCAGATGGGGAAAATGCAGACAACTATACAACAATGACCTTAAGTGAAATTAGCTACACTACAACAGTAAACACTGCTTTTCAAATGTGATTATTGATTATATGCCAGACAAGCATGGGTAACTGTCAAAGTGCATTCAAAACACACAAGTGAGGAAACAGATTTTACAAGTTAAGATCAGCTGAAATGCTGGCATACTCCAACAATGAGGTTTCTTTAGCGCTGCAAGCCACAACCCAAAGAATCCTGTACTTGTGTAAAATCCAACCCACCCTAAACAGGGATTTTTTGGAAGGTAAACATTTTTTCTCAGCATTTAATTTTGACCTTGTTTCCTGCAGTGGAAACATATGGAGTTCCTGCAAAGGTTCCTAATTCCTGCAGTGAAAACACAGCTTTTCTTGTCTTATCTGACTCTGTGTGAAAACTGTATTTTGTCTGGACAGTTTTCTCACCCTTCAGTCAAAGCAGATGATAGACAGCTATAAATAAAAATGCTTCATTCTGCTACAACAAATATATAGAAGATGAAAATGGTATTGCTGCAATAAATAACTTACAAATTACATAGTATATTGACTTTCATTGATCTAGATAAGGATTTTAGACAAAACTTTATAAAAGTGTATATGAGTTGTATATGCTGTCCTGTAAGTTTGTTACCAACACCCAGTTTTTCTCTGCATAATCTGATTCAAAACTTGAAAGCGGATCACAGTGAATGTTGCCTCTTTCTAAGACCGTGTGTAATGTGCTTATAGCTCGAATTAAGTTCATTTGTAAATAACTGTGATACTTTCCCATGGTGCTGAAGGACCAGTCCTGTGCAGCACTAACACCAAGAGTTCAAAAGTTCCAATGTTACCCAGTATGAACACATGTGCAGCATAAATGTATACACGGATGAATATGGTTTATTATTTGTCCCTACACATTTATATTCTGTTAGTTTTGGTTTAAGAAGGTTAAACAAGAAGGTTAAACTAATTTCCTGATGGCAGTACAGTTGTAAATGCAATGTCCTGAAGGCTGTTTCAGTTAATTGACCGGTTATATGGCTAACAAATGTCATAATGAAAAGGAGGGACATTATAGTTTAATTTGGCGTAGAGTGCATTGGGAGTTTTATGCCTCAATTTATTATTTTGTTGGTTGTATAGAGTAACACAACATATGTTAAAAGATGATGCCATGCCTTCTGGATTTGAGTCAAACAACTTCAAAGTTTCAAAGTTCTAAACACACTGACATGCATCCCATTTATTTACCTATAAAGCCAGTCAATGAAAACAACTGCTGAACTGGCAGAAAGCGTTTTTTACTGGGTCTTGAATTCAACACATGCACAGCAAAGGATTTGTGTGCAGCCTAAATCTCAGCAGTAGTGAAAGTTTAATTTCTCATCAACTTAACAGCTCTTTTAGTATCCACCATATAACTAATTGCCAAATCTAAATTGAGATGCGGAATCCAAAACTGAGTGCTGTGTTAAAAAAATCCCCATTAAAAAGCTGCTCTCCTGTGACCTACATCAAAGATGCTGATAGTATTTGTGGCAAAGTTGTCACGCTACAGACCAAATATGGTCACAGTTTGTACAGATAGATAATGTCATCCTTGTTGAATATGACTTTGCATGTCATTGAACCCTGCCAGTGCAGAAGCGCCTTCACAATACAACAGTGTAGGCTCTTGTTCTCGACTGCATCATCGGGAGACACTGCTAAGTTGTCTGATAATGTCAAATGCTGGCTGAAGACTGCCATTGCGTAAGCGAGGATGAGTCACTGGCTGACTATTTGTGAAATGCAGCTTTGTCTTCACAAACAAATAAACAAATAAAACGGCCAGAAATTGAACAAGTAAAGCATTGGCTTTGGTCACAATGTCAACAAATAAGATTCTGTTGTAGGATTGCTGCCGGCATTCTGGTCAGAAAAAGTGAGAGAAAAACAAACAGTAGTCAGCAGCCAAGATGGCCTGTTGCCGAAACTGCTGATGACAGACTGAAGAACTAACTGTTGTTTGACGTTGATTATTATTATCGGCAATGTAGGTGTAAATCAATTGTTTGTGGATATCATAATAGAAAATTAGCCCAGCCAGCTGAAAAATTTGCTAGATGTTAGATATATGCTGACTAGAGCTGATGTCATGGTTGTGATCATTAGATAAATCCAGCTTTGCAGTATTTTTGAAATTAGCATGAAAAACATCCTAGAAAAAATCTCCTTTACAAATTGCAGGGACTATTAATGGTTCACATTAAGTGGCCTTCCATGGTCTCTGTGTTATGCTTTGTTAAAACCAAACGCAAAGCAAATTTGAGGGTTGCATAACTCACGCAAGTTTGCCTGCAGGATCATTTGTATTTACTTATCATACTCGTTGGAACAATGGAGTAAATACATCCTGCAAATATTCACATATTCTCCCCCGGAAAAGAGGAGATGAGTACTACTGGCTGATGGACTGCATCTGCTGTGTTGTACCTGTTGTGGAAACACCGGAGGAAGCCAGTGGAAGAGAGGAGAGGAGAAGTACTGGCTGAAGTGACTACAACTGCTGCATTGTACATGTGTAAATGCCGGAGAAGCCAGCTCTGTTGTGAGTGGGTTTACAAGAACATCTGGAGGCGCACAAAGCTCAGGGAATGTCTCAGTCTTCTCCAGAAGCTGCGTCTGGATTACAGCAGTTTACAGTGCTACCTGAAGCTGAACAGTTGCCAGTTTGATGACTTGCTCGGATCAGTTACACTCGCCAGTGATTTTCATTCTCAATGCTGGTTGGCTTTCTAAAATCACGCAATTTTTCACAGGGGAAGCGAATGATGGAAATTTCACATCTATAGACTTTGCATGTAATCTCATCACATTAAATTTGATCTAAAGTGACAAAATAAGTCCTTTCTCTATATTCACAGTTTAGGCAGTGATCATTTGTGGCTGCACAACTGTGTATGACCTTGATTAAACATTACATAAGGCCTCTATATTTCTACTCGAGAAGCATTTAGGATTAGTCTTTTCGACCAGCTGTTTCCACACTGGTGGGGTACCTGTCAGAGGCTGGTGGTGTTGGGGCTTAAGTGTTCACCCTTTGTCCACTGAAGGAACAACTTGCACAACAACAACCAGCTGTGGATAAGCTTAACCTGCCTGGCACAAAGAAAACTGCCAGATATGGATCAATCAGGACTTGTTTTAAGATTACAGTGCTAATCTAATCCAGGTGTTAGTCAATTCAATTGCATTTTGCTTTGTTTGTGTTAAGAAATTATGTCAAACTTAAAAAGTGAACTAAAAGCATACAAAAATAATATATAATACTATCTTAACGTAACTAAATTGCATCACTACAATCATTGTATTTTACCACTGGTAATATTTCATCTTAAGATTCACATTTGCAAGGTACCAAACTTCAGAGAGTACTCAAACTATTATGACTAAAACTTAAACAAACACAGTATGAGATTCAGAGATCTTGCTGTGCTCTCTCTCATTTTCCCCTCGGGGTTTCAGGAGTCAGAGTGCAGAGAGAAAATCAGCAACTTTGAACAAAGAATGAAGAAACACTGTCTCTGAGGATCTGCTGATCTTTTCATACGTACACACCAGCAGGACGTGTTATTTTTGGTTCATATTTTTCATAACAAAAATCCTTTTTCAAAACATTTCTGCAATATGTGCCACAGCAGGCAACATATGTCTGCCACTCTGATGTAACATCTGTGGGCCTAAAACTGAGGGAAATCCCATAATTCTCTGCAGAAGAGAGCCCTCAGTGCTTCCTCCTAGGCTTTGGTATGTTGATCTTACAGGCATTAATGTTCTCTTAAGAAAGGCAGTAATCTGTAATTTAGAAAAACGCTGTGGGTTAATTTTAGACCTTGCTGATGTTGTGTGTGTTGGTGGCCCAAAACAAGAGTGACAGGTTGAGTTTGAAATGTAAGGCTTTTAAATCCCAAAAAATCATGTACTGTGACACCACCACAGTAAATTACACACTGCACAGTCATGTGTAGCAACCTGCCAGTCTGTGATCATCATCCAGTCCAACCCAGCTTTCTCTGGACTTCATGTAGCTCTCACTGCAGTTAATCAAGCTTTTTTCTCACATATTTATCTATGTCAATACAGTAATGTTTGCACCCCTTTCCTTGAAACCTTAAAATTGACCATTGGTGTGAGTGTGAATGGTTGTTTCTGTATGTTTGCCCTGAGATATGCAGACAACTTATCAGTAGGGATTGTGGATGGATGTCTATGAGTATGTGAAATTGACATCTTGATTGAATTTAGGGAACTCATTGGGGACCTTGGTGGATGTATGTGCTCAACATTCTATTCTAGAATGTTAATCGCCAATACCTGGCAACAACCGTTTTGTTTATACTGACGTGGAATCTTTTTCTACTGTAAACTGTAACAGAAAACAGCAATTACATTTTTTAAGACAGACATTTGTGTGACACAAAAGTGAAGCTCAATTATGCACTGAAGGTGTTTTTTTTTTTTTTTAATATGTCCTACACTGAGATCAGGTGATTGAATAGTAACCCTGCGGATTAGACCAAAAGAGGTCACATTACCTCTAAATTGTTATTTGAGGATTTCATGGCTCTTGCACAATTGATCCATGTAAGTTTCTGGAGGAGAACAAATGATGTGTTTATGTACAGCACTGTGTACTGTTACATTTTTCTTTCCCATGCAAACTGCAGCTTTGTAGATTAGCCTGGAGTGGCACACAGAGGGAGACTGGCCTCCATGACTGCCTCAGGGCCGCATTCCTATTTGGACAGCTGTACACATCAGCCTGGCCTCTGACTATAGTTTAGAGATATGCAGATTAAACAAATTCACTGTATTTATGGTTTATTGCGTAACAGACAGCTGATCATTAACCCAGCGAGCCAGTTTCTATTTATCAGAGCTTCTTTACGGTAATAGAGATAATTCATCTTGTTTGATTCTGGGAGCCTAATTAGAATTCGGTTTCAGATCCTATAACGGACACACATTGGACAATAGCCACCAGGCACTGAGTGTGTCTGAGCTTTGTGCAGCTTTTCTGCTGAAAGAAGCCGTGCCAGAACTCCTGGTGACACACATCTGTGCCGAGTTAGATTTCCACAGCTGACCAGGGTGTGACCCACTTCCCTCTCTTTTTTATCTCTGCGTTCAAGGCCAGACAAAAGGGGGGGGGGGTTTGACAGAATCACGTCCAACTGTCACTCTTAATACTACAACTCGACACTTCCATTTTCTCCCTTCACACTCAGTGATTTACTACATGAGAGAACAAAAAAAAACCCGAAGCCTTTGGGCCTCATTAACGTCTATTCTGGGATACTGCTGCTTCACTGTCGTGAGCGGTGAAGGAATTTCTTAGTCAGATTTCGTCCGTTAATTATGGGTTTTCCTGTACAATCGTAACCATGGAGATAAGAGCCTCGCTGAGACACACAAACACAGTTGGCTGCAGAGAGAGGTGAGAAATGAGAGGAAATAGGGACTCATCACAGTCTCAGTCATTAGTCTTAAAATAGCCCAACCCCACAATGAGTTACGTTTAAAGTCGCACACTGCAGTTAGGTGTGGATCCAAACACTGGGAAACTTGTTAGCACTGGCCATCCCCCATGATTTCTGTTTTCCATGGGTGTGTATCATCAGCAGCTGGGCTCTGTTTCATGTCACCTCTTTTCAGTGGAAGTACACAGTCAAATGTTGGGTCAAGCTTATGGGTGACTCGAGTACAGTTCTTTTACGCACGTGTACTGTACGCTACCCCAACTCAACCCACTCTGTAAATCAACATTTCGAAAAGAGTCCAGACATCACACTGCATGGTCAGTGTCAAGCACAGATCAGGTTCAACAGGATGTGAAAGTCCAATATTATCTATAGACAGAAACAAACTTCTCCGATTTGTAAGACGAGATAAAAAGTCAAACTTTTTCCAGAGTCAGACTCATACTGAGCCTGATCTGATCTAATTTAACAATGATAACATGGATTGGAAAACACATGTTATTTAAAGCTTGCTCACTCACACACGCACAGATATATTCATACAAATTCATGTCTTCACACCAATTACATCACATGCATGCACATTTGTTTCCTAATGGGTCCAACAACTATTTGTGGCATTATTATTAGACATGGTAGTTGTTATGATAACAATATTAAACATACATTGGGTGGGTTATAATAATTCTGGAGCAGCATACGTATGCCTCTGCCACCCAGTGCAGTTTCCTTCTACATATTTCAACATAATTATTTTTCCAGATTCATGTAAGGTCACTGTGACCTTTACCTTTGACCACTGAAATCGAATCAAAGTGACAACTGATCAAAAGTTGAAGAAATTCCCTCAAGGCAGTCTTGAGATATCACATTCAAGAAGCCAAAACCATGTTTTTTAAGGCCAAGGTGACTTTGACCTTTGACCACCGAAATCAAATCAGTTAATCCAAGTGAACTTGTGTGCCAAATCTGAAAGAATTTCCTTGAGAGGTTCCTGAGTCATTACATTCACAAGGTGTTTGAGAGGTCACAGTGACCTTGACCTTTGACCACCAAAGTCTATTCAGGTCACCCATGAGTCAAAGTGAATTGTGCCAGATGTAATGAAATTCCCTATGAGCAGTCTTCATATAGCACATTCACAGGAACGTGAGTTCACTGTCACCTTGACCTTTGATCTCCAGGCACCAAAATCTAATCAGTTTATCTCTGAGTTCAAGCAAATGTTTGTACCAAATTTGAAGACATTCCGTCATGCTGATCTTAAAATATCAAGTTCAAGAAAAAAACCTAGACATAATTTGTGAGGCCACTGTGACCTTGACAGTTGACCCTTGGCTAATGTTTTGGCAACACATGTAATCAACATTAAAAAGTGTGCTTTTGGATTAACTAATCACAACTGACATTTATAAAAAACATGTACATAATTAAGGTTTATCTTGTCATGTTTATTTGAAGATATATCTCAGTTTTTATCAGTTGACCTTCATCTTGCCAACTTGCAGTGCGTTTATGGTCCTGTCAAGAAACAGTCAGTGATTGTAAACAACTATGCGTTGTGTTCTTCCCTCGTGCATTAGCTTATGTTGTCACAGTACCTTACATTCGCGGTATGCAAACAGACAAACTACAAATTATGCAGAAAGATGTTTTCTTAATGGAATGCACCTGCTCCAGCAGGACGAGTGAGAGTGTGCGAATGCTTCTTGACAAACCATTAGTTATGCAACAGACACACTTGTCAAAGTGCATGGCCTTGAGCGAGCCTTTGCCTTTGTGTGGCGTGTCTGACTGCAAACAGATGGGTATTTAATCACACGACTAGCACTGAACTCACTACAGGATTACTGTGGTCGACTTGAGAAAAACACAGGGGTTGGAAGAGAGGTTGCAGTTTCACCCCTTTTTGGGCATAGGGGCAGCTAACCCCATACCCGGTAGTCACTGAGGTAGATCATGTACATGTCTCCTTGCACTGTCAACAAACAGAAAACATTGTTTGTCCTTTTGTCTCTTGACTTTTTTGTTTTGTGTACTTATGCAGATTTTCCCTAGGCCTTACGAAACCAGCAGTTTCCTGAAAGTGCTTATAATAGAGCAGGGAACAGTTACTCCCATATAATCCCATGCCAGGCTCTCCATGCCAAAACATAATCAACTACAAAGACAGTCCCAAGATGTAAATGTAATATGACATGCAAACAAACATGCAGCAGATACAAAGTTGTGTAACTACCCCGACAAGTAAATATTTGAGGAAAATCAGTAATCATAGAAAATGTTTTCTACCGCCTTTTGCAAGACAAAATGAAACATTTCTTTCCCTATGTGGTTTACTAGAAGACACGATCTCTGAACTGCTTATGTAACCTAGCACATTGCCCTATATTGCGGCTCAGCACACCACAATCTAAAAAAAAAAAAAAACTCCAGCTCACTGGAACAATGTTTGTTACAGAAGAACATGGACACACTGTTGAACACAGTAAAGGTGTGAGTGCATGAGTATCTGCGTGTGCGACATGTGGCCTTCACCTCCAGTGGCACTTCGACTAGTCCTTAGTAAACACTGTCAGGTTGTGGACTCCCGAGGGAAAAGTGGACACATCCTGGCAGAGCTCAGCAGTATGTGTTGAAGCCTTGTGGACGCAGCTTTGCAGCAGAAGTAACACAGTGTGACAAGTTGACCTCTGTGTTTAAGTGCCTGTTTCCTTGTCACGTCTCATTTTGTTTTAAATGTTCTCCACGCTGGTCTCTGCCCATGCCGGCAGTGTGTTGTCAGTGCCATCTGGCTCTGTTTACTCTGTTCAACACTGGTGGCTGACATCTACAAGTGTGTTGTTTTGTCGGTCTTTCATAAGAGTCGACTTCTGTGCGATTGTTTAGATGCAGTGTAACGTTTGATTCATTCTGATTGTTGGTTATTTGCCAGTAATTTGGTCACTTGTACGTTAGATGTACATTTGATTGTTTTTGGCAAGATTATTCATGGAAAAATAAAATGTAAATGAGTTGTGAGGCATCATACTTCAAAGAAACCACAAAGTCTCGATACACAGACACATTGATGTAATGACAGTGGTTACTTTGGTTACTATAGCTAATACTAATATACATTGTTAATGTGAAGAATTTCATATTCATTCATTTCATGACCGTGTTTCAAGAATCTGCAGAAGAGGATGGGCGCGCCACTCTCTGTATGAGTCATTTAGTTTGTACCCTGCTCTCCCTTCATGCCTGGTTACCAATACCAATACAACAACAGCATTATGCTGCTCCATGGCAACCATGTGCACAGGGTGGTGTGAGTTTACAATGCAAATGTAAGGAGTAACCAGTGTTTCTGAGATATAATATAAGCCTCACAACCTCCACAGAAATCAATTCTGAGAAACTCGATGAGCATCCTCTTATCATATCTGCTCTGCATCCTCAGACTCTCAGGGCTCTCATTCTTACATTTATCTCTCTCCCAGAGTTCCACCCTTCATCAACTCAACAGCCCCACTCTTTTCTTCCACACGTGTGCCCCATTTGTTTGCTTTTCTAGTTTGTTGTTGAGAGCCCTACGCCTCTTTGCTCTCAGCCTTTCTAGCAATTGAATCATTACATTTCTAAACTTGTTGCATTGTTTTTAAAGAATAGCTTTGACTAACTTATACATTTAACATACACTTACACAGCCTTAAAAATGACAACGACAAAGAAAAAGAATCCAACCCAAGCGTAAAATACGGAAAAAGAGAGGGAAAAGGGAAAACATTATATATATGTTAATTGTCTTGACAGGAAATATACGTAGCATAGGTGGAGCAATAAGCTATTGTCTTCTGGGGACAAAGATGGAGGAACAAATACAAAGTTTTCCACAGCAACTTTCATATCACAAACAGCTTTGTTTATACATTATGTTCTTATGTTTATAGAGGTTAAATCTTACATTTAAAAAGCTCATGTAGTCCAGGTATTAGGTAATTATTACTACAATAGATATGTTGTGTTTTCAAGTGTATCTTGATTAAATTTCATTCTGATTGTTTGGCCTTACGCAGTACTAATAAAAAAATCTAAGTTGAAACAAAACAATTGCACGAAGATAAAGTATGAGAAAATCATTTTCAGGGAGGAGAAATCAATTAAAACTGATACTAAAGATACCAATGAATCAATAACCCACTGATAAAACACAAACAGTAGACACAGTGGCAAACACAGACAACTCCATGATTTTGATGGCCTGTGAGAAATACTACAAGGCAAGCTCTTACCACATTAGAAAGTCATCACAGAGGCAATCATGTTGTCTTCCATCAGTATGATTGGCATGTCAAAAAGCAGGTATATGAAAAGTAATTTACCAGGAATGTCCCATCTGAGGTTACCTTAAACTCAAGGTTACATTCATCAACTGTCTGAGATGTGGTTGTCATTAAAACACTATTCCATGGAAGAAGGTCAAATCCTGTGTGGATTTTCTGTTTTATTATATTAGATTAGGATTTCTTTTTATCTTCTCTACTTAGCACACTCTGCTACCCTGAGGTAATGAAGTGAAAGATAATTAAGAGAAAAGGAATTAGGAGTTTCCCTGGGGCTGTTACACTTCTGGGATGGCTGGTCATATTCATTATATGAGAGGCACATGTGTCTGGTTTGCTTTTTTGATTTCAAACTCAACAAATAATCAGAAAAATAGACCAATATGACTGTATTTAAGTGGATTTTGAAATTCTACACAGTAGTTCTCTCCCTAAACATCTAATGAAAATCCAAGGAATGTAACTTGGCAGAGAAATGGCAGCATCCAATCCTGAATGAGACTAGAATGGCAGTCATTCCTCTGCCAAGGCTCAGCAGTCCCCATAAATCCAATCAAGCTGCACCAAATTGCACACACTCATAATATCAGTTCTCTAAATGTGCTTGATATTGTTAATCAAGATTAATTAATTATTCGGTGAGAAACGTGTGAAATGGTGAATAAACACCCTCACACCCCCTGATCCGAATCCACAATTCATTGAATGGGTTCTTTCCTGACCAATATTTTATCCTCCCACCGTATCCCATAGCAAACCATTCAGATGTTTTGGACAAATCATGCTTAAGAACAAACCTACATACAAACCAACCCATCAAACAAAGGTGCAGGGGGTGAAAACATAACCTCCTTGGCAGAATAAAGATTTGATTCTTATCTTATTGGCTGAAAAGACACAGATAGAGACAGAAAGACAAAGAAAGAAAAACAGGGATAATACCGCTGTGAGGTAAAAACCACAGGACACCACAGGCCTATTCTGCCTAGTGAGACAACTTTTTGTTTTAAGTGTCTAGTTCCAGACTCCTGTTACAAAGAAAACCTCTTCAAAGCCTCAGAAGAGAGTTGGAAAACACATGATGATGTCAACCCCAGGGGCTGAGTTGCTTTTTTATCTGCTTCCTGTTTACCTTCAGCATCTGCGTGTGTAGCAGGACCGTCGGGAAGCACCTACCACTCTGTTCCCTGGGAGAGACAGGGCACTGCAGTGAATGTCAACAGCAGGCCTATTGTCACCAGACCCCCTCACTAGGCCTTATAAGGACAGACCCCTGCCCGGCTCCCACCTCTGAGAGAAACCAGGAGGGGCAGAGAGGGGAAAAAATAGAAACAGAAAGGGTTGTGATGAAATGGTTAAAGAATGACAGAGGAGAGTCACATAAAGGAGGGGAAAAAACAACAACACAGACGGTAGACTTGGGGAACACCCATCACCCACCCACCCGTCCCCCCCACCTTTCCCCCACCCCTCCAGCCTTGTCTGAGTCACCATCAGGAAGCGAGCCAGACCCAAACAGCCTTTCCACCTAAAAATCCTCTTTACTCCCCCTCCCCCCTTACTCTTAAAGCTGTCTGGCCTATAAAAAGTCAAGTGCAAACTGCCCTTTGTTTCTTGAAGAGACACAAACAACTGTACAAGAAGCTGCTCTGGATATCAAATGGGTTTGATTCGAAAGCTGTTTTGAGCACAGTTGGGATATTTCTCCCTGTTGCACCTTTATAACCCCCACCAAGGTTTTTCTTTTACGGTGATTTCTGAGAGAATAATTCATGGATTTTGATAAAAAATAAAAACAGGCATGTTTAGAGGACTGATATTTAAGTGTGTGTGAAATTTGGTGCAGATACAAATAAAAAGGCAGATCTTGTGAAAATACATTTGGCACACATGGCATTGTTGTTCCATTATTGCTAAGGCAACTGCTCATGGTTATAAACAATAAAGTGAAAAGAGGAAGTGATCCAAAATTGTATTTTAAGAAGATGGTGTGACTTAACTACAAGCAAACCTGACGTCACTGAAACAAATGAAACACTGATCATATTTTATATTATTTGTGTTCTTCTGACTTATGTTAAATATATCACCGGTTGTATATTGGTTTTGCATTTCTTGTTTGTAGAGGCACATCTTGTTTATCTTACTTTGCAGGAAGTGTGGGGGGTTACTAAGGCGACAAAGTTCCTCTTTTAACCAATGACTGCGTCTGTGAAAACTGCTGAAACAGTGCACAGTAGCTGAGTGATATCATCATTTTAACAGCCCTTCCCTTCTTTCACCATATTGGGTAAGAAAAAAAAAGTAAAGGAACCCGTAGTAAACGATTGGCTGCAGAAGATGTCATACCACCCTGCATCACAAAGTTGTAAGCTCACACTGCAGTTTCTAAAGCGGGTACATTACATGGCATACTGCTTCTATATTTGGCGTTAAAATCAACACCGCTGGTTGTCAATGACGATGTTGATACAGAGGTGGTGGCACAAGAGTTTCATTCATCCGCTATCTGAGCTACCCCACCTCTCGTGACCAAAATTACCCATTTCATCGTCACGTGGGTTTGGGGGGGTTCGAGGAGAGTCAGTGAGGCTGAACGAGCGGAGAGCGGACGTTAGTTAATAAACTGTTTCAACTTTCCCTCTCTGCCCCTCAGATGAGTTCATGTTTGCTCATGTCCATGTTTGGTTTTAGACTCACTAAAAAAATTACTGCGCCCAGCTGAAGCAAGAAAATGTCCCTTTATGTGTTTATTCACTCTTAAATGTTAATGCTGCATATTATATAACACGGGGCCCATTGAGAAAAAAACACCTATAATAAATAGAAGATTTGTATACACTAAAAAATAAATTACGAAAGTAAGTTTGTTCATTGCATTTCAAGCCAAAGCCAGAGCGGGATAAAAATATTCTCTTTCCCATTAAAATGATTTTCATCTACAGCAGCAGTTAATATTTGTTTTCCTTCAGGGACGGGAAGAAGCACCCATTATTCGTCTCCTGAGAGGATTGGGGGCCCCATAATTTCATTTTCCAGCAATGACCTCACCTCAACAATATGGCCCTTTTCCTCAAACTCAACTTTTCCCCCAGCATCTCCAGCCACTTCTCAGATTTGTGTGATTTGTTCTATTATAGGGCTCTAATTTCCACCATTCCACTGGTAAGTCAGACATATATATATATAACTGTGGCTGTTTTTAATATGGAAAAAGGAAAATAACTGGGCCCTACCTACAATGGTTCTGGTTCTAGTTGGACAAAAGTACAGTCAGTGTAAAGAGGTCTGATGCTGTGGCACCAGGATGTTAGAAGTGGCACTTGGTGAGCAGCTTGGGCTCAAGACACCTCCTGTAGCTGCCAGGGTGTTTAAGAGACGAGCCATGACTGAGAATGTGGGTCAAACCCAACACCCAGTAAATCCACTGACCTGAGAAAAGAATGAAAGGATTCATTAGAGCCAACATAAAGAGTATTACCAATACCAAACCTGTCGCGCTCTTCTTAAATACACACTTCTATAAGTGTGCTTTCTCAGGGTTTAAGATTTGGGGATTTTTGTTTATTTACCTTTTAATATAGCTTAGATCTTCCTCATTGTATAATGTTTTATTTTATTTAGTATTTACTTTTTTCTTATCTGTAAAATGTTTTTTCTTGTATTTGTGCTCTTACACTGTGTGAAAATCAAACTGCTTAATACTATTTCCTATAGTTTGCCTGCAATTCTTAATTTTTTTTAACTTGTAAAGCACCTTGTAACTGTGTTTTGGAAGGTGCTATATCAAGTTTATTATTACTATTGTTATCTAAATATTATTTAAATTAAACATCTCTTATTTAACTCACATTCAAAACACTCACAACATTTAACAAAGGGCAACTTATTCTCCCCTTGAAGCTGTCTGACTTATTATTCCTGCCCAATGACCGATTGTTTTCATCAATGCTTCCATTACTCCCTTTTGGCTTCATTTATTATTAATAATAATAATAATAATAATAATGGCTTGAATTTATATAGCACCTTTCACAGGACCCAAGGATGCTTTACATATGTTTGTGAGGACAAGACAGACAAGGAAAGGAAAAAAATAATAACAGAAAACAGGATAGATGTGTCTTATTAAAATGTGATTCTATGAAACCAGTCCAGAGTTGCTGCCTGACATGTCATACCTGGCAGGTAAAAAGTCCGGCCCTTGACAGATGGCAGCTCATGGCCAAAACATGGAACTCCTCAAAAGTGTTCACTGCAGTGCAATACATGTACAGTACTGTGTGTAGCACTAGTATTTTTATTTAATAACCTACATGCTGTATTAATAAACATGGCAGAATGATAGGTCCCAAAAGTGAAGCCACATCATCTTGATCACCAACTAGTGGCTGGCTGCTTTAATGACCCTGCCTCCTCCATATTAGCATGGGACATGGACCTTCTGATAGGTTTTCGTTTTAATTTATTGGATGAGAATTTGGAGTGTTCAAACTGGTGTGAACTGATTCTGTTGAAGTGAACCTATTCACAATCAAAGTTTCAAGTGGGTTGATTTATGACAAAGTTTTCAAGTGAACAATCGATGTGCTCCCTGAAAGCAAGCCCTCTAACATTAATAACAGGGAAGTGAAACAAAGAGACTATCAAAGCAATCCAGCGCTTACAATCAAAAAGGCTTTGATGCAGTTTGCTTAACCTTTCTGTAATTAGTTCGACAGAAATCTTATGAAATCTCAGAATAACAATCTTTGATAAAGTATGAGCAAAACACTTCTGCTTCTCCTTACATGAACGACAAAGGCAGCTGTATATAGCTGCAACCCCTCCCTCTGCCTGACTCAGCGAGATTTAAAGCAAGAAAACAGGCAGCGAGCGAGATGTGAGGGGACAGGAAGAGAGGAAACCTGGAGTCCATTAGTGAGCATTTTATTTAGGGTAAAAGCAAAAGCTATTATTAGAACAAGAACCCAGAGGAAAACAACAACAACAAAAAGTGCATGCTCCACAGAACAGAAGCAGATGTAAAAATGACATAACACCCTCTATAAATAAAGTTTTAATGCTTCCGCACTATTGTTTTCTGAATGTTTTCTGCTTTGTTCCCTGTTCTACTGTTACAGTTATCACCGCTGCTTCTGGGTCGTGAACCTAACTGACCCTCTGGCTCAAGTGAACCTGGAGAAGAAGCAGTTCTATATGAATGGGTAAAAAGGAGGGAAACAGAGAGAGGAGGCAGGAAAAAAAAAGGAAGAAAAAAGAGGTGGGACAGAGAGTATCCAAACATTTCCAACACTAACATTACAAATAGAGGCCACCCTGTCCGCTGAAATGAACAGCGATTTTGGAAATATAAGTGTGTCTGGGGAACCAGTGAGTCACCTTTGGAAAGAAATAAAACAACATGGATTTCAAAGAAAACGTAGGATCCGCAAGTTCTGCTGGTGCTCACTTGGTAGAGTATGGAACGCTGATTTAAGACCAAGAAATTAAGGCAAGAAAAATGTGCTTGGCAGGGTTGCATCACAGATTTCTCCTTAATGGAGCTTTTAGAACTCTGGCAGAGCGAGCTCAGAGACATGGGAAGAGGATGCAAGGATGGCAAAGAGAGGAGGAGGAAGATGGGCAAGAGACAGACAGAAATTATCAGAGAGAAGGAGAGAGAGAGAGAGAGAGAGAGAGAGAGAGAGAGAGAGAGATGGTCGTCTATCTTTGGCTTTCGCTCACGCCCCAGCTGCTGCTGGTTCAAAGTACGGTCACTGGCAGGCAACCAGCCACAGTGCTGCAAAAACACCCACACAGCCACTTCACATACGGAGGGAAGCAAAAAGAGAAACAGAATGTCTTTGGAACAAATGAAAGTCTGAAACTCAAACCCTGCATCACATAACTTTTGCTGTGGAGCTACAAGAACATCAAAAACAGACTGGATGAGAAAATGTCTTTTTATGTGTTTGATAAGGGACAGCTGCCAAAGTCAGTGTTTAACTAGCCAGTTAAATAGCACACTGAATACCAGGAAACTGGGTAAAATAGTTTTTACTAAATGTCTATGTATGCGGTAACATTGGAGAAACTCAAAGTTTAGTGGCACGAATACATTTTCCACGTAATTAGTGTCAAATTTGCACCAAATGTAACAACTGCTATGCAAAGCATGGTGTGTAAAGACATGTTATGTAGCCTTCATTGGTCATGCCTAAGTTATTTCACTTGGGTGATGGCTGAGCTGCATCATGGAGGTCACGTGGCATAATCTACCTTATCCCCAAACCACAATATATTGAAACAATGCTGCAATGAATAGATTCTTATTCAATTTGTTGTCATTAACATTCATATCTAAAATGATCCTCTCCTGCACTTTTAGTCCTGTGACAAACATATCTGGGCCAAGGTCAAAGTGCATGTGCAGTGGAGCCAGATGTGCAAAGGTGAGTGTGTGTGTGTGTGTGGCAGTAAACCATGCCACAGCATCTTTTATTTTATTAAATCAAAACAAAACTCTTGTAAGTACTAAACGTAAAGGGTAGCTTTTCAGCTCCGTCTCTCCCTGTGCATCTCAGTCCTGAGTGTCCTTTCTGAGGCAGCTCAACCGCTGCCTTTTAAACCTGAGGATCAATCTAGCTGATTCTACAGTTCTCACATGCACTGACTGATCCTCTGTGGTGCAGGTGAAGGTGCTCTCCCCGCCCCCTCACCTCCACAGTGTGGATGAGTGCATTTCCCTGGAAATATGGGTGTATTCATATAAATGCTTGTGTACATAGTGTGTGTGTACAAGTGTACTTGGCTCTCTGGTGTGAGCGCCTGTTTTCACCAGGTTCGTGTTGCCACACAGGCACTGCAGGTGAGTAGAAAGTCTTGATTATTGATCATTGATCATTACCAATGCAGAACCTTATACTGACGGGTCAGAACTCCAAAATAAGCAAACACACCCACACATGCATTTCCAAGTCAGAAGATTTCCTTGTAAGGACTGACTAAGAACGTGACTGTGCCATGCTGCTGGAACAGCCATTGTTTGAACTTGTCTGACATGTCTAGGTCACTGCTGATACAGTGGTCTGTTTTGTTCTTCTTTGGCAACTCAGGTAGGTTGATGAGAACATGAGTTGGTTGGTGCCAATTTTGGGGTGTGGCGATTAGCAGATCAAAACTAACGAGAGCAAATTCAGCCAATGAGAGACGTGGTGGTGGAGCTCGACTTTCTGGTGTGAGTGATGGCTGACTGCGACTGGGAAGCAAGGCTGTGACAGTTCATTATTTCGAACCAATGGATGGTTGATATTGCTACTTTTCCACATGTGTTCTTGTGATTAGTCTTTGTTTTAAGTATTTAAAATGATATTAAATAAGTTTGTTCTAAATTGTTGTTTAAAGGGACTTAAGGCCCCTGCGTCGAAGCTATGCCGTAGGTACGTTTGTGGTCTGCTTCACCTCGACATTTTGGGGAGGTGCACGACAGAGTACTGCGTAGGCCTCTGCATAAGGTACACGCCCACGCATAGGCTACAGCGTAGCTTTGATGCAGAAGCTGTTAAATCTCATTCCTTTACGTTGGCTTCTATTTCTAACAATTCTTTGCTTCTACTTCAGTTAGAATGCTAACCAGCTAGCTCTGACTCATCACTTTCTGATAGCGGGTCACTGTATCATCTACTCATCCCAAAAGAAGAAGCTCTACTTATGGGCCGTATTATCTTGTACACACGAAGATGGCAGAAGCTCTTGGCAAGCGACCTTCACTGCCACCTGCTCCAAAAAAGACACCACATTTGGTGGCAGAGAAAAAATCACACATTTAGCACCTTTCAACACTCACATAATGCTTTTTTAATTTGATAAATCATTGCTCCATCTGTTTATGTATGGTGTTGCAACTCATGGATCCTTTCTTGGCACCAATGTTGAAAATACCATTTTTTACCCCTTCACAATATGTTGGTCATATTGATGCCCACCATAAATAAATGCACTCTTACAGTCAGTCAAAGTCTGAATATATTTCTTTGGTCATCTCTTTCTGCTCTTGCGTGATAAAGATAGGGGATTCATTCCATCTTATGTTAAATGATGTTTCTAATGTAAAAGTTAAAATGTAAACATCTATTTCATATCATTGCATTGGTTGTTCTTCCTACAAAACACCATGACCTTTGAACTTTGGGTGAATCTCAAACATAATACTCCAGTCAACCAAATAAATAGACTATCTATAATTAACAGTTGCATGACACTATGTAATGCATAATGACTGTGGAAACCTCAGCTATTACTGTCAATTAGAATACACCTTCATGCTTAATTCTCTACAAAATTACATCCCGAGGGCAACAACACCCTGTGATAGAATGCCGTCTTCTCTTTAATTAGGTATGAGATCATGTCTAATCAACAGCGTAGCCTGAGAAGGTAAAATTGATTTAGGGTTAAGGTTGCAAGAGTATAAAAGATACAGGGTGTGTTAAAAACTAAATCTCTCACATATTGCGGCACCTTAGTTTGTTACAGAGCTAGAGATAAAAAAATACTTAAAGATTGTGTTTGCAGAATGCATGATGCATGACATTGTTGTTGTTAAACTCTACCCACAGATCTTGGATTTGTGATAGTGAAATAATGATAAGATATCTCTCAAAACTCACTGCAGTATGCTCACATACAAATGACAAAAACAGATATTTAGGATCTGTGTAGAATGTGTTCTGCACAGGGGAAGAAATGTTCTTTCTAAAAGGAAACAGTAACAGAGCCCAGCCCTCTTCCTGTAACAAGCCTGATTTATTGATAGTATAACAAATATCAGGCAGCTGCTACACACACACTGGATTACACAGGGGCACTACAGAGGAAACAATAGCAACAGTAAATAGTTTGCATGACCTGGACATCTTTTTTTCTCTGGACCTGAACAGCAGCTACTTGGCTTAAAATCATGCACAAACCGATTCGCTCAAAAATTAACAATAATGTGTGAAAGGCTTGAAGCAACAGCAAACTGGCAGTGGAATGAACAAGTTATGATATCTACTTGTCCATATTCATTTATCACCATATCATGAGCTGAAGAACCAAAATGTTTGCTGGTGTTAAACAACAGAGATAAAATTCCTTTTGCAAACTTTCTAACTTCACCACCATCATCATCACAGATCAGCATTAACAAATGTTGTGGAAATAGGGTCCAGACATTTTCTGCAGTTTGCATTTCACATTTGATTCACGCAGCAGGAGATCGGGTCAGACACGTTCATAACAGGAGAATGTCTATAACTTTCAGGGTGGCATCTGGGTGGGCCATGCAGTGGGTATAGGACATGATGTATAGATGCGGTCTGTAGCATGTTAGAAGTCACCACTTCCCCCCTGCTCACTGGCTGAACATTTTCTATACATTTTCTACTAGTAGACTGGCAGGAATAGTTCCGGCAGCTTAAAAGTGAAGTGATATTGTTTGAACCTCCATGAAATCTAAACTCCTCCACAGATATCATGGTGTTGGACATTTTCTACTTGACCCCAATGTCATAAAAGTCATAAATCCTCCACAAGGTAGCTTAAAACATTTTGTGTTGTGTAGTTTTATTAACAGCCAAGCAGCCCTCACTGGTGGAAAAATGAAACTCTTTTTCACTGTGTATGAGACACTGCATTTGCCATCCAGGCCACAGGGAGCTGACCAGGTACAGTGAACCATATTGCTGCTGATGAGATTAGCAGGAACCATGCTGCTGAGTGTGTGTATGTGTGTGTGAGTGTGCTCAGTAGTTCTGTGTTAGTGCTTGCATCTGCGCATGCACGATACGACCATGACTCAGGAAGAAGTTGTTTCCAGTGTTGAGCCAAAGCCCTTTTCCTGCTTACGCTGGTGTATTGGCAAAGATGACATCTGACTTCCTGTCCTCAGGGATGATTGACCGGAGACCCCAGGACAGGATGGCTACACACCCTCTATTGACGTTCACTGGACAGTTTCGTGGGAGAAGGAATATGGAAACTTGCACACAACCCTTTTTTTTTCACCTTCCTGTCAGGTGCTCACTCAAAGGGGAAGCATGAAATGGGTTGGGTTTTCATTATACTATAAAAAGGCAAGATGAGCATGATGAAGCGATCTAACAGGAAATTATATTAGAGGTGTTGGAGAAGGGGAAGCTTTACTCCCACTGTGCCTATTATTATCTGTGAAAAATGATTGCAATCATATTCTTAGAGAAACAATTAAAAGTTAATTTATCGTCAGTGTTAGATTAGTTACCATGGTACCATATCATGAAATGTATTGTTGCCTTAAAGTTTAATATAACTTTAAAAAATGGTGGTTTGTAAAAGACACTTGTCATGCAAACAGCTGAGAATTTTTTGTGAACATTGTATAAAAAGTACACTCATGTCTTCATGGGCGTTCACGTGGTCGTGCCGGTTGCTCTGCTGCACGCAGGTACATGTGCGGTAACCAAAGGCACGGTAGTAGGCACATGTGTTTCAGAGCAGGAGGACATTCCTGAATGCCACATCAACCCTACCAGGACATTAAAGCTCTGCCTAAACAGACAGTATCCCGCCTCTAAACCCTTATTAACTCCTACCAGTGCACGGATTAAGTCCTGGGATCCAGACAGCTAACAACCCTGTATGCGTCTGGTACAAGCTGCTCACCCATTCACAATGCTTTATGACTGGCTACAACTCACAGCCCCCTTGCACCACCTCCCGCAGGGGTACATTAGCAAAACAAGTGATTAGTTGAAGGGGACAGAAGTGGGGAGAGAGAGAGAGAGAGAGAGAGAGAGAGAGAGAGAGAGAGAGAGAGAAAGAGAGAGAGAGAGGAGACAATGGTGTATTAGATTAGTGGAAGATGGAGAAGAAAGAGGGAATAATAAAGATATTTTGACTGAGCGCATAATGTGCACTTAATTATTACTTATACAAAGGTGAATATGGGTCATGCGGACCCTTTGGCCCAATGACTCTATCCAAATACAAAATTCTGGGTTGTTTTACTTCATTAAAAAATATTACAAAAAAACCCATTCTAATATTTGGGATGGATGACGTTGCTGATATCTGTTCTAATAAATTAGCAAAGTGAAATACTGGTTTAACTCAGATCACACTTTCGTTTGAACACAAAAGGGATAAGAGGCACAGAAGCGTGCTGTGTTGTGCATTCACAAGTCATGGACCAGTACACATGGAACAAATCGTCTCTGAGTGAGGGTCAGTACATGTCACGACTCACAAAAGAGCAAAAAACTCATGAGGAATTGCAGCAGACAAAATTACAAAATAAAAGGAAAAAACGGATAAAATAAAGTTAGTAAGTAGTCGACAGTGAGTCACAATGTTTGTTTTTTTAACTCAGTTTTGTGATTCATTTTGTACCAGTGAGCCTGTTTTGTCAGTGAGAGGGATATGATGCAAGTTGCCACTGTCAGCAACTATCTTGCAATATATTCCAGGGTGTGGGAAAATGCTTCACAGCATATCTTGCATAACTGTGTGCTGAGATTCCAGTCAACAATTGTCACCAGAATGTCAAAGATAATGAAAATAAAACAACAAAATAGGACTTGAGCAAGTAGGTCAGACGTGCATCCCCCTCAAAGCCAGACTTGACCTGTTACACAGATTTCACATGTAAATGAGAAGCACAGCACAGTGCATACTTTAAACTACGTATCTGAGAGAAAATGAGTTTCCCCACTCACTTTACGACAACTGGAGCACAAAGCCTGAACCACAGCTCGTTACACAACCAACATTGAGTCCAAGGTATAGTAACAGAATAATATACTGTGCAGTCTCTTGTAATCAGGGACGTGATTGTAAAACAAACACGTATTGACCTTCTTATCATAATAACCTGCAGACCTAAGAACTGGTGCACTTGTTTCTTTTACTCATTTTTTATTTCAATCTGCTAATTATTAATCAGTGTGAATGTGGGAGTGGCCACTAACAGACAGGCAGGACTTTGTTCAAATACTTGTATAGTATTCAGCAAAGAGAACTTGAACATGTAGCCATGAAAAGATAAACTTGTGTTCTGGAAGTTTATCTCATGTGACGCATGCTGAACTTGAATGCATATGCTCGTCTACTGTACACACATACAAAACCATGCACACACACTCTTATCAGGTTTTATGGTGTTGTAATGACAGAACATAATTACTGCAGAATACATCAACCCCTAGCACTGCAAAGAGGCTGTTTCATAACCCCTTCAGCACGTCTGCCTTGCTACCAGCAGGTTTTTTTAGGGACTAATGTTTGCCACCATGTGAGATGTTGTGACCTTGTTGCCAAAGTTACATAATGGTCCCAGACTGGTGAAAAAACAGATGACCAATTAATTAAAATGTCTCCTTGCAGAGCAACACAACAGCCGCTCCTCTGACAGTTCCAACCAGTCCAGACCAGTGCAGCTGCAGGTGAGAACATGGTTTGTTTGTGTGCATGTTGGAGTTCCTTCTGAGTGTGCAAACTCAACTCCCTCACACACGCGCACACACACATACCTTGTACACATATCGAAGCAAGACAACACAAAAATCAGTAAACCAGTTACAGAATGCAGCGCATAGATTTTGAAATGACGCAGCAAAAAGATGAACAAATAATGAAAACAAACAATGTTGCTTAACTTACAAAATCAATAACGCAGCAGACATTACAAATATAGAAAAAAATAATAAAACAGTATTAGAACTATTGTTATATTTTTTATTTGTATCTACAATAAATAAAAAATTACATTTCTCCAGATTACAAACGTCACAAAATCTCTTGTCCTCCGTCTGTGTGTGTGTGTGTGTGTGTGTTAATATTATAATGTACGTTTAAACATGTATGTTAAAATATTATATTCATAATACATTATTCTGCAGAATTGAATAGTCTAAGGATAAATACATACTATAATCATTTTGTTTTTTATGTCTGTATGTGGGTTACTGTAATGAATGTACTTATGTAATCCGGTGTGTGTTCATTTTTGCGTGGGTGTGCCTCATCTCCCATCCCAGCTGAGATCACAGCAGGTCCATGCAGAGCGAGCCGACGCCCTGCTCAGGCAGGGGTAATCCTGAGGTGATGACATTTCAGTCTGGTATACACAAGCACTGAGAAGGCTTCACAGGTGTGACAACAGCAGCACTTCTGCACAGGTCTGAGCTGAGATATGCTTACGTAAAACCTCATGGAGCACACATGCAGATGGCTTCCTGTTTACCGATGTCTGTGAGCTACATGTACAAATGCTTTAACCTCTATGAGTGTGTGTGCACCGCAGCCCCCATCAACATTATTAAAAACATCAACTCTACTGTATTATAATGCCCCAGAGCACTGTGACAAAGCTATTCAGAAAGTGGTTATCTGACCTTAATGGAGGCTATGCATGCTGGCTTGGGAGGATTGTGACATTGACATAAGAAAGCTCAACAAACAAAAAAACAAAACAGGAAACTTTCATTGTTGCCTGGTAAGTTTCAGTAACCTGTTATTAAACAATATCAGAAAATGTTGTAGTGTATTTGCTCAGCCAGATCTGGTAAGATATTAATGTCGCAGGATGAAAGAGCTACATCACTGCTCATAATCCTTTATGTTGTAATCACACCTTTTAATGTTGGTTGTGTTTATAGTGCCCTCACACAGAACAGGAAGTGTGCTACCTATGCAATAGCTGCTCTGGCACAAAGCAGTGGTTAAACAAAGTTAGACAGCAGCAGAGGACCAAGGTTCCTCTAAATTGGGCTCAAAGGAGTAAAGTTTGGTTCTTCAGGGCTCATGTCTTTCTGTAAAAAGCCTGTTTTGTACCTTAGGACTTTAAAGGCATCAGGCAGCGCCATTCCACAATTTAGTGGCAGACACAGTATACACAAGCACTGAGACGCACACAAATACATTCCCATAATGATAGGTATAGAAGTAAACACTCAAACCCACACATAGGCTCCCATGCACACATACACACAGTAATGTATGACTTCCATCTCATGCCACCGCCTCCTCTCACAAAATGATGCCACTATCCACTCAGCAGAAAAACGGGTGAAATTTTTTTTTAAATTTAAAATTTCATTAAATCCCAGCATAAAAACTACAATATTGAAATGGCCATGGAAGTGTGCACTCACTCATCCCTTCAGATACTTTTGTTAAGTGTGTCAAAGCTGCAATATAAAACAAAGAAAACTTTACCTATGAGATTTGTAAAAACTAAAATACAGAAACAAGCAGCTTATTTTGCGAGTTCCAAATCGATACCGCAAACGAACGCACACCCAACCTGTTGTTCGGTTGCAGCACAGTCGCACTGCGAGCACAAGAATAGCTCCTCCGGCTTTTATACCTCTGCAAAATGCAGAAGTAGACCATGTGACAGTGAAGTGACATCTTGGGGTGGTTTCCCATCACGCCCCACTGATGTGATGCACAGCACTGGGGTGATTTTCTGTGGCCATAAACTTCTCCTATCTTTGACAGCAATCTAGAACAGTGGCAAAAACGACTCGGGCCCCTCAGACCCCACCCTATAGGGTTGCTCCAGTTCCTATAATAATGTTGAAATAAATGTTAGAAATCTATTGTTGATTTCTAAATTTACAATAGATGCCCTGTATTTTTTTTACTTCTTTGTCAGTATGATTCTGCAAAATCTACTTAACGGATTTTCCACGAAACAAAGGATGGGGCATGAGCCTAGCAAGAACATATTTGAACTGGACAAAGAGGAAGATCCAGGAATCACATGCTTTGCTAAATAAGGTTTGGTTGCTTTCCCAGGGAGTAGATTACTGATCTTAATGAAAAGAATCAGGCATATTCATGGGACTGATATCTAAGAGTACATGTATTTGCAGCTTTACGGTGCTGTTCATAGACGAGAGCTTGCATATCCCAGACTACACTGGGTAGAAGACATGGACACAGCATGGAAAGGTCACCAGTTCATCACAGGACACACCTGTAAATTTGCATTCATGGAGTTTAGAGACTGCTGCATACTAAGGTTGGGCAATTCACTGAAAATGTATGGAAACCGACATTTATAACCTCTATAATTTTTGCTTGTGTCAGTTAATGTTGTTAATACGTTCCCAACTACCTGCATTCAGGAACTGTCGGGTTTCTACTATGTCCTGCGCCTATCACCCTGCTGCATGTCCTCCCTCCTCACTCACCCTCTGACCTGCACTAACATTTCACGTTGACAATAAACACCAACGCTAATCAGAAGTTTTTAGGACACGTAGGCTACGGGACTTGAAGTTTACTTTGTGTTTATTTGATCAATTTAGGAGTTACACAACATGAGACCTGGCGTGCACAGTCAGGACATCAGGGTTAAAGTGACCAGAATGATCCGGATTCATGATCCGACAAGATCGATTAATAATAATAATAATAATGTGATGAGCGAGATGGACGAGGAGACACACACACATACTCCTGCAGACAGGAGAGAAGTTCTACCTGCAGATTCTGATTCTGTTATAAGATCATTCATTAATCATGATCGAGGTAAAAGGTTGAAATATTTGTGATATTGATTTGAAGTCATATCGTCCTTACACTATCAGACATGCTGAACCACGGAGCTGGAATTTGAAATGATCACATAACAAGGTAATAAAGGAGGTACAGTGTCATAGACCAATCAGCCACTACATTAAATTACCAGTTACCTGCTTTCTGTCGAGGCTGACACTAGTTTCTTTTCCAAAGAAGCATGACCCACATTTGGTAACCAGTGCATTTCCTACGTAACCTTCGTTCCTGTTCAAACAAGCCAACCACTCTTTCATCCTCCAAAATCTTATGAGCATAAATTACATTCACTTACAATAACTGGAAGTGTGTGTGATTGTTAGTCAATGTGGCAATAGTCTCAAACAGACTATTAAACTGAAACTCAATCCATGGGGGTTTTCCAGCAAGCAATTTACTGTACACACCTCCTAGAGCTTCAGTGTACACTTGTTTCAGGGAAAAAAGGTTCAGCCTCATAGTGATTTGCCTCAGCTTCAACTATAAATGTTTCCTTTGAGCAGTTTGGCTCAAACTCCGAGCAGGGGTTTATTTGTCTGCCAAAGAGAGGAGTCTCCTATGGGAACACTAAAAGCCAAACAAATGAAAAGAGATTGGGCAAGATTACGTCCCAAAAAAAATCAGCTTTATGGAAGCTGTAAAATCACGGCCAGGCACTACTTGTTTGTGTGCGAGTTAAAGAGCTGCTGGCAGCTGGTGGTAAGTTGTTGTGAAGATACCGGCCAAGTTGCTGCATGAGCTCGAACATTATTGATCTATCTGGAAACGGGGAGGATTGTAAGAACCAACAAACAAAATGTGAACACACATGCTCAACTTCACGCATCCATATTCCTCTTCTGCAGCTGATAAATCTGTCTACTTGTGTCTTTCCTCTCCACAACTCAATGCTGCTGTCTTAGGACAACAAATCTTCAACAGTCAGCTTGATCCTGGGAGGACTGCCAGAGACATAAAGCAGGTGCAGAAATCTGGCTCACGCCACACTCAATGGTTATGGAGGGAAGGCTGCGGTAATGGCATGCTGGCACGAGTCACTTTGGCTGCTCTACAAAAGACACAAGTTACTTAAATGTCACAGCTTTGTAACGCCACATTCATGTCATCCAAAGGCTCGCCGCTGTTTTTCCAACCCTTGCATATCCAGGAAAAGTCAATTCAGGACTTATGTTATTGCCAGCAACACTTCACTTCCCATTCATTAGGTTCCACACATTCAAGCCTGCACCATTTATGACCTGTATTTTGTAGTTTCTCACTGGCGGATTTTTTTGTTTTGTTTGTCACCATG